>NW_023270504.1:26590922-26968966 GCF_011800145.1 Mirounga leonina
AAGGAAGGAAGGAAGGAAGGAAGGAAGGAAGGAAGGAAGGAAGGAAGAAAAGCAAGAGAAAGGCAGAGGGGAGCGATTTATCCCCCTTGGTATTACATAAAAATTATTATATCTCTTTCAAAATTTTACTATAACCTGCTCCATATATTTGTAAGTGGTAAGTTCTGATCTTTGTCTGTAAAATAAGAGACAGGTGTGGGTGAGCCCTGAAATCCAATGATTCTATATAAAGTTGAAATTTAGTAACTCCAGCTCCCTTTTTAAAAGATCATTCTGGTGGCAAAAGCCAAGCAATAAAGTTTGCCAAGTTATCAAGGGAACCAGCTGTACATTCAATGAATAAGTGAAGCATCCCACAGAATTTTCAAGCAAAAACTCAAAAATTGTCTCGTCCAACCATCTCATGTTACAGATGGAAACACTGGGCCAGAGAATAATACCAGGAGCTATCATCTGCTGAGTGCCAGGCAGGTGACTTGCTCAGGGCCACACAGCAGGTCAGTGACAGACTCAGAATTAGGTGTGATGCCCACCATCTCCGCAATCCACTTATTCAAACTTTTAGTGGATTTAAAGATTTAAAGATGAAAGAAAGAACTGGCTCTTAGGAACTCCTCACAGCCCAAGATGTCCAGAAAAGGAGCAACAGGTACAAAGGCAACAGCAGGTCAAGAGCCACCACATCCTCTCTCCTTTTACCTCTAAACACAGAAAGGAAGCCATGGAAGAAAGAATCTAGTCCTGGGCCAGCTTGGGGTGGGGGGAGGAGTAGACAGTGAGCATCAAGCCTTTCCTGGGGCGAGCAGAGTGAAAGGTAAGAGCCCTTAGTAACACAAAGAACACCTAGCCGAAAGAGCTGCCCAGCAGACTTAAGTCCCAGTACTGGAGGAACTGGGTCTGACTGGGAGGTACCAGCCTCTGAAGCACCATGCGAGAATACCTTGAAAACGGTATTTAGGAGCACTGGAAAGAAGACTGAAGAGCCTGGTTACTTAGAGCTCACTGCTAGTATTTCTTTGAGGCTTGTTCAGATTGTGAATAAGATTTTTAAAATATGGTATTTAGTAAAGGCATGCTTGAATATTTTCATCAAAAGGTCTAGTTAGGTTAGGTGTCTGACTCTTGATCTCCAGCTCAGGTCTTGATTTCGGTGTCATGAGTTCAAGCCTCACATTGGGCTCCATGCTGGGCATGGAGCCTACTTAAAAAAAAAAAAAAAAGAAAAATGTTTAGTTTAGTTAGAAAAGTAAATAGAGACACACATTGTAATCTTTGTTAATGAGATGCGTAGAATTTGGACTGTTACACCACAGGGCAACGCCATCAGGAGGCTATCGGTCTGGAGAAGTGCATCTCAAGTGTGGACATTTGCAGCAAATAGAATAGAAACTCCAAATCCAGTTTTACAGTTATTTTTCTCAAAGACTTCTATTTCCAAAAGCTTGGATATCAGTGAACAAGCCGCTATCTTCTTTCACAGTATTCAGAGCCTTATCAAAACACTGATTATGTATGGCTCTTCACAACTCAACAGGAGTGTGGAGAATTTTCAGAAGATTGATAAGAGGCCATGGAATGGTCCATTGGAGAAAACCTTTAAGGACTGAGGTTCCTTGGACTGAAATTCGTCATAAGGAGTTTCAGAAAGGAGCTTCTCAAAATTTATTCCCTGGGTTATAGTTTTTGCGGGATGTAACTAGAAGTGACCCCCAAAAAGGGGGTGGAGATACTATGGTAAAAATAATTTGAACAACACAGGTTTAAGAAGTGAAATAAGTTTATTTGCTGCAGGACTTCTCAGGGCCTTTAATCTTATGTTCCCATGCATCGTGTATCTACAAGAAGCAGAAATGTAGTGGCTAGGAACATTTCCATGGAAATGCCGTGTAGGACTAGGACCCTGCAGATCACATTTGAGGAACTCTGGCATAAGGAGTTATTCTAGGTAATATGGTCAGTTGAATATCCATCCTAGTTGGTACAAAATAGCAGGAAGGAAGTTTAAAGTGCAGCAGCAGATGTGTAACTGAGGTAGGAGGAAAACATCCCTACAACACAAATACCAGGGAGTCTGGGTGTTGGAATCTCTCTCCCTCTCATCCCCTGGTTATAGGGATGTTTCAGAACAGGCTGGGATAATGAGGGACTTTTCCTAATGCAGGACAGAGTAATGGATTCTTTGTCTTTTGGAAGCCACTGCTTGTTCAATATCTGTATGTCATTTTGTCTTATTCTCTACTTACTTATACGTCATTGAGTTCAGCTGACTTCCTTGCAAATGAAATATATTCCTGAAATGCTGTATCGAGTCCTATTTTCCACTGGCTGGTATTATAATTCCAAAGAATGTCAACCCCAAATGCATCATGACAGGCACATTTCTGAGCCTGTTCGGCACCCAAGGAGACCTTCTTGCTGGGTCCTTGTGCAGCTTCCTTACAGAAACTTCTCCCAGCTCAAGGCAAGCCCAAAAGTCAGGCAAGTAAATGGCTGGCTGTCCACATTAAGTTATTCGAAGTCCCAGTTAATTCCTAAGTGTGTTGGAAATTCTCACTGCTTCCCAGAATTTTGTATGGATAAGTCACTTCATTGCTTATGTTCTTTCTAAATGGATTATCAGAACAGCTGGGTATTCCTTTCTGCTGCCTGTTTTAGCAGGGAGGGAGTTTTCAGTCTAAGAGGGCATTAAGCCCCTTTCTATGAGTCACCTATGTTACAACCAAGTACTGGATAATTACATAACTGAACCACGGTCAGTGTTAGGTCAGGAAACCTAGATTTGCAAAGGGAGAGAAACTATCGTACATATATTTCCTAAAGGCCTTGATTTACATGAGTTTTTAGTGGTTCTAATTATTTCTAAAGGTTGGGCAATTTTTAGAGGCCCTGCCTATGCCTCAATGTCCAAAAAGAAAGAGGTCATGGAAAAAATAACCCATTTTTATTGAATGCTTACTGTGTGTCAGGACCTGCGATGCACCTAATTAGCATTATGTCCTTTAACCCCACTGGCCACCATGAGGGATGTTCTATCAATGGCCTGATTTTACAGAGGAGAACCACAGCTCAGAGAGGTTCCCAGTGTTCCCAAGGCCACACAGTTACACAGACAGGGTGGCAGCCCTGGGCACTGACTCCTGGGTTGGCTGACATCACCCTTTCCCACAGAGTTAACAGACAGACATGAGGGACTTAGGACCGTGACCTCATTTCTCCCATTCTGCCTCACCTGACACGGCTATAGGCATGGGAGATACCATGCTGCACACGTGGAAATTCATCATCTGGACAGTCAGAATGCAGCAAGAAAAAGAGAAAATTGTAATAGAGTTTGTTAGAGTTCCCACTTTTGAATATACATTTTGAAAAACATCCTCTAGTTCCTTCAGTGAATAAAAAGGCTCTTTCTCAAATCTGGTCCGTAATTCTGCAGTTTGGTCCATAA
Organism: Mirounga leonina; assembly: GCF_011800145.1. NCBI lineage: Eukaryota > Metazoa > Chordata > Mammalia > Carnivora > Phocidae > Mirounga > Mirounga leonina. Next base: position 26,594,368 of record NW_023270504.1, read on the forward strand.
TTCCTTTTCCTTCCACTGGACAAAAGAATTACAACTGTATGAAGTATGCCACAAACTAATTTAAGTTCATTTTTATACAGACCATATACTTTCTTTTAAGTTTAGCTACATCCTCTGATTTCATTTAAACGTGAATGGGTCCCTGCCTGTTAAAATCACCTGTGATAGGAAAGTGATTCTGTTACTTTTGTACACACACACATGCACACACGTTAAAACAACTTTTCAGAACTACATCTATGGGGAAAAGTGAGGCAGACAGTCATTAAGAAGGAAGACCCATGATGATTTCCTTTAATCAAGCCTGATTTAATTTTTCCTGTGCTCCTAGAAAGGGCAAGTATGGGAGTCAAGGGGATGAGCAGGGTTAAGGGTCATAGAATCCTTTTAAATTTGGGTTTTCAGAAGTGAAAACAGTCCCCAGTAGGAGATGACCAACATGAAATCTGCTCCTCTCTTGGGACCCTAAGGATTTGGAGATGCCTCTAGCCCAAACTGCTGTTGAACTCTGGCCCCGGAATATTCTGATGAAATAACAGGTAAAGCAAGGAAAAGAGGAGAACCTTTCTTATCTCTCCCAATACAATAATGCTGGACACAGCTCCAACTCTACAGTCAGCTCACTTCTGGCCAGTAAGCCCATAAACAGCAGAGCCCAACTGAGAGCTGAAACCGACAGGGAATAATCTAGGAAGAGAGAGAAGAAAGGGCGTGGGGAGGACCAGGGCCTTCTCAGTGTCGCACAGATGCAGAACCCCCGGATGGTGGGCAAACGCTCCCCAAGAGAGCTATAGGATCCCACTGGCGAGCCCCGACTCATAACGCTGAGTCCCAGCCAGCACCAACAGAGCGATGTCTCACTATCTGACATCACAGAAGTAGGCGGCTGGCCTCAAGTCAGAAATACCCAAACACCGAGGTTTGCCTTTTTTGCATTTTAATAATTTTAGATGGAAATCCTGAATTGCATCACACATTTCCTTGCCCACTTAATTGGACAGAGAACATAACTTAGCATGTTCTTGATTCCTACCAGGTCTCTTCTCTCCAAGCCGCCACCCAGTTCTGTCTCAAGTTGTGACTGCCTCCTGCCCGTGCTGCCAGGCCTCACTTCTCCTTTCACTCTGTTCCGAACAACCACACCTACCCCCATCCCATCCCACAGTCCACTGAGGTTCAGTGAGATCATTCAAGGAAGGCTCTGAGAGGGGCCGCATGCACCAGTGTCCACGGGGTCACCAGGTGAAGTGCGCTGGGCGTAGTACCTTTGGTAGAAATTCACACATAGGACATGTTTCCCACCTAGAACCAAAACAATGCTGTGGGCACAACAAAATGACAGATGGCCCCAGCCTCAGTGGACACTGGGCAAAAGAGAACCCCCTGCGCTTTTGGAAGGGGGCAGCTCACTCAGCCCCTGCCGACTGATGGCGGAAAGCTGAAATGCAGATCAACAAGACCAGACCTTTCGTTTTTCAAAAGAAAACAAAAGTCAAGCTCTGCATGTGAAATCTCCCAATATTTCTTGTATCTTTTCCCAGTTTTATTGAGGTAAAATTTTCATATCCAGTATTTTTTAACACGGCATCGTATTTGACCCACAAGTCACTGATTTAGGACCTATTATCAGGAATAAGCTGCACAGTTTTGGGTTAGGTGCTCTGGGATTATTATTTGGAATTCTGTGGGGATATTAAACCATCTGCCAGGAGACTGTAGGTGCAGAAAAAAAAAATTAAGCAAATAAACAAACAAACAAACACACCTCCAGAGGAGCAGAGGGTAATTACTAGGCCTAGAGTGTGGCTAGGTGTGGGTGGGTGAGAGCTTGGGCTCTCCACGCGCAAATGTGTGTGGTGCTCCTGGGTAAATGTGACCCCCCTTCCCTGAAGCATCGAGAGCAGTCCTACAGGAGACACACTCTTTTCCCCATCATGCCAGACTTCTCTCTCTCTTCCCAGCAATGCCAAACTGCCTTAAAGCTGCTGGGGAGCCCCTGATTTATGGTTCAGCCACCACGGCTTCTGGAAACTTTGTTCTTCCTGACACTAGTCCTATGATTTATAAAAGGAATCTGTAACCATCAGTGATTTCTCTTTCTTTCCCAGAACAGCTAAGTACAGAGAAGAATCTAGAAGCTGATTTCTGTTTCCCAGGGTGTCAGAAATCGACACTCCTGGGTAAGATTCTAACTTTCTGCATCCCTCCTATCCTTCTTAAAATACAGAAGTCTCAAATAACCTGCTTTCCTAACTTCCAATTTGTGACAGTTTCCTGCAACCTGGTCACTAAATTTAACAGAAAAACTATAGCCCTATAAGGTTATAGAACATCTTACTTGGTAAGATTAAAAGCGCAGAGCTTGGCTGCCCAGGCTAGACAGAGCCTGAACATGAGCCTGTCTTTGCCCAGTGTGAAAATACCTTTGGTACTTAACTAGAGTAACAATTTTTTAGTCGTTCCTTACAAATCCAAGAGCTGGTTATCTGATGAAGAATTTCTCTAGCTAGACCTGCTGCCTCTGTACCTTCAAAAGTCAGGGAAGAGAGAGCTGAAATTACAAAGCACTTAATTCCACTTCCTACGGACAGCTGTGCTAATGAGTTTGGCTGGATAGGAAATGAATAAAATTGGTAAATTTAATCCTTAAGTTTCTGTTTTCCATAAAAAAAAATATACTGGTGGTGAAGTTAGAAAATGTGAGTCCTAGACCCAGCTTTGCCCTGAATTACCTGTGATCATGGGCTAATCTTTCCACTTGTCTGCGTCAGCCTTCTTCATAAAGAGGAGCATTTAGGGCCCCTCCCAACCCCCTCCCCGTTCTGTCCCTGTGACCCTAGGTACTATCCCTCCCAATGCTCTGGTGCTCCTGGGAGGGGTTTTCTATCTTGGTTGAAAAAAATATCACCAGTATATCCATTCTATTTTTACAAGGTACATTCAGATTACATTTCTATGTATTAAATCACGTCTTAGGTGCCATTATTTAAACAGATTCTGCTGTGAATCCTTCAGGCAAAGAGCCTTCTGGATAAAATAGCTAGCTACCATGAGTCTATTTTTTATATCATATTTCATTTAAATGTTTGTTTCAGAGAACAGAACTGAAGTCGACAGGGATCCTGCCTTTCTTTTCGAGTACAGGTGGTTCCAGCCTCACTCTACGGTGGCTGTTCAATGTCACTGAGGCTCCCTTGGCCCTGCTCTGCTGAGAGTTTACTTCCTGCTAACCTCTTTAACGTGCTGCTTGTTTGAGTCTCCCAACAACTGTGTGAGGCAAGTGGCATTAGCTCCCCTATTTTGCAGATGACAAAACTGGAGAGGCTAAATGAGGTGCGGCTAATAACGTTGATTCAGATGCAAGCAAGCCAAGAAGTCAGAATGGTGTGGGGGGCAGTCCCGTTGCCCTGCCTGGGCCAGGTCTTCTGGGCAAGCTGGAGTGGCTGTGGGAATGAGCACAGGGTGAGGAGAACATTCTGGCCTGATTTGGGACCGCCAGTGAGAGCTACAGTGGAAGCAAATGGGGACCCACAGAAATAGGAGGAGCTAGCTTCTTCCAACTCCAGTGCCTCCTGGCTCCTCCCCCTGAAAGGAGCAAAGGGAAGCAGGAACACACCCTATGTGTTACAGGGTGTCACCACCTGCAAAATGCTGGGGGAGGGGGGTGGAGTGGGTCGTGAAGATGGCCCGGGAACAGAGAGGGATGCTGAGGATGAGGACGAGGGGAGGTGGGATTTTGAAGGCCACTGGAACAGTATAAGAAAACAGAGCTGGGGTCTGACTTATGTGTTCTATCCTTAGGGTTAACTGTGGGACTCTGCATTTGTCCCAAGGGGGAAGACTCGAGGAAGTATGTGAGGAAGGCTCTAGTGGAGCGCCATCCCCTGGGAATATTAAAATGTGGAGGGAGGAGAACAGTGATGGGTAGTAAGGAAGGGTCTATAGAAAGATGTACAGGTTTTCCCTGCTATCCAAAAGTTCCCTTTACACCACTTTTTTTAAAGACTTATTTATTTTAGATGGGAAAGAGAGAGGGAAGGGGAGAGAGAAAAATCTCAAGCAGACACCCCATTGAGGGCAGGGCCCCACACAGGGCTTGATCTCACAACCCTGAGATCATGACCTGAGCTGAAATCAAGAGTCAGACACTCAACTGACTGAGCCACCCAGGCACCCACCCCCACTTTTTTTTTAAATACCACTTTGCTTTTACTAAAGACCTGTGTTAGTACCTGATCTCAATAACCCAAAGAAATCCGAAGAGGATTTTTGCTTTTACAATATGGTAATTGCTTCTTTGCTTTACTTCATCTGGCTTATGAAAGGTTTCACAGGAATGCTCTACTTTTGGATAGCTGGGGAAACCTGCATATATGTATGTGTATGTGTATGTGTGTGTGTGTAAATCTGTGTGTATGTGTGTGTATATATATATGCATATATATATAGCTAAGTGAGATATATAGCTATGTGAGATTATGGCTCTGTGAGATATATAACTATATACAGAGAGGAGTGGGGAGAGAGACAGGACGTCTGCTGGTTTTCCCTCAAAGAGACAAATTGGCATGTAAATAAAAGCCCATATACACATTTAGGGACCACAGATCCATTCCCTCTTCTTGTTTAGTATTAATCGGACCCTCACTGAGTTCTGTAAATTATGTCTCCCCTGAGGACGACGGGTCACACATTAGTTGTGTGCCCTTGAACATGCCCTCTGAGCCTCAACCGTCTTATCTGCCAGAGGAAAACAATGCCTAGCCCGCCAACCTCATTTGGTTGTTGTAGGATAATAGTAATAACAGCCAATCTTTGTATAGTGCTTATATATTGTTACATATTATACCACGTACCTATTATTACATATTACATAAACACTGCACATATATTAGTTCATGTAATCCTCAAAACAGCTCCGTGAGATTGGTACTATTATTATCCCTCCCTCTGCAGAAAGGGAAACTGAGGCACAGAACAGTTTCAGAACTTGCTCCATGTCACCTAGCAGGCAAGTGGCAAGGTGGGATTTGAATCCGGGAAACTTAGCTCCAGAGTCCTTTTTGTTGCTCTTAAACTTTTATTATATGACAATATGTTTGAAAGCATTGAAGGCATTTTAAATGCTTTTTTAAATGAATGGTGCCATCCTCATTCTTGCTAGGACCACTCCCACTGGGGAGGACCAAAGCAGGGGAAGAATTCACCGGGCAAGGACGGTGCCCTAGCCTTAGACCTATGGACCCTGGACCCCGCCAGCCAGGTGCCGAGCCTCCTGGAGGAGAGGGAAGGAATGGCCTGTCTTCCTGGCCCCTCCCAGCTGCAAGACTGTCTTCCTGTGTTCTTTTTCAAAGCAAAATGTCCCTGCTGCCAAGAGCTGGTCTGTCTGTCTCCTGGAGACTGAGGTTGTCAAGCCCTGAGAGAACAGCGAGCACGTCAAAAATAGCAGCACCAGCAGACTGCGTGGCTGTGATTTCCTTTTGAAATGTTGGTTTTGCGCTCACCAAAGAGCAGGGGTCTGTCTGTGCTCCCTGCAGCCTGCAGCGGAGGCTGCTTCAGGATCCAAGACGTTTTCCAGGGGCAGGCAAAGAGTGTCTGCTGAGGCCCAAGGCAGACTCGGGGAAAAGCCTCTTCATAGTAACAACGATGAGGTCAGAGTTATGTTTAAAAAAAAAAAAAAATTGTTATAAACCCCCACCCGGGTTAGGCCCCCAAGTAGTTTAAGTGATAGCCAAGATGAGACCAGTATTAATGATACTTACGGCCCCTTTTGCTCTGTTGTTCTGGGGATGAGGGAGTCAGCACCCAGTTTGTCCTTCAGAAGTGGTTGCAAATAGACTTTCACCCCCTCTTTAGGGTACCAAGGGAGTGAGAATGAAGAAGGGACAGGGAGGCAGGGTGAACTCCTCTCTCTAGGGGCTCAGAGCAAAGGGACATGACATGACAATCTCCAACCCCCCAGGGACCTCAAGCCCAGAACAGGAAGGTGTTTCATTGGGAGACACGGTAACATGAGAACTAAGAGCCCATCTGTCTTGTATTCCCCGTGGCCTGAATCTGGCAAGTTCCCTCTCCCACGAAATCCCCAAGCTCTGGGCCTTATTCTGCCAGAAGCTAATCTGTGCCACCCGAGGCAGCCCGGTATAAAGCAGAACGGAGAGAGGAAATCCTACGGTTTAAAGAATCTCCTTCCCTAAGTGACCTTGACAAGCTAGAATCAGACCCCACCTCTCTCCCCAGGGCAAGAACACACAGTCAAAACCGATCAGAGCTGGCACGGCAGCCAGATTGTCCCGGGAGGACAATATTCTCTGGGAATCCATTTTGGCATTTGTGCGGAGATGCTGGATGACAGAAATACTGCCAAAAGCAGCAGGACTGGAAAGTGTTATGTGAGGAGAAGCACCAAGGGGAGGGACGGATGGGTCCCAGTAAGCAAAAGGCAAGTGAGAGCAGGAGAGCAATGTCTGATGAACAAACCTGGAGCCGGGTGAGCTGACTTCTGTTTGCCCAAAGCACCAAAGACTGCGGACCCCACAGTGGCTGTAAAGGGAGGAGGCTGGGAAGGCGGCCAGCAGAATAAAACCTTGACTCCTGTACAATTTCTTAAGGAATTCTGAGTTTACAGGTGCAGAGACTAGGTGGGGTTTTTTGGTTGGTTGGTGGGGATTTTGAAGCTTTTCTTCTTTGTTTTTGTTTTGCCAGCAAAGTATGAACCCCTCAGGCAAGTTCACTGCCTTAGTCCTATGTAATGAATAATGCCCAGCATACTCACCCAAGCCCAATACATGCTAATCATGCTCTGCACTTACCAAAAATGGCTTTGACCTTTCTTTTGCTTGAGCAAAGAGGAAAAATCCCACAGTGATTTGATTGTCAAAATTAAAAAAAAAAAAAAAGAGGGCAGTTCTTGGCAATGTATTTGAGTAGCAAGGAGCAAGTGCATGAAAGCTCTGAAGTGTCCCCAAGTGGCAGAAGGAAAAAACTGTCATTCCATCCTGGATATTTAGACTGGTCCATCTTTAGAGATGCTAACCTTCTAGATTTATAAAACCAAACAAACAAGGTGTGAAACTCTCAGGTTATCAGCCCCATGCCACTTCTCCCCACCCCCCCACAATCCAATGACTTTTTTTGGTTAATGTATAGAGTTAAACAACTATCACATGTTTTAGAAAATGTCCATTACCCTCCACCCCACCCCACCCCATCTGCCTCACCCCCGCCCCATCCTAATGCAGGGGGTACTACCTACAGCCTACCACCTCCAGCAAGGAGAGGGCACAGCTCCCCTTAAGAACTGGGTAGAGAATTTTAATCCATCTTGTCAAGGAGTGTCCCCTGCACCTGGCACCCCTGGGATATATGCCCTTACTTTGTCCTGCCTTCAGTGTGCAAGAGAGACAGCTGGATGCTATGAGGGCCTTCAAGTGAACTAAGGGCAGCTTGAGGGCCACTTCTGAGTTAAGGCTTTTTCTAGGCTAATTCCACTCCTAATTCCATTTCCTACTAAGTTCTTGTTTTTGTGTTTAGCTTACTGTTCCTACTGTTCTTTTGTTTTGTTTGGAACCTTTCTGTAAGTTTCTTAAGGTTGGGGGACTTAGGGGTTCTCTCTCTCTCTCTCTCCCCCTCTTTTCTTTTTCCTCCTCTCTTTTATTTTTGAAGATTCAGGAAATTTCTGCAGAGACATTTTTCTAAACCCAGCGCAAACTCATCTTGCTCCATAAATTCAGAACTTGTGATCACAGGGGCGAGCTTGGCAGGAAAGGACAGGACACTGAACTGGCAGGGAATTGTGTGTGAGGGGGGGTGTCCTCCAGCTGGAGAACAGCCTTCTTAGCAAACACCTGAGATCACTGCTATCCTAGAGTTCAGGGTGTGATCTCAACAGAAATGGTACAGCTGCTCCCTGCCACTAAAAAGGTGGAGAGAGGGAGAAAGAAAGAAAGACACATAGAGAAGGAGGAAGAGATTAAAACAACAGCAGGGCAAAAGCCAGAAATGTGACAAGAAGGCAAAAAAAAAAAAAGCCATGAAAATGAGAACACCTAGGAGAAGGGGAGGGGAGTGAAGAGAAAAGGAGGTGACTAGAAAGGGTGGGTGAGGCAGCAGTGAGGGAACAGAAATGGAGGAAGGAGAGTAAAGTACAGGAAGTCACAGAATATACACAGAAGGAGAGGAAGGTGGTCATTGAGGACGAGGACTTCAAAGCCCCGGGTCTCCAGGATGATGTGCTCCCCTCCCCGAGTTATAATCTGGCCCAGAGCGCCGAGCCAGGAACAAAGTTCCCCAACAGGAGAACCTACCTCTGGTGCAAAGGCGGCCAGCTCTCCACCTCTCTCCTTAGGGATGATCAGGCAGGAGGACTATCCCACATCTCAGCTGAGCCTGACAGATCCAGGAAGGCATTTGGGCGCTCCTGCCGGCGAGTCAGGTGTAACGGAGGCCTGACCCTTGCCTTTGCTGGCAGCTGGGAAATCGCCACCCCAGCCGTCTCAGGCAGCACAGAATGCGTCTTCTCTCGATGCTCGGGGCACAAAATCCACACAAAGAGGCTCAGAGTCAGAGGGATCGCTTGGCAAAATCCTTCACAGAAACTAGGTCAGGTCACAGCCTCTCCGTATTTCTTCGATGTCTTGAGAAGAGCCACCTATGAGATTGCTAGGAACAGAGCTAGATAATTCCCCGGGAGGAAGAAGTGTCATTTCTCTCGGTCTCTCTGAGAGCAGGGAGGAGCCTCTCTCTGAGGAGATGGCAGTTCCATGATACTGTCATGGACTATAACTGTCAGGACTCTCGGCAAGGCCCAGCCTGGCCGCCTCTTGAGGAGCATGTCCCCTCCAAGTCTCCCTTTGTCATTTTGAAAAAGATAATATTGACACTGGTTTAACTGGCAGTTGCTTAGCATTCAAATTTCTGAAGAATCAGGGGTGAGATGAGGCAGCTTCGATGACTGGATGGGGAAACCAGGAAGAAAGGTCCAGGGAGAAAGTTTGGGGGAACTGCGTCCCCCCCCCATTTTCCAAAGGTCACACATCCTACTGGTCATTACCAGCCCCTAAAGCACTATGTAGGAGGTGTTCCCATTTCAGAAGCTGGGAATATGTAGTCTCCTGTTCTCCCTTGCTGCCCAAATCAGAAGATAGAGAGAACAGTCTGGAAGGTTGCTATAGCAACCAGAGTCCCTGGAGAGCCCAGCTCTCCACAAACCCTTTACTTTCAGGCATGCTCTGACTTGAAAAGGAAATGTTTGATTAGGGATGGTGATGAGGATGATCACATACACACATATAGAGATACATGCATACATGTTCCAACATTTACCCTTGCTGAAATCATCCCCATTACCTCTGTAGTGGGCCCTTCTCCTTTCCCCAAATAGCCAGAAGTAACTGAAGGCATTTGGAAAACCAGAAATTTATGGCCTCGGAGCAGATTTCTGAATCATGAACTCCTCTTATCTGTATTTCAGGTTTGGAGAAGCCAAGCTCCCAATCAAGGCTGCCTCTGGCCCTGGAAGGATCCCACTGAACCTGTCTAAAGAGCATCCTCCTTGCTGAAGGGTAAGAAGAGAGACTGAGGCCCAGTTCAAGAGGCTAAACAGGGACTTAAAGAGCCAATAGCCTAGGATAGCCTACTCTTGGGCTTTGGATCTTGGGCAAAACCTGCAGAGAGGTTTTGCCTCTGGGAGATAGGAAAACAGGCTAATGAACTAAAAACTCAAGTTCCTTACTAAAATTCACACATTTGCATAGCATCATCCCCAGCTTCCCAGATGAGTTCATCGACATTCCCCACGAGGTAGGGGGGGGAAGACATTAATGTTCCCATTTAATGGGTGGGGAAACTGAGGCACGGAGAGGAACTGTGGCGCCCAAGTTACCCTGTCAGGCTGTGGCAAAATCCAGATTTAGATCTGGCCCTCACAGGAGCCACAGTGTCTCTCAAGAAAACCCTCAAAAGGCCATCCCTCATAAGTTGCTCCTTGAGAAAATAATTTTTTTAAGAGACATTCTCATCAAAGAGTCTTAAAGCATAGATATAAAATCTAAAACATGTTAACAGTCCTTTCGGTTTCTGAACTGCACCCAGAAGAGCTCAGAACAGTACATCACAGTTTTTCAAGGCAACAAACAAATGACAATGTTACCAGGAGAGAAATGAGGGGAAGTGGGCAGGTGGGATGAAGGCAGCAGTTTCACGCTAGAAGAGGATGGCTTATCCGGTGGTAACACCGCCACATTACTTTACCAGTTAGAGCAGGTCAGCTGCAGCTCCAAGGGGCAGAGCAGGGGAATGTTTGCTTGACTCAGCAAAAAAACCTCTAACAGTGAGGCTGTCAACGAAGGAATGATGTTTCTTCCTTACTCTAAACCTACTTCATTGCCCCTAAAATGGGAAGAACCCCACGTTAGCATCCAATGGATGCTTTTACCTGTCTGCAGGTTGAAGCTAGAGTTTGCTTTGGAAAACCTTCAACTGCAATCCTAAGTCAAATTCCCAGGAAGAAGGGTGGGGGGGCCTGAGAGGGTTGGGGGAAATTGTGGGAGAGAAATTTCCCATCTGCAACAGGGTTCCTCTTTGCACACCTCCCAGATGACAATGTCTGCTTTAAGTGATACCTCTCCTTAGATGATGCGGTCGGGCTAGTTGCTTGACTCTATTCAGCCATTTCTCCTGGCTCTGTGGTTCCCTCTTTCCAGTTCCTCTGCACAGGAAGGCACTTGCACAAAAGGAGTATTTGGCTCTGAAAAGGAACCTTCCTGGAAGCTAGACAGTCAGGGAGGGAAGAACTGAATGTAGACCAAAGGCTGATATCCACTGTGCCAGGACACACCTGGAGGAATCCTTTGGCCCCTTTGGTCTGGGACTGACTCTAATGTCCTCCAAATGGCTAAGTTTAATTGCAGTTTCTCTAATTCCTTCCAAAATTCGAGATGAATAACAAATTTGGAGGCTGTGCAGCTAAAGGCTTTACCAAGGGTCTTCTGCAGGATGACCAGCAGATGTTACAGGGCAGGGAATAAAACAGAAAGATGAACGCTGTTTCTGTCTTCCAGCTTCTGCTAGTTACCACGTAGCCAAAAGCTGACAGGTGTATGCCCCAAAGCAAAGGACACCAAGGAGAGAAATAGGACCCAGGTATGCCTGGTTTCCATCCTGTTGACATCTCTGTTCCTAGAGATATTACAAGCCCCAGACATGAAAATTTAGTCATGAGGGAAGATCAGACGGAAATCTCATCCACGTGACAGAAGATGGGCATGAATGGGTGGCACCGTTAGAATTTCAAGAATGTCATTTAGATGGATAAACCTTGAATGCTGGAGAGATCAAGCAACAAGGTTGACAGTCCAGGTATCTGGACCCAGTGCAGGGGAGGGAATCAGGAATTCGTCTGGAGCTTGGGTGAAGGGAGTGGAGAATGAGAAGGAAGCCTGAGGCTGTTTGCTCAGGGTCGTCCTTTTCATTCACACCCTGCCTGCATCTGTCAAACCTCAGTGAGCATCCTTTTCTCTGCATATGCCCGATGTGGAGGAGGAAGGTAGCTGGGTCTCCGTTCCCGAGCGGTCTCGGAGAATTCAGGCTTGCCAAGTCCACTGTCGGCTGCCTTCAGGTCTGGTGCAGGCTGCCCACAAGTGACATGGGTATACTGGCCTTGCTCCTCCTGCTCCGTCTCCCGGTGGTAGAAGTAGTTGAAGTTGGAGACAATGACGGGCACAGGCAGGGCGATGGTGAGGACCCCAGCGATGGCACACAGCGAGCCCACGATCTTGCCCCCCACAGTCATGGGGTACATGTCTCCATAACCTACCGTGGTCATTGTAACCACTGCCCACCAGAAGGCGTCTGGGATGCTGGGAAAGAGTGAATCATCATCATCGGCCTCTGCGAAGTAGACGGCACTGGAGAAGAGGATGACCCCGATGAAGAGGAAGAAGATGAGCAGGCCCAGCTCCCGCATGGAGGCCTGCAAGGTCTTGCCCAGGATCTGGAGCCCCTTGGAGTGGCGGGAGAGCTTGAAGATGCGGAACACCCGGACCAGGCGGATCACTCTGAGGATGGCCAGGGACATGGCCTGCTGCCCGTTCTGGCTGCCGCCTCCACTGGCCGACTGCTGCTCCTGCTGCTGTACCAGCTCAGTGCCCAGGGTGATGAAGTAGGGGAAGATGGCCACCAAGTCAATGATGTTCATGATGTTGCGGAAGAAAGCTGGCTTGCTGGGGCAGGCAGAAAAGCGAACCAGGAGCTCAAAAGTGAACCAAACTATGCATAGGGTCTCCACCAGAAAGAATGGGTCAGTAAAGAAAGAGCCCCCAAGAGTACTTAGTGAGGATGAGCCACCTGCCACCATGCTCCCCGGGGGGAGGCCAGGATGAAAGGTATAGGAATCCTCTTCATCTTCGTCTTCCTCTTGACTACCCCTGGAAATTGGGGAGTCTCTGCTCACACCATTGCTTCCACCTCGACCATCTGCACGGAACTGGGGCAAGGTCTCCAAGCAAAAGATGACGATGGAGATGAGAATGACCAACACGGAGACGATGGCGATGCCCCTGGCGGGGCCTGAGCTCTCAGGATACTCGAAGAGAAGCCAGACCTGGCGCTGGAAGGGCTGGGAGGGCAGTGGCTTCTCGTCCTCGCCACCTTCGGGCAGGCAGCCCTCGTCCTCCCGGAAAGCCGCCAGGGCCTCGTCCCCCAGCTGGTAGAAGCGGATCTCCTCCAGGAAGATGTCCAGGGGCACGTTGACCGGCCTCCGCAGGCGGCCCCCGGACTGGTAGTAGTAGAGGATGGCGTCGAAGCTGGGCCGGTTGCGGTCGAAGAAGTACTCGTTCCTCAGAGGGTCGAAGAAGCGGACTCTGCGACCGGGGTCTCCCAGCAGCGTGTCGGGAAACAGCGACAGGGTGCGCAGTTGCGTCTCGAAGCGCAGCCCGGAGATATTGATCACCAGGCGCTCGCTACTACAGCAGCCCCCGCCCCCGCCGGCCTCCGGGAAATCTCCCGCATCCTGTTGCTCCCCCTCCGGCCCACGGACCTCCCCCGGCGCCGCCAGCGTCAGGGATTTCTCCGACCTCATGTCCCCTCCGCGGTGCGCTCCCCGCCACTAGGACGGCGCCCACGACACAACCTCTGGAGCGCGGCACCTCTTCCCCGCTCTCAGCGGCGCCCTCCGTGTAGGGTGGGGCTCGCGCTCCTCCGAGCTCGCGGTCTGGCCTGGCCGCTGGGTCTGTGAGCCCCGAAGCCCCGGTCTCTGTAAGGCTAGGTCTGGAGAGGGGACCCGCACGCAGAGGATTTAGCTCCGCGCCTCCAGATATCCGCGCTTGGGTGCCACAGCTTACTGGGATACCTGGAACCGCAAACTGGCGCGTGTGAAACGGGCTGCCCGAAAAGACGCGTGGCTTCGCCCCCTGCCGTGCCTGAGCCTGGGCTCCAGGACGCGGGGGTCCGCCCTCCGGACGGGTTAGCTCTTCCCGGCTCCCACTGCGTTTCTCCAGCCGCTCAAGCCCCCCGGCAGCCGCTGGGAGCGAAGCGCCAGATGCGCCTCCCTCCGGCTCGGCGGAGACTCCTGGCGGGGCTCGGCCTCCGCCCTACGTGCACCGCGGGCTCCGTCTGGCCAAGGTCGCCGTTCCCGCCGCCACAGCCGCCACCTCCTCCCTGTGAGTCGCGCTGCAGGCCTCGCAGAGGGCCCTGCGGCTGCCCCGGCGCCAGGGCGCGGGGACCCACCTCCCCACCGCGCAAGCCTTCGCTGCAGCCGCGGCAGCTGCAACGGCAGCGGCTCGGCTCTCTGCTCTGCCCTTCCTTCCCAACACTCACTCTCCAAGTGACGTGGCAGGCCCCGCCTGCTGCCCCCTCCCACCCCACTCTCACATCACACCCCTCGCCCAGCCAGGGGCTGCCGCGAGCCAGGGCGCCTTGGAAATAGACACACACTTCCCTCACCAGTAATCTTTCCCGCGCTCGCCTGGCACGCCTCTCCCTTGCTCGCGTTCACAATCGCGGCCCCCTAAACAAGCACCAGCACCCTAATAGCACACCCCCTCCACCTCCTCAATCAGCTTTCCTCATTTCAGTTTACGGGAGGTGATCTGCGCAATGCATTTCACCGATGAGAAAACACACCCCGCCCCACCATACGACACATAACACGGAGCACTGTACCTCCACTCATCCAGAAATCTAATGAAAAAAAATCGAATCATATTTTGTCCCTCGGTATTTGCGAAGACCCATTTGCCAGCTTCCCTAATCTACTTAAGAGAGAGAGAGAGAGAAAGCATCTGTAGAAGTCTTCAGAGCTTCCAATTTAGATAGTATTCCAGTGTAAGTCCCCAGAGAATCCATACCTCCCTTTGCGAACCTGGGAGGGCAAGGCTGCAACTGTTCTAGAGTAGCAAAGTGGTAGCAGAGAAGGGGTTGGGAAGTCTCCCATTGCCTTTCGCGTCAGTTTTCCAGGGGAGTTCTGGGGACTTAGGCAGCAGCCCCAGTGAAGAAAGAACCAGAAGATGGTGGTATCACAGAGGTATCCTGGTGCAGGGAAGCACACCCTGGAATTCATTTGTTCCCAGCCTCCTGGGAGCTCATCGGGGAATGCCTTCTTATTGCACAGGCAAGAAAAGAGAGCAGGGGATGAGTGGAAAGTGGTATGTAAGAATGTTGGGGAAAAAAATAATGGCTACTTTTACTGAGCATCTAATAAGTGCTGGCCGCATTCCAGGTGCTATGTCCCTCACAGCCCCGTCTGTCTCACAACCCTATGAGAAAGATGGCCTCTGCTCTTAGGTAATGTTACAGTGAAGACCCACCTGGCAGTATTTGGGTAGGGACCAAAGATTGATGTTAGGGACTCTTGCCCTAACTCTCCAGGAGGGAAGCGGTAAGAATGGTTTTCTCTCCATTTCCACTGGAAACCATATAGTCTTTCTTTACTAGACCAGACAGGTTAGAGTTTGGTGGAAGAGGATTGCTCTGATTTTTTCAGACTGCCACTTCCAGGTATGGTTGACATTTGCTTCTCTTTGCCCCAGTTTCTCCCTTCCTGGTTGTCTGTGGCCAAAATTAATTGGCTGATGACTACAAGTTCTTTTGTGTAGCTTCTTGTTCATTTTATATCATTGGTAAGGGTTCATTGCTGATAATGACAGGAATGATACATAAAGGTAATCTCAAACTACAAGATACAAGTAAGAATTCTTTGTATTGCCCAGTTTTTTAAAACCACAGTGGTTCACAGCAGCATCCACTGCCAGAGGGGTTGGGGGGAGTAGAAACGACGTCTTCTGGATGCGTAGGGCAGAGGTCAGGTAGTGAATGCATAGGAGAGAGGCTAGCATCTCATTGCATCTACATTCTCTGGGCTGTTGCTTCAGGAGGTGTAGACAGACTCTGCTTCCTCTCTGTGCCTGTGCTTTTAGTTTCCACTTCCTCCCCTCACCTTGCATGTTTCAGTGAAAGGTGAGAAAGCAAGGGCACCCAGTCACCCAGTCCACAGTTTCCCTATTTACAGGCTATGTAATTAAGCAATTTAGACTTCATGCAAGTCACTCCATTCAAAAAAAAAAAAATGTAAAAGAGAAGAAAAGGAAACATCAACAGACACAATACAGAAGATACTCTTTCACCCTTGTCCAATTATCTGCAATTATTTTCTGGATTATAAATTGATTTACTCTTTTTGTCCTTGTTTTCAAAATTTATAATGAATTATTCATTTGCATGCTTGTTTTTGTCATTGCTGTTTTTATTCATGAGGCTGTCAACTAGGTCAGTAACTCTTCAAAACAAATGTTGGGGAAGCATGGGGAAAAAAACCTGCATTTCGCCAGGAGGGTGCAAAGTCTAACATGGTGAAAGGAATCACATTTGAGTACCCCTGGGTTAACTCTGGCTGGTGCTTCCCGCCAGCCTACATCAGAGCTGACGTTCCTGGTTACCTTCACATCAGGCATGAGGCTGTGCCCAGGGAGATGTCTCACTGTGCACGAGGAGGTTCCCCCTGAGAGAGAAGTCATTAGCAAATTCATGAATCAGAGTTCTGTTTTTAGTTCTTTTGTGAAAGAGACTCATTTCTTAGCTTTAGAAAACCTGTATATTTAGATCATTCTTCTCTAGCATATAGGAAGAGTGAGTAAAATTACACCTTCAGAAGTGCTGGTTCCCAGGTGAAGAAAGACAAAAGGCACAACCCTATCCACACACTGCAACACCACTTCCAGTGACGGGTGAACATTTCCCCCACATTCACTGAGCACCGATTTCATGACAGCACAGATTTTTCTTGTGCCTAAATTCAGATATTTGCAATGATGCTAGAGGCCATTCACAGAATTAACAAGCATTTATTGAGAAGCAGCTGGGTGCCCATCATACTGGAAGGTGCTAGGGGTTTAGAAGTGATCTAGACAAAATATCTGTTTTCGTGAGCTTACATGTCTGTGCAGTAAATACATTACATCCTAGACAGAAAATTTTAACAGTAAGCAATAAAGAAGAAATTTATATATTATAGTAAATGCTTTGAGAAAATAAATGGGATGCTATGTCAGAAATCAACCTGAGGATTCAACTTTGAACAGGGTGGTTGGGAAAGATGCCCCAGAAGAGATAATATGTGGATAGCTGTCAAGCAGAGAGGAGACATGATTTGCATAGAGGCTGTGAAGAGAATGCATTACAAGGGGGCAAAAGGAAAATGGGCCAGGAAATTGCAGTAGTCTGGGAAAAGGTTGATAGTGACTGGGACTGGACTAAAGGTAAAGCAAGTAGGGATAGAGTGGGGATGAGGTGGGGGCGGGGGGGTGGAGATTTAAGAGAATCAGCAGGAATTGGTGATGGATAGGGCATGAGAAGCAATCAAGGAATTCCAGGTTTGGGGTTTGAGCAACGGGGGAGAGAGGTGTCATTTATTAAGAAAGGGAATATAAGGAATTAAACAGGTTAGGATCAGGGGTGCCTGGGTTGCTCAGTTGGTTGAGCATTGGGCTTCCTGCTCAGCGGGGAGTCTGCTTCTCCCTCTCCCTCTGCTCCTCCCCCCACTTGAGCTCGCACTCTCTCTCTCTTCTTCTAGTGCTCTCTCTCTCTCAAATAAATAAAATCTTTAAAAAAATAAATAGGTTGGGATCAATCAAGACCTCATGTTCAGAAATGTTAAATTGGAGAGGTAAATTAGACATGCAAATAAAGACATTGAGAAGTGGTTATTTATTCAGGCCTGGAATATGGAAAAGAAATGAGTGATTTGTGAATGTAAAATATTTAGAAATATTTAAGCCCATGGCACTGACATCTTCTAGAGAGACATAATATGGACAATGAAGAGAAACATAACCAAGACCAAGTCCTGCACAGTACTTTACAATTCACAGTTCAAGTTCAGGAGGAAGAGGAGCCAGCAAAGGAGACCAAGGGGTGGTCAGTGGGGTCAAAAGAAAACCAGGAGATGTTGTCCCGGCTTCGCATCTTCCCAGGGTCATGCTGACTTCCAAATGAGCACAATATCTGCATCAGATCAGGAGCACAGCGTGGGAAGAAAAAGGTCACAGTAGGGAGGAACCACCTGAAAATGGATGTATGTACTAACCAAGATGAGTACATAACAATGTGCCACATAATTTGATAACCATTTATATTAGTATCTCTGCCCTGGAGTTTAAAATGTACTCATCCCAGGTATGTAAATTAGCATTCTATCCTATTTTCCAGGCTTCTTTTATTAAATTTTTTACTTCGTATATGTGTGTGTACACACACACATGCGTGCATGTGTGTGCTTGTCATCACCCCAGCAGTAGGATCCTTGTAGTGTTTCTCTGGAGAGAGAGGACAGTGGTCATAGACTGGGCCTTGTTTCTCTGAATAATCTCGGGATGCTTCTTTTTACCTGCCTTATCACCCACAGGCCCCTGTGGGAGGAAAGAGTGGTAAGTGGTTGACACCCTCAGTTCCTACTTGAGTGCACAAGTATACACACATCCTCCCTGAGAAGAATCAAGAAGAATCACCCCTTTCTTTGGCTTTGCACTGGAGAAGACAAACCATATGGAGACAGTTGGGGGCAGGGGTGTGATGCATCAGACACTCTGTCTCTCATCTTACTCTCTCACCTCTGGGCAAAGCTCACTGCCCCAATCCTTCCGTTCTTCAGAATGGCCAATGTGGAAGTTCCTCTGACCAGAAAACAGTGTCCTATATGACCCTGCCTCCTTCCTGGGTCATTTTTACTCCTCTTAACCTTCCCCCCATTTTCATGGCTGGAAAGATGAAGGAAGGAAGCTTTGAATTCTGGGGGACATGGGGAGACTAATGGATGATTGGGTGATTCTATACTTTGCAGACAATCTTTGCTACATTCCTTTTGTTCCCATCCCTCTACATGCACACACACAAACACACACAAATTTGGTCATTTAAGACTTACATTAAAAAGAAATCACTGTCTTGAAATTTGAGCTTTAATTTCCTGCCAGTAGCACCCACTAGTCTTATAAACTGTTTGGTGCCCCTTCTCACATTTGATAGCGTAACTTTTAGACCTAAAGTCCCCTTCTATTAATTTAGTCTTTGGAAGTACCATGACCATTTTCCTCTCCTCCTGGGCTTTCCCTGAGACCAGAGTGGACAAGGGGAAGGACAACTGCAAATATATATTCTACAGATAAGCATCATTTATATTTAGCTACTTAGACAGAGTTTTGATGATGATGATGACAATGATAGTGATATCAACTACAAAATGGTATTGGTGATGATGATAGTCCAGAATCCACTAGAGAAAAATCTAACAGCTTTTGCTTGAGTGAAGCTGTATATTGGAAAAAGAATGCATTAGACATCTGTGCCATGCAAATCAACAGCCTTAGGAAATGACTAGCCATGCCAAGAAATAAATCTATAGAGAACTCCTTATCATTCAGGGAGGATCCCGAGAGAGCTTGTTAGTATCACACGTTTGCAGCCTGCTTCTTTGTGCCAGTCCACTACGGAGATAAGTCACCAGTGCTGCTTTCCAGATGTCTCCAGTTCTCTACCTTCCAGGAATGGGGGGGATTGTGCTCTCCAGCTCCCCTGTGGTTAGACCAGGCAAATAGTTCTGGCCAAGGATTTGGACGCAGAAGTGATGTGTGTCACTTCTAGACTAAAACATTGCATTGAATGTAAAGAAAGCCTCCAGAACTTTCTTTATTCAGCCACAATAGCCGGTGGTCGAGATGGTGGCTGCTGTCAGAGGGAGGTGGGCTCCAGAGTGAGGTGACATGGAGCCCAGCCAAAGCAATAGAAATGTAGCATGAGTGAGAAACGACCCTCAGTTGTTCCAATCCTCTGATATATGGGGGTTGATTTGTTATCATGGCATAATCTAGCTTATCCGAACCAATTCAACAGTACTACCCAGAAATGAGGAGCTGCTCTAACCAAAAACCTGAAATTTGTGGCCTTGGCATTGGACTGGGGCCAGATGATGGACAGTAAAGAAACTTCACAGGCAATTCATGTTACAAGTGGCAAAATATTTGAAAATTGTTGCCTGTGACAGCTTAGAAGGCAGATCAAGTACCTAAAAACTTGCCTATCTGGGAGGAGGTTTGAAAACAGATTGTTAGTCTTGTACAGTGACTACTGCGAGCTACATCTGACAATGTAGTACAAGGTATTGATGAGCTCAGAAAAGAACTGGTCATTCAGCAAGCAGAGGTGGAATGGACCAGAGATGGCCCAGAAATGTGGGGATTTTGAGGACTGGCAGAGGGAACTGCTTCTCATCTCCCCCAAGAAAGTAAACAAAACTTGAAAGACCTCTGTGCAAAAAGGGCTTATTAGGACTCAGGTTTGTTTTATGGAACAAATCAAGCAGAGGTCAATCATGCCCATTGTTAATACCTCTGAATGGAATAAGGTGTTTTAGAGCAAAACTAATTATAGCTGTCGCTTCCCTACCACTACCACAAAAAATCATTTTTAATTGGACAAAGTGGCTTAAAAAGGGAGGGCAGAGGAGAGAGAGAGACCGAGAGAAAGACTAAAAGTGTAACTTCCCACAGAAAACTGATAGACTCAAATTATCCACGGTTACGTTCTTCTGAAGAAGAACCATTGGTGTGGTTATTGGCTATTGGCACATAGAGCTGCCTGGAACAGATAGGGAAAAGCCCAAGGTAATTTTAAGATAGCCATACTCAAAGGCACCCTGCCCTGGACTAAACCATTCATTACTGTTCAAGACTTGAAACAACCTTGTGTCCCTAAATTTTTATGGTCAAGAAGCTGGCTGAGAAAGCTACTCAGTCCCAAAGGAAAGTATCAGCAGCATGCCCATCTCAGATATGAGCAACAAGGATAACAGAAAAAAAGGAGCATTCCAGAGAAGAAGCTAAGAGGCAGAGAAGAGCAGCCAAACAAGGACCCAATTGTCCTTAGCAGGGTTTCAGAATCACTACAAAGCAGGGATTGCTGAGCTTCTTCTATCTCCCCCTTTCTGAATGTGACTATTTATTAAAGTTACCCTATTTCAGATCAACTATTGTCTATTGTGTTGTGAAAGAGGGAAACAAAACTTGTCTTTTGGGTTCCCTACATCTCTGAATTAGGAAGAGCCACAACCCTAACTGAACATGTCACTCCGTAACATGAAGATGACTACATGCCACTAGAGATCCTAGAATCTCAGCTTTGTGCCAGGAATAGATAAGACTTTTGTGTGACTTTTGGGTCGTCTCCCTTAGGGAGTGAGTAAGCCATTCTGTCTATGATAGCCAGACATTTCATGATCAGGAAGGCAGTTGATGGGAGTCATTGCTACTGTTTACCAAATATTTCCAGCTCTCCACCTCCTAGGCACATGATAGGATTGTGTCCTTCCTGGCCCGTGTAATGATGTGGTGGGGTCGTGTGCCTGGTTCTAGTTGATGAGTTAGGACATGTGTTACATCTGGCCTGCAGCACTTACTTGCCAGAGTGGTTTTCCTCTGCCATATTGATGCAGAGCAAATGAGAAGGTGGCTGCTCCACCAGCCTATGACCCAGAAAGAATGGAGCACAGCCTCAAGAACACCAGGATGGATAAGTAGTCTGAGCAATAAGTAACCCTTTATTATAACCCACTGAGATTTATGAGATATTTGTTACTACAACATAACCTTTCCTCACCTATATACCTCCTTGCTTTCCTGTTTGGAAGATACATACAACAAAAGTAATCAATGTTCCATTTTCTCTGGCTAAAAAGAAACAAAATCGAACATGAATCATGAAATTCATTACCAAAGCATCACTTTGGCCAATGTTTTTGTTCTTATTGCTGCTTATTCCTACCCCTGCCATATCATTCTGTAGGGATTTTCCCATGTACTTGTATTGAGCTCCTCGGAATTTTTGCTTTTCCTTGCCCATTTTCTGACCCAACTCTATGTCACTGATGCAGCAGCATGCTGTCTAGTTCTGGCATCCTAGCTGACATCTCAAACAGGACCACAGACTGAGGCTAAGTCTGTCTTTACAGTAAAATGTAAGCACCTTTTGTTGATCAGCTTTTTAATAAATATTCATTAAAGATAGCAATAGTTAATTATAAACATTTACTGAATGCTTACTGTATTCCAATCACCTTTCTAAGAGCCATGAGTTAGGAGCTTTCCCTAATTTTCTTAGACAAACAAGAAAACTGAAGCATGGAGAAGTTAAATAATCCCCCAGGCGGTAGAACTAGGCTGCAAATGTAAGCAGCCTTGCATCCAGAGCTCATATTGCAGGCATTCCACTTTTCATTCCCAAACTGTGTTCTACACAATTCTAGTTTTGTGTCATGGTAATAGATATTTACATACACTCACACTCCCCAATTAAATGAATTTGGGAATCTGATACTTTAGCCATCTCAGAGAGGTTCACAATAGACATTAGAATATTAAAGCCTCTAATACATTCCTTAACATTATTTAATGTTTTCCAAATAGATTTAACCATTGAACCTCATTTTTCACCAAACCTTATGTTTTGAGACATTCGTGTACTGTAGAGCATGATTTGAGAAAATTAAATCATAGGAACCAAACCTTAGGGATGACAGTGAACATCACCTCACTCAAATGCCTTTATTTGCTAATGACAGAATCGAACTTTAGAAGGAGTCAATGACTTTTCTAGGGTCTTACAGGTACAATGACTGGAATCCAGATCTCCGAATTCACCATTCATTAGGATTTCCCCACCCCATGGGTTATAAATAGCAAACTCTCCTAGGATGAAGTGGCAGATCAGAAAGAAGCATATGTTCCCACAGATTTCAAACCTTGTAAGGACAAGGCCCCTGTCATCATTCCCCCTTGGCCTAGAACAATAGCCTTCATGTAACAGGTGCTCATCATATTAGTTGATGAGTAACAATAAGGAGCAGAAGGAGGAGAAAGCAATCAGAAAGCAGAGATGAAGAGAGCATGCAGCCTATGCAGAGAGAGGGTCAGTTGCTAAGCAGGTAATATAAGGAATGCCACAAGGTCCAGACACCTTCCTTCATCTGCAATAACACCATCCTTCTCAAGGCACTGATGGAATAAAAGCAGATCCCGTATAGCTGCATATACGAACATGAGTGTGGGGGGGAAGGGAGGGAAGGGGTTGGATGGCAGAGGCAAGGTGAACTGGCCAAGACACAGAAAGCCACATCTCATTGTAGATATGGCCCCCAAATAACAAGCATGAGGGAAAGAGGTACCCAAAGCCAGTCCTGTAATGAAAGAACAAATAAACAAACAAACAAACAAACAAACAAAAGCCATGACTGTCAGGGTATGTTCTGGAAAGATGGAGAAAATATTTTCCTGTTTCTTCCACCATAGGAGTGAAGCATAAATTCTTTGAGTAGGATCATGAAGAGGTTGGTCTGGAATCTTTGACACAGTTAAAGAAATTGTAGTTCCAAAGTGTATGTCTATGGTTGTAAATTCTTTGAGTAGGATCATGAAGAGGTTGGTCTGGAATCTTTGACACAGTTAAAGAAGTTGTAGTTCCAAAGTGTATGTCTATGGTTTACTATGCTAACTGTGGAGTTGATGGGGGTAGCACATTCATTCCTTTAGTTCTGAAAACAAGTTAGAGGACTTTATGGTTAGAAATGATGAGGCCCCGGCTGTAGTCTGTGATGGAGTGCTTAAGGCAAAGGGAGTTGAATCATTGTGCATCCAAACAGAAGTAAAATGACTTTTGGTTTTCCCCTAGGATCAGGAATTGGGTAAGCCTATTGCTGTAAAAGAGAAGAACTTAGAGAAGGCTGTCTGTTGAGTAAGACAGGTCCCCAAAATAGGGTGGGAAGACAAGATCTCAGAAATGTTCTCTGCAAGGTACCGTGTCAGTAGGGGAGCAGAGATCTATGCCCCCTCCTCCCAAGCACACTCCAGGCAGAGACCCACTGTCCCCTGCAAAGAAAATCCAAGATGTAGGGAGTGGGCCTCCAGCATGCTGCTTCCCCTCCTCAGGAGCACAGTGTGTGATTTTAATGTTCTGGTTCTCCTGCTTTACTGATGTGATGGAATAGCTGGGGCTAAATAATGCAGAACTCCTGGTCCACTGATGGCAACTTCTCTCTTTTTTTAACTACAGACTCTAATTCACTCAAAGTAACAGATTATGTTTTATGGCCTTTTATAAAATATTCATTCTCCCTCCCAGTGCTTGGTGGTTCAAGAAGCCTGGAAAGGGCCCAGTAGAAGGAGGACCTCATTTCCTCCCAGACACAATTTATAGAGTCCAGCCAGGCTCTGAGCACAGTGCGTGAAGGTGCCTGATGGGGCTGAGAGTGAGGATTCCGGCATTCTCCTCCTGGAGATCTGGACTGTCAGGACCCTGGGGATGAGGGGCCAGAGAGGATGTAAGGGCGTAGAGTGCAGGGGAAACTCACACCCTATCCGTGCCTCCTGAACAGGTCGAAGCTTCTCCCCCCACCACCGGCCCCCCCCCCACTCTTCCTTCTCTGCACCTTTTTTCCTGAAACAGTTATGTTGTTTCCACCCAGGTCTGGGGCCAGGACAACAGCAAGGGGACCAGAGTCCAGAGAAAGGGCGGACCACCATGTGGAGGGTGGGGTGGGAGGGGGTGCAAGAGAGAGAGGGGGGAGGTGATCTGTTTGCTCTTCATTCACATTTCCCATTTAGGTAACCACAGGATACATGACCATAACATTAACAATGAGTTTTTCATGGTGCTTTATCCTCTTCAAAGGACAGTCACATCCAGAGCCTTGAACACTCAAGTTGAAGTCAGAGAGTATGACTTCTGGGCCCACATGCTCACCATTCAGGCTGTGTCAGAGCACTTCCCTGGGCCTCAGTTTCCCCTGCACAAGAGGACTCTGGATTCTAAGGTAAATTACAATCCTAATTCTATAACCCTCGGATTCTGGAAATGTGCCCCTAATTCTAGGTAGGTCTATACTGTTTCAGAGGGTCTCTGCCCACTGACTGGTAGAAAGAACTACATTCTCCTCAAGAACAAGAGTAGCAGCAACACCCTGATGTGTACTCTTCCGTCTCAGTCTTCCACTGTGACCCCAGGCATCACCCACCAGGCCCTTCGCACTGGGTGAGAGGAGCGGGCTTTATGCACCCTCCCAGCAGGCCCAGGACCTGATTTCTGGAGGCAATGCAGAGTGGGACATGTGTTACCAGTGGCAGTATCTACAGCCACAGGGGCAGAGAGAGAGAGAGGATGCAGACACTCACCCCTCCACATGCCATTTTCCCTCAGATTCACAAGTATTCCTGTACCATTCTATATTGGGAAGTACTCATCTAAGAGAAAGATGAATGGCAGAAGCTGAAGGATCTTATACTAACAGCCAAAATACAGAGAGGTGAAAATCACAGTAAAGGACATTTCTAACAGATTTGTCATCTAAAAATCTCAAAGTACTCTGTGTCTCCCATTTAGCCCCAGAACCTATTAATCTGAAAAGCCCAAATTAATTAATGCATGCATTTTGTATTATCCCAGACAATAGTGTAGGTAAGAATCTGTGAGTCCTAAACTCCTCAGACTGTATTAACTGCAAAATAAATAGAATTCTCCACTCATTTTAGTGTGAATTGAGTAATATTTTTATGTGGAGAGACAACAAAAAGAAGGCTCCTTGAGAGTGCTCTTTGTTGATTCTTTCTTGTCATTGCCTGCTGTCTTTTCCATGTATACTGGAGACTTCAGAGGGACTCATGCGTTTATTCCACAAATGATTATTGAACATCTTCTGTGTACCAGGTTCTGCGTTAGGCTCTGGATATACAATGTTGAACAAAATAATCATGAATCCTGGCCCCAAGGACAGTCTATCTAATAGGAGCAAAATGTATACATACCCACTCACATGTACACACACACACAACACACACACAGAATCTTCAACCGGCCCCTAGCTGTTTCAGCACTCAGTCATTCAAATCATCCCAGCCGAGACCCCAGACATCACAGAGCAGGTACAGAACATTCCGACTGTGACTCGTCTGAATTCTCGGGTCACAGAACTGTGGCATATAATAATGACAAATTGTTGTTTTTAAGTCACTAGGAGCTGGGTACTTTGTTATGCAGCAATAGCTAACTGAAAGTCAAGTAACTTGTAGAAAGTCACTCAGCTGAGCTGCTAGAATAGACTCTGTCCTGGGAACTCAGATGTGCTCAGGGGTGCCCAGGCTCAACCTAGTCATCTGCTTTCCTGAATGCAGAAGTAACCCTCTGTGGCTTCCTTTTTACACACACACACACACACACACACACACACACACACACACCCTTGGGCATTGTATTTCACTATCTCATCACAGAAGTGAGTTCTTTCAGGAAAAAGATATGCATGCAGCCTTTCATTTCGGGAGCAGGCATAAGCTTAGCTCATCAGAGTCCGCATATGGAATGCCACATCTGGCTGATGGGGGCCATACTTTAGCCATGCTCTCTGCAGCACAGAGAAACTAGACATAAGGTTCCAATTTGAATTCCATTTCCATGAAAAAAAATTCCAGCCTAATCGTCTGGTCCTTCCCAAAGCCAGGAAGGGGCCCTGCTCTAGGGAAGTGCCTGCATCCTCACAAAACAGGTCCTTGTTCTCTTGTCAAGCATAGAGAGATGAAGAGTGGAGAAGTGGGTACAAATGGAGGGCTGGCCCGATGCTGTCTAGAAATTCTGCAGTTGGCATTCCCGATTTTGTCAGCTCAGGAATTGGCAGAGGAAGGGACTAAGTGACATTTTATGCAAAGGAGAGAGAGTTTCAATTTTTGACAGCTTCCATGTGTCCAGACTCCATTTCCCACAGCTGCTTAGAGAAATGTCAAACCATATGAACATCCTAGTCTCCCTTCAAGTCATAGATAGATTGGGAGTGAGCAAATGGGATTGGCGCCTCAAATTGTAAACGAGAACATAGAGAGGAGGGCAGAAGAATGTACAAGGTCAGAGACAATGCTTATTCATCACTGCATTCCCAGGACCCAACTGCGATGGCTGGTAATTAACAGACAATCAATGTTTGTTGAATGAATGAAAATCTGATCTCCATACTGGCTTGATACTGGGTTCCTAAAATATTTTAGGAAGTGGCCAACTTGCTCCCTATCCAGAAATGTGCCTATCATCTTTAGAGGAAGGGTAGATACACCGAAAGCGTAGGGCTCCTTTGCCAGCTGGTAGAGCTCAAGCTCCTGAAAGATGATATGGGAAGAGCACAAGTCATTGCCCCAGATGCCACTCACCAGCTGTGTTACCCTGGGCACATTTCTTAACCTCTCTGAGCCTTGGTGTTCTCTGTCCTCCTCTTTAAAATGAAGCCAAAATTTCTCTTCTTTCCAAATTAATGTGAAGAAATCTGGAGTACTTTATACATAAAGTAGAAATTTAATAACTGTGATTCCTTTCTCTTTACCTTGGGTTGCCTCAACTCCAGGGATAAAATTTTCCAGAGAAATCTACAACCTTGGATTTTCTGTTCTTTCTCTTCCTTTCACCTCCTTACCCTTGTAATCTGACATACAGATTATACGGATTCACTTTGGGATGTCAGACTCTAAGACATTAGGTGCAAATCCCATCCCCTCACTTTTAGGAGAGTTACTTAACTAATTTGGACTACCAATTTCTCATCTATAAAAAGGGAGTCATGGGGCACCTGGGTGTCTCAGTAGGTTAGATGTCTGCCTTCAGCTCAGGTCATGATCTCAGGGTCCTGGGATCGAGTCCTGCATCGGGCTCCCTGCTCAGTGGGGAGTCTGCTTCTCCCCCTCCCTCTGCCTCTCCCCCTGCTTGTGCTCTCTCTGTCTCTCTCTCTCTCAAAATAAATAAAATCTTTTTTTTTAAAAGGGAGGTCACATAATAACGTCTTTGTCAACACTGTCAAAGGGATGCTCTGTTATAAATTGTAAGGTTGTGCCCTGCACAGGGCAGCTGGTATGAGAGTGGCTGAAGCCAAACCTGCGTTCCACACACTATAGCACATACCCTGCTGTGGCTGCTCATATCCAGAGTAAGGGGTGTCTTTTTCTAATCTGCACAACGGTCCTCTATGGGCTAAAGGTGCCACTTACTCTTGTTCATAATAGGAGGAAACTTTAAAAATATGCCCCAAATCTGATTACTTTTTCTCACCACTTTACTGCTCTAGAAGTCTCTCCATCAGTCTCCTCTTGCCAGGGGTGTGCTGGAACTCAAACTGGCTCATCAGAGCCGACTGCTAAATTTTCAGGAATTTTTCCAGCCTGTTGTCAAACTGGTGCTCATTTAAAATTGGCCACAGTGGGAACATTTACACCAGAGAAATTAGCAAACATTACAAACCAGGGCCTTTCTTCCCCCTAGAGAGCTGGTTTACCGGTGTTCCACTCACTCCAACCATCTTGCAGACTGTTCTCCACCCTCAGCCAGAGTAATTTAAAAATGTAAATCCACGTGTGTCATTTGCTTGCTTCAAAGACTGCAAAAGCTTCCCATTCACACCAAGTATATAATCTGAACTCCCAACCTCAGTCCGTATGATCTATGTAATCTGGAAGGTGCTAGTGCCTACCTCTGAGACTTCAGTTCCTCTCCCTCACTCAACCTCAGCCACACGGGCCTCCTCATAGTTTTTGGACATGGCAAGCTCTGTGTCTTCCTGTTTTGTACTTGTTCCTTCAGCCTGGAATATTCTTCCCCTGATATATATGCAGAACTTCCTTTCTCAATTCTCTCTGGTCTCCACTTAAATGTAACCTCTGTGGAGAGGCCCTCCCTGACCACACCCCACCTATTCTTCAGAGAGCTTATCACCATTTGGCACAACATATATTTGTTTCTTTGTAACGGCTTTATTGAGATATAATTCACATGCCATACAATTCACCCATTTAGAATGTACAATCCAATGGGTTAAAGTCTGTGCAGAGTTGTGCAAACCATCACCACAATCAATTTTAGAACATTTTTATCACCTCCAAAGAAGCCCCTTTCGCTATCACCTCCGAAGTCTTCCCCAAAGTCCCCCTTCATTTCCCACCAGCTCACAGCAACCACTAACGTACCTTCTTTCTTTGTATTTGCTTGTTCTGAACGTTTCCCATAAGTGGAATTATATAATATGTGGTCTGTAATGACTGATTTCTTTTCCTTAGCATAACATATTCGAGGGTCATCTATGTCATAGCCTATGATAGGACTCCAGTCCTTTTTGTGGCCAAATAAGATTCCATCACAAGGATATATCACACTTTGTTTACCCATTCACCAGCTGATGGAAAATTGGGGGGTTTCTACCTTTTGGCTATTATGAATAATGTGCTATGAACATTCATATACAAATTTTTTGTGGGCATGTTCTCATTTCTTTAGGGTATATACCTAGCAGTGGAATCATTGGGTCACTTGGTAACTTGGTGTTTAATTTCCTGAGGAACTGCCCAACTGTTTTCCAAAGTGGCTGCCCCACTTTATATTCCCACCAGCACCAGCAGGGTGTGAATGTTCAGATTTCTCTATATGCTCACCAACAATGGGTATTTTCTAAGGTTTTTGTTTGTTTGTTCGTTTTCTTGTTTGTTTTTTTAATTGTAGCCATCCAAGTGAGTGGGAAGCGGTATCTCATTGTGGTCTTGACTTGCATTTCCCTTGTGGTTAATGATGTTGAGCATCTTTTCATGTACTTTTTGGCCATATGTGTAGCATCTTTGGGGAAATGTTTATTCAGATCCTTTGTCCACTTTTAAAGAATTCTTTATGTATTCTAGATATAAGTCTGTAATCAGATATATGGTTTGCAATAGTTTCTCCCTTCTTGTGAGTTTTTTTTAAGTGAGTAGATTTTATTTTTTTAGACCAGGCTTACAAAAAAAAATTATGAGTTGGCTTTTCACTTTCTTGATGGTGTAATTTGAAGCAAAAAGTTTTTAATTTGATAATTCAAATTAATTTATTTTGCTGTTGTTGCTTGTGCTTTTGGTGTTATACCTAAGACTCCACTGCCAAGTCCAAGATCCCAAAGATTATGCCTATGCTTTCTTCTAAGGGTTTATAGTTTTGATTCTTGCACTTTGGTCCTTGATCCATTTTGAGTTATGTTTGCATATGATGCGAAGTTAGGGTCTAACTGTGGACATCCACTTGTCCCAGTTTATATATTTCTTCTTAAAAATGCATCTATTTTCCTGCTTAGGTCATCAGCTCCATGAAGACAGGGATTCTTTTCTGTTTTGTTCACTGATGTCTGTATCCCCAGCACCTAAAACCTTGCCTGGCACATAGTGGGCACTCAAGGTTTGTCAAATAAAGGAGTAATAAGTAACTCAATAAATGTAATTTATTATCATTATTTTACACTTTCAACCCCTATGGCCTTCAGCCCATGTACCTCTAAATTCCTAATACAAAACAGTCTTTCACAGAAGTCCTACCTTTACTCTTGTACCTGGATTTGGTTATTCCTGGTTATAACCATGATCCTCCAGCCAACCTAAGGGTAATCTTGGTCTCTCTATCTACTGTCTGTCAGCTTCTTAGGACCTTCTCTTAGCTTCCTCCCTTCTCTTAGCACCACTCTCTGGTCCTTCCCCACTTACTCTTCTCTCTCCCTAATCATCCCAGCCTCCCCCTTCCAGGGATCACTATCCTGCTTAGTGCTGCAGTTACTCACCTTTACTGACCCCTAGTGTTTGTCTAGATTTTTGCCTTTCACAAGGTGCTCTTGAGTTTGCTTTACAGACCCCCAGGAGACCCCTGTGATGCAGATCAAGCACTTAGTGGTATCCCTATTTTTAAACTGAGAACCTGAGGGGCCCTTGGGTGGCTCAGTCAGTTAAGTGTCTGCCTTCAGCTCAGGTCATGATCCTGGGGTCCTGGGATTGAGTCCCGCATCAGGCTCCTTGCTCAGCAGGGGAGTCGGCTTCTCCCTCTCCCTCTGCCGCTGCCCCTGCTTTTTCTCTCTCTCTCTTTCTCTCTCTCTCAAGTAAATAAATAAAATTTTTTAAAAATTAAAAATAAATAAAAATAAAATAAAATAAAATGAGAACCTGAGTCTTGAACAGCTTCCTTGGGCAGCCTGCAAGGTCCACAGCTTGTTAGTGGTGGCACTGTGACTGGAAGCCACATCTTCTGTCTCTAAATGGGCACAAATCCTATGAAAACAGCCTTCAGGTTTTTGTTTGCATGAGGACAACTCTATCACACTGTCTGGAAAGCCTTCCCAAATTTCCAGTCATTTCCTTGATCAAACTAAACATTTTTTACAGTATCAGTTAATTTTTGATAAATGAATGCTGTGCCAGATGCTGTGCTTTTTACATGCATTATTCTTTTAATCTTCACCCTTCTCTGAAGCTCAGAGAAGTTAATGAACTTCCCCAAGTTCACCTAACAAATGGTAGGGTTGGAATTCAGACCCAGGTTTTTAACAACCACATATTGCAACCCCCTTTCATAAGGAAATCCACCACAAGGAAAAACAAAACTAGTTAAAGAGAAGGGCAACCATGGAGTTCTTCTCCACCCTGATGGTGAGATAGCTATGCATTGGTACTTATTCCTTTTTTTTTTTTTTTCCTGAAACAGGGACTCTGAGGGCTCTAGAACTAGAATCCTGAATCTTGGTTCTCCACACTTCCTGCTGGGCTCCTTCTCTTCCACCTTTTTTCTAGCTCTTGGGCTGAGCCCTCCCCCCGTCCTCGTGTCCTCCCATATACCCGAAGACCTGGCCTCTCTTCCTTTTCATGCTTCTCTGAAGCAGAAGAAGCCTGCAGCCCTCCCTCCCCCAAGCAGAGCAAGAATAGCTCATGGCTGGATAAAAGCTCTGAGTTCTGAGAC
Organism: Mirounga leonina; assembly: GCF_011800145.1. Classification (NCBI taxonomy): domain Eukaryota; kingdom Metazoa; phylum Chordata; class Mammalia; order Carnivora; family Phocidae; genus Mirounga; species Mirounga leonina. Next base: position 26,625,664 of record NW_023270504.1, read on the forward strand.
ACAATCATTATTTCCCTTAACCTGTCATGTCTTTTCTTTCAAATGACCCCTATTCATCACTCTTTGCAGCTTGCCCCTCAGCCCTCACACATGTGGCTCATCAGCTTTCTTCTAATGACCCATTCTTGGACATCTTCAGAGAGGGTCTTGATTTCCAAGTCACCGTTAGAGCCCCCTCCCAGCCAGCCCCATCTTCAGATCACACAGTTCATTACTGAGCCTACTGCAGCTCTCAACAACTGGATACTTAATGGAGATGTATCTGTCCCCCGGGATGGCTCTGAAGGCACACCAGTAAACAATGTATTCTTGCTGTTTTTTCCAAGGTAGGGCTTGAACTGGCGAAAGGGAGAAGGAATAATCTTATCATGTCTTAAAAAAAATACTCGTTCTACAAAAATCATCAGCCTGAAATATGCAGGGAGGGAGGTAGAATTTCTTATATTCCTAATTAAGTTCCTGTTATCAGATGGGGGGAGAGGGAGAAATGGGATTGAAAAGGCATAAAGGCCCTAACATTTGGAGTCAACAAAGTCTTACTTCATTACAAAACATTTACATCAGCGTTCCCTCTACTGTTCAAATGATTTGCATACTTAGTTGCACACGTGTTTAAATTAGTCTGGACCTTTCTCTCAGGCCAAATTCCATTTAATTTTCCTTTAGATGACCTATATTGCCTTATTTATGCCTCTAAATTATCTTGCCTGATTTAATCCCCCCTCCTTGCCTATCACTCCTGATTCGGCTCCCATTATACTCCTTAATGAGAGGAATTAGTGTGTGTTAATTGGGGATGGTGGGAGGGGGACAATTAGTTGGAAAAGAAGCAGCAAAGGCAGATGAGGATGGCTAGGGACACTGCTTCTCTCAGATCCAGGAAGCATCACTGCGTCTGTCAGACAAAGAGCTCTTTCCTAAGGGTGCCAGAGCTAATGGACTACTTTCTGTTTAAGTATTTTTTACTGATTCTAATGGACTATTTCTTACTGAATATTGTTTCCTGATACACTCTAAAAGAAACCACAAAGGAGGACTGCTCTCACAACCCACAATTTACATTTCCTTCCTGAAGCATCTGTTCTCCCAGGCACCCTTTGCAAGGCACGAAAACCTGCATTCTGTGTTTACCACGTATGTGGCACTGCTCTCAGCACCAGCACTTAGTTATCTAACATAATTCTAGAAACAACTACATCATTATAGTGGTATAGTTAGAAAGGCTGACCAGGTATTTGGTAAACCAAACCATTTCCTTTTACCCCTGGGCACACAGCTGGACTACATTTCCCAGCTTCCCCTGCAGTTAATTGAACGCAGCCATGTGACTGGGTTCTGCCCAATGGAATGTGGACAAAGCAGATGTGGTCATTTCCCGGCCTGAATCGCAACACTGCACAAACCTCAACGCTCTATCTCCTTTCCCTATCTTTTGATCAAAAAGGGGAGGACGCTGAGGACTGCCGGGTGGAGGGGGTTGAGGAAGCCATAAATAGAGGGATCCTGAGTCCCTGAGTTGTAAGTTAGTGAAGAGCTATGCAGAAGAGCCACCTGAGCAGAACAGCCGTGTTGGGCTGTAGGATGAGTAATACGTAAGCTTGTATTGTGTTAAACTACCAAACTTCTGGTTACAGCAGTTACAGCCTGACTGACAGATCCCCCATTCTAAAGATTATGGAATTGAGACACAATGAATTTATGTGATTTCCCCAAAGCCAAATGCCTATTAAATGGCAGAGCTGAGATTCATAGATTTTCTGACTAAACCCCGCGCTTTTGCCACTATTCCATAGCTGCTGCGTAATTGCTCCTGCTACTACCTTCAAAGAAGCAACAAATCTGCTGAGACGAGTAATCCTTTTCTACAGATGTACTCAGCATTCATTGATGCTGTCATAATTAGGACCTTCGTGCCGATGGCTCTGGGGGAAAGAGCCTGAAAGCATGAGGGGACTCAGGGCCAGGTCCTGGGCCTAATATGGGAAGAGATGCTACAAAGTCATCTTTGAGGACCTCAAGCAGCCTTAGCCAACAGAAGGCCACAAGGTTAGCCTAAGAAGGCTGACAACAAGGGTAGAAAATGAATGCATTAAATTCACATTGGAAAAAGGAAGACAGGGGCGCCTGGTTCAGCGTCTGCCTTTGGCTCAGATCATGACCCCGGGGTCCTGGGATCAAGCCCCATGTTGGGCTCCCTGCTCAGTGGGGCGTCTGCTTCTCTCTCTCTTTCTCGCCCTCTGCCCCTCCCGTCTGCTTGTGTTCTCTCTCTCTCTCTCTTTCTCAAATAAATAAATAAAATCTTTAAAAAAAAAGAAAAAGGAAGACCATGTGTGTACACTGGAAGGAAAGAAGCCCTAAACTTGAAAAGTCTTTACGTGCAACTGGCACATCAGCCCACCTTCACTCCCTTTTGAAAGTCTTCAGTCTCGGGGCACCTGGGTGGCTCAGTCGTTAAGCATCTGCCTTCAGCTCAGGTCATGATCCCAGGGTCCTGGGATCGAGCCCCGCATTGGGCTCCCTGCTCTGCCAGGAGCCTGCTTCTCCCTCTCTCACTCCCCCTGCTTGTGTTCCCTCTCTCTCTGTGTCTCTCTCTGTCAAATAAATAAATAAAATCTTTAAAAAAAAAAAAAAGTCTTCAGTCTCTTCCCAGTGGCTATCACATCAAGTGCAGCTCCTTTTTTCTTTTTTCTTTTTTCTTTTTTTTTAAGATTTTATTTATTTGCGAGAGAGAGAATGAGAGACAGAGAGCATGAGAGGGAGGAGGGCCAGAGGGAGAAGCAGACTCCCTGCTGAGCAGGGAGCCCGATGTGGGACTCGATCCCGGGACTCCAGGATCATGACCTGAGCCGAAGGCAGTTGCTCAACCAACTGAGCCACCCAGGCACCCTCCTTTTTTCTTTTTTTTTAAAGATTTTATTTATTTGTTAGAGAGAGAGAGGGAGAGAGAGACAGAGAGCAAGCACAAGCAGGGGGAGTGGCAGGCAGAAGGAGAAGCAGGCTCCCCAAGTAGCAAGGAGCCTGATGCGGGACTCGATCCCAGGACCCTGGAATCATGACCTGAGCCGAAGGCGGCCACTTAACTGGCTGAGCCACTCAGGCATCCCATCAATTGCAGCTCCTTATCTGCACATGAGGCCCACCATGGTCTATGCCCGTGCTTACTGATCCAGACTCAACTCTCTTCCTTAAGGATGGCACAGGAAGAATGTGGGGGAAATACCTTCTGCTCCAGTAACTTAAACTATCTTAACTTCCAGGGAACACCATACTGCCCAGGTCTTTGCAAATGCTCTTCTCTCTGTATGGACCCCCATCTCTAGTCCCAGCTCCCTTAAAACTCAGGTCAGGTGTCATCTCTTTCTCCAATCTGGGATTAATGCACCTCCTCTGTACCCCCAGTCCCCTTTGCACACCTGCATCAATTGTTCATTCTTGCCTCCCACTTTTGACTATGTACTGTACACCTTTGACTTCCCAGCACCTAGCAAAGCACATGGGACATAGTTAGAGCTCAACAAATGCTAAGTAAGTAAGTGCATGGGTAGATGATTAAATAAACAGAATCCTGGGGGGGGGGGGAGTCACTTGGTACCATAGTAAACAGAGTAATGGTCCTCCAAAGGTATCCTCATCCTAATCCCTATGACCTGTGACTATGTTACATTACATGGTAAAATGGTATTGAAGTTGCTAATCAATACACCTCAAGATAGAGAGATGATCCTGGGTTAGCCAGATGGGCCCAATGTAATCACAGCACCCCTTAAAAGCTAGAAAAGGGGTGAAGAACAGTGTCAGAGTGACGTGATGTGAGCACAGTTTGACTAGCCACTGCTGACTTTCAAGGTGGAAGAGGGCCACAAGCCAAGGAATACAGGGTAGCCCCTAGAAGCTGGAAAAGACAAAAACAGAAACAAAAAGCAAACAAACAAACAAGAATGGATTTGCTCTAGAACTTCCAGAAAGAATCACAGCCCTGCCAACATCTTGAGTATAACCTAGTGAAACCCATGTCAGACTTCTGATCTCCAGAATTGTAAGACAATATATTTATGTTGTTTCAAGCCACTGTTGGTGGTAATTTGTTCCACAAACTGGAGAAAACAAATACAGGTACTTTTAACCTGAATGCAAAAAAATTCCAAAAGAAAAAACTTATGCATTCATGTACATTAATTGAACATCTTCTGTGTGCAAAGCATTAAGTCCTGGAGGGATATAGAGCTGAATCAGAACAAATCTTGATTTTGGGTCTATCCTTCCAGGAAATCTGAGAGTGGAGAGAGGTGGAGCACATCACAATCCGCCACGAAAAGACTAGAAGGCATTGAAAGAGGGAGGGAGCTAAAAGTAGGAAGGAAATAGAACCCGAACCTGTAGCTGAGCCAAACAAGCATAAGGAACTGTGATCAAGGAAGCCATTTGCCTCGCTCCAGAAGAGACCTCTGAAGGCAGCCATTCACTTCGGGCTCCAGATCAGGCCTCCTTGGGAACCCAGAGATCTTTATGTATGGAAAAGAGCTATTCTTGGTGACAAATCCATATAGGAAAAGGAGATGAGAATTACAGAATGCCAGGACCAGAAGTCACTCTTGCCCAATTTAACAGATGAAATAAGACTCAGGGAGAGAACAACCGCCTTCATTCTGAAGCCTCATCTGACCCTCACCAGGCCGGTTTAATCCTCTTTCACAGCTGTATTTCCTGAGCCCTTGCATCAGGTCTCTGTGGTAATCATCATTACAGATGTCACAGTTAGGGTACATGTGATTGCCTAGTCCCATTGCACTATTTCCTAAAGGCAGGGGCTAAAACTTAACCAATTTTTTTCCCACTCCTCTTAACAGTGACTAAAATTAAATATTTGTTGGATGAATTAATGTAAAATCCTGGCAGGGGAAATCAGATAACAGAGACTTTCCAAATCAAGGTACTGGAGAAAAGAGAGAGATTAATAGCAAGTTTTCTTCAATAAATATGCATTACTTTTACAGTCTAAAAAAAAGTTTTGTTTTAACAAAAGTGATTCAAATACATGTTTTCTGTATATTTCAAAGCCTATAATTTTCTATTCTTCTACCCTCTTGGAAGCCCAAGTCAGAGCCCACATTCACTCAGTTGACAGTTGTGTGGCTATGGACAGGTAAATTAACCTCTGAGAGCCTTAGTTTCCTCTCATGGAAAGTATGGGTAATAACACCTATTTTGTCAGATTGTTTGGAGGATGACAGATAGTATTGGCACAGCTCCATTGCCCTGCACGTAGTAGATGCTCAATAAATGATAACTGTAATGAGCATCCCCCTAGGTTGGGAAGCACTGACCTGTGCAATACAGAACAGTTCCAGCCTTGCAAGTTCCCTCCCGCTGCACCTGGGAGAACAGAACTCTTCCTTCCAATATTCCTCCTTCTGCCCTCTTCCTTCTTAGAGCAGCAGTCCTCTGCACTGGGCTGGTAAGCTGAGGGAGTCCTCTGCTCCACACAAAACCTGAACCTGAAAGAGACTCACTGACACCATTGTTCTACAGTTAAATCCTAAAGCCTGTGCTAGAAACTTCTGCCTTTCAGCTGATGACTTCTCTAAATCCATGAAAAATGCTAGAATTCTGTATAGAATATTAAGTTAAAAAATCAAGCTACAACTGTATATCAGGTATGGTCCTTGTTTTATAAAATGTATAAACGTGTTCAGACATAGAGATTCAAAGGAAAAAGATGAAAAGGAAATAAAGACAAATTTATAATTATCACCTCAAAGTGGTGAGATGACACATGCTATTTGTTTATTATTTATGTCTTTATGTGCTTTGGAATATTTACAATGAAAAATAAAACATAAGTATTAGTTATTCATTTGTTTCTCTGTGTATTCCTTAGGGAGAAGATGGCAGGAAAGATATTTCTGTCGGCCGCTGTGCTCCCTGAAGGCTCAGCTCTCTCCCTGGGCTTGCTCTCATCTCCTTGTTCTTTCATTTCATCCAGGCAAATTCATTGTTGGCTCCCTTTGCTCCCAGTTCTCTATTCACCTGTAGTCATGTCCTTGGCATAGTCTCAGTCTTCTCGACCAGGAAGAGTCCACTTCACTCACTTCCTCAAATCCCACACTAAAGCGTGAGGCATGAACTGAGAACCTTTTACACACACCCTGCCCACACCTATTAGCCTGGACCTGATTCCTGTGCCCCTGCTTCCCTTTCTGCACCATTCAAGTTGATTCAGTCAAGTGTCAGATAAATAGAAATGAAAGTTAGGACTGAAGGACAGGAAAAATGGAGAAAACCATAAAATTCAAAAAAGGCATTGCTAAATTTGCATACCCTTGGTATGTCTAGGTCATGCATGAGAATACAAAGTCTCAAAAGACAACAACAGAAAGGGATTCAAATAGACCTTTCTCTCTTTTTTCTGACCCCTGCAGTAGGAGGCAAGACAATGTATATCTGAAAGAGAAGAAACAAAGGTGTCTCTTCGATAAGGACACTCACTCTCCAAAGAAAAGCACTGTATTACAAGGTGCCCTCATGATGGGAGAGAGGAAACACACAGTCTCAAGGTAAGCCAAACCCTGTCCCCGGAGCCATCCCTGCAGGGAGCTTATTTACCTTGGCTTTTCTATTTTCTGACTCATGGATGTACTTAAACTCTCTCTATCTCTCTCTCTGGCTGTGTGTCTTCTAATACACTTTTTTTGTTTGTTTGTTTGTTTGTTTTAATTCCCAACTGTGGCTTTACCACTGACCTGCACGCTCAGTCTAGAGGTCCATTTATAATCACCAATACCAGGAGTGTGATGGCAGAATCAAAGGTATTACTTATTAAAATAACATTGTAAGGGAATGCCTGATTCACTGTAAAGTTTTCTTTTTTAAAAATTTGGGATATTTGTCTCTCTTCTTGTTGCTATTTCAGGGAAAATAACTGCCAAATGGAGTTTTTCCATATTTGACTTGAAAGGGGGTGGGGAGTAGGGGTAGAAGTTGATCCTTGTTATAACATCGGTGCCAACAGTTGGCCTGGAATAAGTGTTCACAGCCAGATTTTCAAATTCCAGTAACCAGGAGCCCATAATGAAAAGACTCCTACAAATCTCTCTCTCCTCTCTCTCTCTCTCTGAGGCTTTTGGCCAAGAAGAGCAGGAACCTTTGATCTTGTCTGGAGCCCAAAGGATCTAAGGATGGAGTGGAGACAGACAAGAGTCTGGCAAAGTCTCGACTGGGTGCACTTATTCAAAGCATGTCTGGAGTGAAGTCTCTCCACTACTGGATTTGCCAGACCACTCCCGCCTAGGGCCAGGGCAAGTGGGATTTCAGAACAGTTGCCTGTTTATTCTACCATGTTGTATTCAGGGAGTGACCAGCCAACTGGTCTATTTGCCCAAAGAGGCTCAACCCAACCACAGCACCCTCCCCCAGGCACTTTGGCTCCCTTAAGAACTTCCTCTCCTTTCCTGTTGAGTGGAACTGGTCTTCACTGCTTTTATTTTTCCAAACCCCTCTGTGCATAAACAGGATGTTTGGAAAGCTTCAAGATGGCCAGGGGTCTGCTGAGTTGGCCCTTGATTCTCACTTGGAGAGCAGTGTTGGGCAACATCAGTGGAATTGCTTCTGCCTGGATGTTGCCCAGAATAGCTAAATCCTCTCCCCCACCCTCCTTCTCCCCCCCTCTCTCTTTTTCTTTCACTAAGAGAACTTGGCTACAAGGAGTTCACACTGGTAGGGTTGAGGTAAAAGAGATGGCTTCACTTTTAAAGGGTGTTTCTCATGGGGGACTTAGGAAGTCTCCCTGCTCCCAAAGGGCTCAAGGAAGAATAGTGAGTCCAATAGGTAGGAACCTTACTCCCTTTACAGAGCTCTTCTCAAGATCCTAAGGGCTAGGGCAGGACCCTAAAGAAAAGTCTTCCGTGGAAAACAGCTTAGTCATGAATAAAGATCTATTGGGAAAAGTGTTTTTAAGTAAAGACCCACTACTGTCCCCTCCTGACTGAACAAAAATATGCACAGATCAAACTATCCCATTGATCAGTAGCAGCCAGTACCTGCTCCACTGGAGCTGAGTTAACCCTGGGTGCAAAAGTCTTAACATCTGAGGATGGGTAAAAGCAAGGAAAACCTCAGGCACAGAGAGAAAGCCAAAGCCTTCTTGCAGGGAGGGGAATAAGAACTGCAGCAACCACAGACAGAGGCCTTTTCTCAGAGCCCTCTCACTGCCTCCCTGCCTGGCCAATTCCCGGGCTTAGCTATCAACATTTTTACACTGGGCCACTACTTGCCATTGCCAGAGTTCTCTGAGAGCTACCCAGCACCTTGTGGCCCCCTGCAGCAGCTATTGGAGGCAAATATAATCCTCTGCCAACCCCCACTCCTTTCACCACCCCGCAGGATCTATTGCCCTGCTGACCCTGTCCTAAATCATGCAGGTACCACTGCTGGTATCCACACAGCCACCCCAGCCACACCTATCCTGCAGCATCTACCATCACCCAAACTGGCTTTGCAGTCACCACCTCTGTCACCCTTGAGCCAGTGCTTTTCTGTCCCCTTAGTCCATGTCCCCTATTTCCTAAGCCATGCTGGGCGGTTCAGTAGTGAAGCGTTCCAGCCCAGAAAAGCAAATCAAGGCTTGGCAGACAGCCCATCCCCAGGGTAGCAGTCCAGCCTGAGACCCAGTGTCTGGCTCTAACTAGGGAAGAGAAGCCCTCATCAGAGGGGCAGGACTCAAGGCTTAGAAAGCAGAGCATGGGTGCCTAGAGTTTCTGTACTGCAAAATCTGTGTCACCTGCCCTGCACCCTGGACCAATCTGTGAGGACAGATTCCAGCAGGGAGGGAAAGAAGTCCATGATAGGACTAGGAGGACAGATTTTGGAGGAAAGGGGTGCCATGGATTATAATGCTAGAGCTTTGAGCTACACTTGGATTCCTTTTATTGCACCTGTAATCCTAGATTTTTCCCTTCCCTCACGAGCAGAGGAAATGGAAAGTACATGTTACTCCACTCCATGTCAGTGAACTCCATCTTCAGCAGAACTTCTGCCCTGGAGAGAAGTTCTTGAAGATTAAAAAGTCTCTAGGAACTAACTGTTGAAGATTGTTGCAATCATGAGAACCACTGTGCTCCAGTAGGAGCTAAGATCTTGCAGCCAGCCACAGCACATGTGCCCACAGACATAAGGGGGGAAAAAAAGACTCCCAGGAAACTGATTTTGTGGAAGACATTTAAAAACATTTGGCAAATTTTCAACAACATGGATGGACCTGGAGGACATTAGTCTAAGGGAAATAAGCCAGATATAAAAAAGACAAATGTGAACTCAATTATATGTGGAACTTAAAAATAGACTCATAGAAGCAGAGAGTAGAAGGGTGGTTGCCAGGGGTCAGGGAGGGGGAAATGGGGAGATGGTGGTCAAAGGGTACAAAGTTTTAGTTTTTCAAGATGAATAAGTTCTGGGGCAATACAGCATAGTACCTATAGCTAACAATACTATGTGTATACTTTAGATTTTTTTAAGAGGGTTAATCTTATGGTAAGTATGCATACCACAAATGGTAGTAGTAGTTATAATAATAACAATAATAATAAAAGGGGCAAGAGGAAACTTTGGGAAGTAATGAATATGTCTATGGCCATGATAGTGGTGATGATTTCATGGGGTATACGTATACTTATCCCCAAACTCACTGAGTTTCATATATTAAATATGTACAGCTTTTTACATGTCAATCATATCTCAATGAAGTGGTTTTAAAAAAAACTGGCAAAAATAATAGGACATAATTTTTATTTAAAAAACCTGAAAGAAGTCCCTTTGATTGATTTTTAATGGAGAACCCAGAGCAATAAATTGACAGAGACCACCCACAGTAGGTTTCAGTAATGTTAGGATAGTAATCCCAACAATTTCCCAACAGACATTATCTTGGGGATTCAGGAAAAAAATCAGAACTCTCAGTAATTTTCATAAATTCCCCCAAAGCATAAGTTATTCTTTAGTATATCGAAAATCAGATATACTCTTTACTTGCTATTATGGATTTCTAAAAGTTGTTTAGTAAATTAGAGATATTAAGCTTAGTAATATTTACAAAAACAATAGTCTATAGCAAATATTCAAACCCTAGAAAGCACCAGCCAAGATTACATGAAATTTGTAGTATTCAAATAATGTAACATTTGGATCTCCTGATGAGAGGTTAACTAGGTTAATAGCACTTGTCAAAATCATGTGTTGAAATTGCCAATTTAAGACCATATTTTGCTCCCCAAACTTGTTATTCCTTGGAATTTCGTAAGATTTGTATGAAGTACGCTATGCATAAAAACTTAATATGTATTTTTATTTGCAAGAATTCCTCACCAGTAGAGGCAAATAGACCAACACACACACTTACAGCATGGCTATTGCTATATGCGTGACCAACTGATTAGACTGTGGCCATCTTTTTTTCTGCACACTCCTGTCCTGGTTTCTGAAAATATATCCTTAACCTTGGACTCTGTGTCTCAGTGTTTCCTGTTCCTGCATTCCATTGGATGACAGTGGGTTCCTTCAAACCAGTAACACTTCTATGTTACCGACAAAGCTTTAATTCTTGCAGGAGAATTACAGAGCTCTTTCTTGTCTTCCTAATTTTTCAACTGATTTTTCTTGAAACTTGAAATTTGAAAAAATGCAGAACTTTCCTGAGCACTGCTGGGAAGGAATTCTCGTGTGGAACACTAATCGAGATGTGCTGTAGGCCCAATGGGAAGGCCTACCAGCAAGCTCTCTGGAAGGGGACATAGGGAGCTTGGTGAGGGGAGACTAACTAGGACTTGGGGGCTGCTACTAGCCCCAGGACAAAGCACCTGTAAAAATAGGACAGCACAGCCCATCTTCTTCAATTTTGCCTCAGCTAGGAAATGTATTGGAAGCAGAAGCCACCAGCCTCATTTAGTAGCTAATGACGAACCTTTAAAAATGGAAGGAGATTGACAAGGTGCTTGGAAAAGACAAGTCCTGATCTAGCCATCATGACTTGTTAGAGAAAGAAGGAAAATAAACTATATCCATTTCTTAACTTGTCATAAAGTTGACTTTTTGCCTAGGTCTCTTTGCTAAGGAGGTTATATAAAGTATAATAGATATAATCTCAACGATAATGCCCCTCCCCCAATCCATCCATAGAGTATCTTGTAAAATCAAGGACATTCTCTTATATTCTTATATAAGCAGAGTACAGTGATCAAAATCAGGAAGATAACATTGATACAGTACTGTTATCTGATCAAAAAACCTTATTTAAATTTCATCAGTTGTCTACTGCTGTTCTTTAGAACAAAGGAAAACTAATTTCCCCTCAGGCCCAGATTCCCATCCAGGACCACACATTATATTTAGCTGTCGAGACTCTTTGTCTCCTTTAGTCTGGGGAAGTTTTTCAGTCTTTCTTTGTCTTTTATGACTTTGACATTTTGAAGCAGACAGACCATTTATTTTGAAGGATATTCCTTGATTTGGGTTTAATTGTTTCCTAAAAATTATAGATTCAGATCCTGTGTTGGGGGCAAGAATACCATTGGAAATGATGTTGTATTTTCTGGGTGCATCTTATCAGAAGTCATGTGATATCCATTTGTCTTGTAACTGGCGATATTAACATTGATCACTCAGTTAAGATGGTGTCTGTCAGATTTCTCCACCATGAAATTAGTTTTCCCTTTGTAGTTAACAAATATCTTCTGAAGGGTTACTTTGATACTATGTATGTATTCTGTTTCTCATCACCCATTAATTTTAATATCCATTTAAGATTCTTGCCTGAAACAATTTTAACTATGGATTGTCAGATAATTTTCTAATTCCAGATTTCTCCCTACATTTTTTAATTGGCAGTCTACATTAAGGAAGAGCTTTCCCTTCTCCCCATGCATTCATTCATCCATCTATCCATCCATTCCTTCACTTACTTTTTCTATGGCTTTTAATCTATATAATAAAAGCATTATTTATTTTAATGCTCAAACTATTCTAGTTTTGGCCAGTGAGAACCCCTTGGATCTGGCTGCTATAGGTTGTGACATGTCCCCATCACCCTTGGAGCATTTCCTTATTCTCTAGCACAGGAAAATGTCTAAGCCCCAAATCAGCTATTTCTCCAAGGAGCCCTAATTCCTTTTACTCGAAAATATTTAGAAACAAAGATCTGCATGCTGGATGCTGAGTGTGCTCAGAATGAGTGTGTTAAACACAGAAACATAGGTAGGTTCACTTGTTTTTGTTTGCACTCCATTTTGGGTTTCCCTTTATCCTTGTTGGGTTTGTATATTTATGTTTTGAACATATGAAACATAACATGATTCTAAAAGTCTAAATTACAGAAAAATATATGTTTTGAGAAATGTCACTCTCCCCACATCCCTTCTATCTTGTTTCTATCCTCAATCCTTTCCATCCTATTTCCAACCAATACCAGCCATAAGTAACCAATCTCATTAGTTTCTGGTTTATCCTTATGTTTCATTTTGCAGGAATCAACAGATACATGTATATTTCCCCCTTATCTCTTACCTAAAAAGTACAAACTATAAATATGATTTTCTTTTTTTTCACACCGGAACACGTTCCATATCAGTTCAAAGAAATGTTCCTAGTTCTTTTCCATAGCTGCATAGTACTCTGTTGTATGGATATATTCAACCACTTGCTGATGTTTGAACATTATGGTTCATTTCCAACATTTTATAATTAAATTCAATACTGCAAATAATTCATTTACACATAAGTATTTTCTTATTTTTTGGAGGTGTGAGTTTCTCAAGGTAGAGTTACACACACAAAAAAGTGCACATATAGTATTTTTTAAGATTTATTTATTTATTTGAGAGAGAGAACATGCACATGCACATGAGTCAGGGGCAGGGGCAGAAGGAGAGGAAGAGAATCTCAAGCAGATTCCCTGTTGAGAGTGGAGCCTGACCTGAGGCTTGATCTCAGGACCCTGAGATCATGACCTGAGCCAAAATCAAGACTCAGACACTTAACCAACTGGGCCACACAGGTGCCCCTACAGTATTTTTAAATACTGCCAAATATCCCTCCAAAATGGTTGTACCAATTTGCATCCCTATCATCAAAATATGAGACTATCTGTTTCCCACAACCTTGCTAACAGAATGTGCTGTCATAATTTTTAATTTTCACCTATTTAAGTGAAAAATTATCTCGGTACCATTTTAATTTGCATTTCTCTGAGTGAGATTAAAACATCTTTTCGTATGTTTAAGGATATTACCCATTTTTTACCCATCTTTCTAATGGGTACAAGCTTTAAAAAAAAAAGTTTTGCTATGAATTGCATTTTCCCTTCAATTTGCTATGAAGAAACTACAAGTTATACATTTGCTTAACATTTATCCTGTTCCTTAATTTTTTCATCATAATATCCTACCTAAGGTAATGTTTTAGTTCTTGGATATGGATTCGGCCACTGTGAAAGTTTTATCAAGCTGTACACTTATGACTTATGCACTTCTAAAAGCTTACTTTAAAAAAATTAGCTGATTTAATTCTGTACTAAATTATCAGTGTCTTGTCTGCCTAATGCCTAAAAGAAGCCTAATTATTCCCAGAATCATACCCAAGTAGCACTGACATAAAACTAAAAGGAAAAGGTGATGCTCTTAAGGAAGGGACCAGTTTGCACATCCTTGAAAGGTGAGACCACAAAACAACATATACATATAACATCCTACCTCCTCTCCTATCATGGTGCCCACTCCCACCAACCACCAGGACCTTGCCAAAATTGGCATCCCTAGACATCTCTTCCCAATTTACCAATTAGGGGAAAGGATTTATCCAACAGACAGCAGTAAGTGCCTTTGGTTTTAAGTCTGTGCCTACAATTCTTTCTTTGTGTCCCAATAAGTGATGCCCCTCTGTTTCAAGCCTCAATTTCTCCATAATTTTCAGGGAGAATGGAAGGAAAGAGGTAATCAAGTCTATTAAGTGTTAGAAGCTACTTAAAGACTCAGATGGACTTGGACTTTTCTACCATTCTCTATGCACTGTGCAGAGTTGGGATTAGTGGAGACACGTTCTCTCCTACCCTCAGCCTCCAGAATCTCTTTGGTATGGGAGAGATTGGGTAATCCAAATAAAACTGCTCTGGAGTGATGACAGAGGAATTTTTAAAGATTACTTGTCTATTTGCTGCATCTTTCAGGACAGTTCAGAAAAGGGGAACAGCAGGGGCAACACACCTTCAGAGAACTGGTGCCACCTGAATCATTGTCATGCTGTCAGCCCGATGATGACCCAGCCTCTCCCATGGAGCAGCCCCCAAGCTGTCTGGGAAGTCTCTGAGCAGATGGGCTGGGGGAGGATGTGTGGGGCAGATGGCAACAGTAGTTGTCAGGCATGAAGACTAAACAGTGTTGGCAGAAGTCAATGATAGACTTCCACCCTCCTAGTTCTGTCCCCACACAGCAGCCAGATGATGGTGCTTATCTCAAGGAGTTTCCAATAATGGCATTTGATATATATCATGACTTTCCAAGGGAAGCTGGGGGAGTTTCCTCACCCGTCTGCAGCCTGGACATCCTCACACACGCATACACTTCGTCTCCCCTAGCCTGTGTGTTGCAGGCCGAAGTCACAGTAAACATACACACATACTTTCCTATCCTCACCCTCTCCCTATTTGAGCTGCATTAGGAGTAGAAGCCATTCCAGTGGCAAGAACTGGTATCCCAAATCCAGGCTCTCTGAGGATCACTGGAAGCTAGTTTGACCCCCAGTTTTGCACAGTATACTGTATTGTCCACGCTTGTGTGGTGCAGGTCTGGAGCACAGGCTCATAGATGCTGGAAGTGTCTTTCTTCATCTCCAGACATCGCTTGGTGGCTCTGTTCATGACAGCTTTTTCCTGGATGGAGAAGAGACAGAGTCAAGGTATCAAAATGCCCTCATCTCCCCTGCTTCTGCTCTTCCTGCTGTGCTCAGCCACATGCTTGAAGAGTCCCTCAATCTTCTGCCAGTCATCCAGAGGGGAAATGAAGCAAAGGGCAGAGTTAGACCACCCAGGGCTTTCTCTACTAGTACCATGGCAGACTAACCACAGATCTAGGAGGAAGCAAGGCTGTGCTGGGTTTCTGTTATCATCCACCTCTCATGAGGTTGAAGCATCAGGGCAGTGTGACTGTCTAGACATGACACATCTTGGAGAGCCATGGTCCTTCTCTACTTGGCCTTCCTTTCCACATCTTCATCCCTGAGCCCATGAAACCCATCAGGATTCTCCCTCCTTCTTCAGTGAAGCTTGGTGGCCAAAGGAGCAGAAGCTACATTCAGGCATCTCAGCTTGTTTTCTCTACCACTGTGGGGGTTGTGGGGGGGAGCAGTTCCTACCTGTTCTGCCCTGGGGGCTTCACCAAAGTTTACTACTGGGAATGTTATGGGCTTAGGAGCCAAAGAGTCTGGGCTAAATCCCTACTCCACCACATATAGGAGAGGGCTCCGGCAAATTACCTATCCTAAGTCTCAATTTCCTCATCTGTAAAATGGGTTTATAGTTAATATTAGGGTTAAAATTAATACTAATTGAATTAAATTAGTTGGTTAATATTTATTGAGCATCTTGTGCCTGACATGAAAGATGTGCAGTAAATTAGTACATCTCTGACTCTTCCCATTCTAAAGGGGGAAGGGGAGGAAGGGTTATCCTTCTTTTTGTTCCTATGTGCCACCTCCAGCCCCTAAGCTCCTTCCTCATATCTATGGCTCAACTACTGTCATCATGCCATCTGTCCTGGTCCTGTCCTCTTCTCCTAGTCCTCCCATTTCCTACACCCCTCTCCACTTCTTTGCAGGAATCACTCACAGAATCTATTTCAGTGCCTCGGTGAAGTTGTTTTCGCTTTATCCACCCTGCCCTCTGCTGTCATCCTGAGTTAACAGCCTCTATTTGAAGGTCTAGTGAGAGACCCTGATCTCACCGTCCCACTTTGGAACCTACCACCAAACATTTCAACATTGAGCAGGGCTGCAGCAGTATGTCCAAACCCTGCTTCCTCTGATCTCTTTCCATTACAAAATGCAACCCCCACTGCCAACCCTGCTCCCCTAAACTTGCCTGCCCTGCCCACACTGGACTTCTCTGAGGTGCACCTCCCCAGTGTACCTCCCCAGTGCGGGCAGTCACGCAGGCACCCCTGGTTCTAGAAATCTTCCTGTCACCTCCACTGCTCCTTTCTGTGGGCCCCCTTTGTAGCCCACAGGGTGCTCCTGGAGAGGGTCCACCAACCAAGCAGGCCTGACCACAAATGTGCCTACAGAAGTCTGGCTTAAAACTTGGCTTACTCCTTAGGGTTATTCTTCCAGACCTCTTCAGCACTCTTTAACCCTGGTCCCCACTTGGTGCTTGATGCTCACTTACACTAAATGCTTTTTTTTTTCACTTTGTTGAAAAGATCACACTGCCAGCCAGTCTAGTCCCTCCCCAAGTGCCATGAGGGACCCTCAGGACACTGCTTGTGGGTGGTCTCAAAGGAGCTGCCCTGCCTCTCTCTATTGCTAGCAGCCCCGTGCTCTGATGTGGATGCCAGAGAAACACTCTTCCTGTTTAACATCGTTCTTTCATTTCTCCCTCTGGGCAGATTCCAGATTCTACTTTTCTATGTGTCTGGGTCAGATAATTGACATTCTTAAGAAAGAAAATTCAATGTATTTCCCCCGATATTAGAGGGGGAAAATAATCCTTAACTCTATCATCCTTTTTAACCAAAATTCAGTGCTTTCCTCCCTTTCAGAACCAAACTTCCCAAGCAACGAGGCGATAACAACAGTGGATAAGATTCTGTGTTTGAATCTGGACATTTAATCTGCTATGTGACCTTGGTTATATTATTTGACTCTCTGTGGTTTAGTAACTTCATAAGTAAAGTAGAGCTAATGATAATATTTCTCTTGTAAGATTTATGTAAGGATTAAATTAGATCGTGCCTATACATTATATGTACTCAATAAATCTTGGCTGTTCTAATTTATTGTGATTTTTTAGATAAAGTCAGTGACGCTTTTTTTTTTTCTATTTTCTCTCCACTTCCATGTGACATGTCCTTTGGAAGTATTCTTTGCACCTTCTTCAGACTTCTTTCCTTTACAATGTGTTCATCTGGATCTTATACATATTTGGCTTGGTTTTTATTTAGGGGGTGTTGTCTGACAGTTTTTAAGGAATTTTTGGTTTTGTTTATTTTCCACTTTCACAGAAGGAATATGTGTTCTTTCTTTTAATTTGGAAAGCATATTTCAAAAATTAGAAGTACTCGTAATAGAATAACATTGTATATATAGTTTGTATATCCTGCTTTTTAAGTTTAATATCATGATTTAATATCTCGTGTACTTTCCAATTTCATTAATTTTTGAAAATATACTTTTTGAGGATATAATTTGAATGGCTATATAATATTCAGTTCAATATTCAGGGGATGAACAAAAATCTCCCCTACTGTCGGGCATTTAATTTTTCCTAATATTTTGCTATGATAAATATTAAGATATTTTCCATATTAGTTTTGACCCACATTCTATATTATTTTTTAAAATACTGTCTTAAAACAGAATGAACACCATAAAAGGGGTCACAATTAATTTGGGGGCGCTGATTAGCATCAGGGTTTTTCACGCAGAGAGCTAAACTGCCTTCTGCAACTGTGCCCACTAGCGTGACACGTTCCCACAGTATCTCTTCCTTTTTATTTCTCGAACCCTGACTCCTCATTCTCACTGCCTCTCCCAGAACTCTTCTTTGTGTCACTCAATCCAGAAGACTTCTGCATGATGACATTTACCCCAACCCTCCATTATCTCAGTATGTCTCTACTCGCAACTCTGCTCCTCATTTCAAAGTCCAGATGTTCAAATTGGGTCCCTTCTCAGTCATTGATGCCATCTCTCTTGTGGCTTTCAGAAGTCACACCTCCTCTGGTTGACTCAAACCATGAATCATGCAATTGGAAGACGAAAGGATTATTTAGTCTTAACTCCCTCTCAATTCTGGAAATTATCTTTGGTAGCTTTTTAGTGGAACGAATGTGTAAGTTGTGTCTACAGCTTTCTTACCTGAAAGAACTGTGATCCTAAGATAAGGTGGATAGGAAAGGCTTAGATAGAATGAATTGACTCATGAGCTACATGATCACCTCTTTCTTCAACTTCTGGACTTCTTGACACAGTCACCTAAAAAGGGACCTGGCTTGGACATTGGAGTGGTGGGCAAAATTCCCCTGCATGTCCTGCAGCTCCAGGCCTCACACCCAACCAGAATCTATATTCCCTCAGCAACTTCAGCCAGCTGAGAAAGTGATCTTTCCAAAATTCTCTTGGAAAGGCAAACCTCAAAATGTTTGAGATGTTATAATTGTTTCTTTAGCATAACTAGTATGTTTAATTCCTGGGAGATTTAGGATCAAGTAAAGATGTTAAACACATAGTATTTGTTAAAGATTCTGTGTATAGTTACTATTTTTAAGTACCTGCTATGTTTAAAAAAAAAATCTTACAGATTAACCTTGTGTTACCAATTTAAAAATGTGTAATTGAATAATTAAGTTTGTGAAATCTTACCAAATTGCAAACACTGTTGAAACATATAATAGAATTTAAGAATCATTAATTTAAAATCAGATAATTGACATTCTTAAGAAAGAAAATTCAATGTATTAAATTTATAAATATAGTATGTAATGTTTAAGGGAATTTATTAAATTGTAAATTCCCCCATAAAGTTGCTAAGAGAGTAGATTTTAAAAGTTCTCATCACAAGAAAAAAATGTTTTTGTAATTATGTGTGGTGATCGATGTTAACTAGACTTACTGTGGTGATCATTTTGCAATTTATGCATAAATTAGGCATATTATGTTATACACTTGAAACTAATATAATGTCACTTGTATAAATAAATTAATTAATTCACTGTTGCAAATAACTTTATACTCATAAATTTGAAGAAATGGGCCAATTCCTGAAAAACCATAAAGCACTGAAATTCAATCAACATGAAATAAATGATCTGAATAGCCCTGAACTATTAAAAAATTTTTCAATTTGAGCTCCAGGAAGAAGGCCTGCCAGGCTGGCACATCACCTGTGCACACAGGCCTAGAAAGCTGGCAGATCTGAATGCAGGAAGTGTGCAAGGAGCAAAGTGTCTATGCTTGGGTGCTTCAGAGTGGAAACCAGGCTCACTGAACTTGGCTTCAGGCTCAGGGGATTGTGCTGATAGTTTTGAGTATAGGCAGGAATTTGTGGGGTACACACAAGGCCAAAAGGGTTTTAAAATATTTTAATTCCTGGTTTAAAAGCCCCTGGAAAGAAACCTCCAGGCCCATATGGTTCCACTGGAGAATTATACCAAGCACTTAAAGAAGGATTAATGCCAATTTAAGACAATCTCTTCCAGAAAATCTCTTCCAGAAATGCCTCTTTCAGAAACTGATCTATTCTAAATTTTTGTCAATAGGACAAATTTTATCAATTAGGAAGAGAAAACACCTCCTAACTCACTTTATGAGGCCTTTATTACCTTTATACTAAAACCAAAGACAGTACCAAGAAGAAAAAAAAGAAAAGAGAAAAGCTGCAGGTCATTACCTCTAATGAACTCAGACACAAAAATCTTCAACAACATACAAGCAAACCAAATCCAATAAAGTTATGAAAAGAAGTGTACACCATGACTAAGTGTGGTTTATTCCTGGCACACAAGGTTGTTTCAACATTAGAAAATTAATCAGTGTAATCCATCATATCAACAAACTAAAGAAGAAAAAATATGATATCAATTGACAAAGGAAAAGCATTTGGCAAAATCCAGCTCACATTCACAATAAAAATATTTCTTAGCAAGTCAGAAATTCAGATAAATTACTTCAGTTTGATAAGGAGCATCTACAAAAAATCTACAGCTAATGTATATGCAATGATGAAAGACTCAATGCTTTCCCCCTGCATTTGGGAACAAAGTCAGGATATCCATTCTCACCATTCTTATTCAACATAGTACTCGAAATTCTAGCTAATGTAATATGGCAAGAAAAACGAAACGAATAAAAGTCATACAGATTGGAAATGAAAAAAAAAGTGATTGTTAAAAACTGCTGGGTTTTTTAATAAAATAATAAGATTTCTAAGCTGAATGTAAAAGTTTAAGAAAAACTATAGTTCTTTAATTTATAACTTAATTTAATATTAATTTTTAAAACTAAAGTAAACCTGTGATAGTATTTTCTGCATACACAAAAAAGATACTGTTAAGGACATCAAAAACTCACATTTAGCACACTGGACCTGCCTGTCAAACATGTCTGCTTGGTGACTGCCATTGACAGAAAGCTCACCACCTTGCTAGGCAGCCCATTATTCTGTAGGATAGCTTAAGCTGTCAGGCTATTAGAAAGTCCTCCCCTTATGTTAAGTTGAACTCCCTCTCCTTGATCTCCAGTCACTGGTCTCAATTCTGCCCCCCTGCAGAAACTGAACAAATCTAATCCCTCTTCCTCATGAAATCAGCATCATCTTTTCTCTAGGCTCATGTCTCCAAGCTAGTGCCTCCAGATTTGCCAATCTTTCCTCTGCTCTGAAATTATTTATTGAGTGCCTGTCATGTTCCAGGCACTGTGCTAGATGCCAGAGAGAAAACAACAACAACAACAACAAAACCCAGGCCCTGCCCTCCAGCTCACAGTCTAGTGATTAAAAGAAGCAAGTGAGGAGGTACTTAGAAATAATCGTGAGATAAAACCTGTACGAAGAGCCCTGAGAGCACGAATCACTCATCCTCGTCCTGTGGAGTCACAGATGGCTGCTCAAAGAAGACAATGTCTGAGGCCAGAGGAACATTTTGTAGTTGGCCCAGTAAAGAGGTGGGAGGAGAGGGAATAATACGTACACAAAAGCCTAAGATAAGAGGGAGCATAGCCTTTCATAGAATTACATGTAGTTCCATATAGAGCAGGAAGTAAGAGCAGAAACACAGCTTACCCTCCTCCTCCTTCTCACTGATAGTGCCTAGTTCAAAAAGACTTGATCTAGGATCCAAAAACCCTCTGAAATTGTAAGCAAAATTGTGCACATATGTGCATATATATGTTTTCCTGGAAAGAAGATTTTTAGAAGAGTTATTAGCTTTACATTAGGAGTAAATGAGTTAGATTGATCCATGTCTGTTAAAATGTAGCCCCTGAACCTAACACAGTACCAAAATGCTCAGAGATACCATCACAGACAGAGCATTGCCTCCCTTCATCAGGACATCACATCTCTGCCAATGTGGCTTAATGCAGCCCCATCACACAGTAAACTCACATGTAGGCTATAGTCAGTCAAATCCCTTATCTCATTGTCTTGTGAATTCTGCCAGATTCCCTCCACCCTGTTCTTAGTCAGTTGATATTGAAATTAAAACCAGGGCTTTTATACTATCAAATTTCAGCCCAGGGCTCCAGATTCTCTGATTACCATTAATAATAAAACTAATCATAATGGCTAATATTTACTGAATACTTTCTATGTGCAGGCACCATGCTAAATAGGCACCACACTATCTCATTTAATCCTCCCAACAGGCTCCTAAAGTAGATATTGTGATCTCCATTTTATAAATGAGGAAACTGAGTATCAGAGAGGGTAAGAAACTTGCTAATGGTGACTGAACTAGGACCGAACCTAAACTCTTACCGTTAAACTATAACAGATTCCAATATTGCTTCCCTTACCCATCCACCTTCGCCAACAGACTCAGGGTTCCACGCCCAGTTTCATTTCCAGTCTTTTCCCTACCACTGCCACAAAGCCAGTCCTTCTAAAACACTATCAAATCAAATATGAACCTCACAGACTAGATTTGAATATGCTTATCTTTAAAAAAAACATGTGACTGGGCGCCTGGGTGGCTCAGTTGGTTAAGCGACTGCCTTCGGCTCAGGTCATGATCCTGGAGTCCCTGGATCGAGTCCCGCATCGGGCTTCCTGCTCAGCAGGGAGTCTGCTTCGTCCTCTGACCCTATCCCCTCTCAGGTGTTCTCTCTCTCTCATTCTCTCTCTCTCAAATAAATAAATAAAATCTTTAAAAAATAAATAAATAAAAATAAAAATAAAAAAACATGTGACTCACCGGTTTAAAATCCCAATATATGTGCAGTCTGTTTTGGACTGCCTTGGAACATGGCTCTCAAATGGGCTTCTCCCCATTGCCAGGGTCTGTCAGGCAGTGATCATCAGTACGTGCCTCCGCAATCAGTGGTCCCACATAGAACTCCCCAGTTAGGTGATAGTAGACATTCTAAAAGAGAGCAAAGGAATCTGTCATGGATACGGTCAGTGGGGCTGTCCTTGACCTTATAGAGGGCATGAAGGCTGTTCCTTGGTCCCCTATGTACTCAATCACTACGAGGGAGCACTGAACTTTCATGGGTAACAAGGATCCACCTCCTCTTCCTTCTCCTCAAACCCCAGTTGACTCTAGGAAGAAGACCAGGCATAAGGAGGGGGCACCAGCCTACTTGATTCCATACAAGGACTCCAACACAATCATGACTTGCATAGACAAAGGAGATTATCTTTGAAACACACACACACACACACACACACACACACACACCTGAACTTCAGAAGCTGTCATCATAAGCTCCAGCTATGGGCTTGTCAAGAAACCTTTCCAGTTCTTAATCTGATACTATCTTGCTTGGTGAGCTTGGACAAGTGGGTTCTTTTTGTGTCTCAGTGTTTTCATTTGTCAGGTGGAAATGCTTATCTATCATACATACTACCAGAAGTTCCCTGTGAGGGCAACATGCAAAGTAACAAGATGGATGAAAATATTCTCAGGGGAAAAAGTCCCCCAGGCTGCACCATCCACTTGATGCCAGGTCTCTTCTATTCTATGGAGCGACTTCCATTTAGCCTCTCTTCTCTAGCCCCTGTTTCCTCCTCTACAGAAGAAGTCACAGGTAGCATCACCTGCCCACCTTCCAGGGCATACCAGGAGTGGTGGGAGGATGGTGGAGACAGTGAGGGGAAGGGAACTGTCAGGTGGAACCTGAGGTAACTGTCAATGAAAATATTACCATTGTGAACAAATGTGACAGAGCATACTTTCTACCTATCATTCCTGTACCCAAAGTTGAACTGTCTAGTATGATTTTTTGAATGGACTTCGAAGTGCTTAGTTACAAAGACAGGTTTGGATTTCACCCTTACCCATTGCTCAGGATGCTCTGTTTCTGCCTTCCCATCATCTAACACTTAGTCTGAATCTGGCAAGTGTTGCCAGGGGCTGAGCCACAACAGACTCACCCTGGGGCAGGGGAGATTGTGGAAGATACCTGCAGACTGTATTTGTGACAATAAAACATGCTGGGGGTTTTGCCTGAAACAAGTCCCTGATCCAGGCAGATATTTTCATCCAACGTGTTTTTCATCTGAAAGGGCAAAACACACAGAAACACCATTGGAAAGAGGTAGAGAAAGAGGGCCCTCAAGCCTCCCTACGTCGTGCCTTTTCCCCACTACTCCAAGGGTGCCAGAAATTACCAACCAAAAGGAAGCAGAGGTTTGGGATCTTGGAAGCCATTCTCTTTGCACTAGACAAATGCTGGAAGGAGGTGCTGCTGTGATGTTCCTTCCTAAGAACTCCCACCCCTCAGACTGTCACAGCACATATAGAGAAGGGGGACCAAGCCAGATACCCTGGTTGGCTGAGAAACTGAGAGGTCAGATCTAGGGCTGCAGTTTGCAAAGTAAGGAACCAGAGGCAAAGACAAGGAAAAGAGATGGGGTCTGGGGAGCAAGAGACAAAAGGACACTGAGAAGGCCCAAGGGCAAAAAGCTGAGAAAGGAGGTAAGGGCTAGAAAGATAATCCTGGACAGGATGGAATTAGGAAATGCTTTTCTGAGCTGTCATGTAATTCAGGTCCCATTGTCTTTTATAGTCAAATATTTAAAATCTGAGTTGCAATTTCATGATACATACTCTTCTGTAGCCCACAATGTTGTGGATTGGCTTCAGGTTTGGATAAACATTTTTCAGATACCAGTCAAAAGTTTTACATTTCAGTTTTTCCGGAGTGCCATTCTGGAAGAAATGTCTCCAAAATCGATTCCAGAGTTCTATAAATTAAACATGGACTATTTCTGTGCCTTATAACATCCTTGACTCCACCAAAGGGTATGAATGACACACGAGGGAATGAAATATTTTCCTGATAGCCTGGAAGGTAACCTTGATAATTATAGTTTTTCAAGTAAAGTGGGAAGAGCTTGAAACCTAGTAATCTCTGCTAGCTTCAAAGGTACTTGCAAGGCCTGCATAGTAGGGCCACTCAGGTTTATTTCCCTTCATTAGCAAGCTAATGCAGACTGCTCCCATTTGAGATAATGTTTACACCAGTAAGGCACAAAATACTCCTCATGATAGAAAAAGGCTTTCAAAAGGAATATTCTGGTAGCAAGATTTAGAGATTGAAGGAGATTTTCTACAAGTGATATCTGTGGGGAATCAAAGGGAAAGAATGCTTGAGCCCAGAGTCGCAGCTCAAGGACAGAAGACAGCATGCCATGCCAACCTCAGGTGGCCGGCCTTAGCCAAGAAGGCCATCCTCATTTGTGTGCATCCAGCAGGGTTACAGTCTCTACTCCCACCATCCCACATCCCACCTGCCATGTCCCATAAATTCCTAATGTCCAGCCCTGCCCCACAAGGAATCCCCCAGTATAGATGATGCATGAAGATCATAGAATCTAGGAGATTCCTTGGTTTAAATTATATCTCTCCTGCTTATTACTTTATTACTTTAAACAAATTCCTTTCAACTCTCTGTACTTCAGTTTCTTCATCTGTAAACTTGGAAGAATAAAAAAAAAACCTTCCTCATAGATATGTTGCAATGATTAATGACTACCTGGAGCATAGTATTACTACCTAATGTTAGATGTCATTATCCTTGCACCATCGGAACTTTATGCTAATTTTTTAGGGCAGGGATGGCACTTTCACTCTATCTCTCCCATTTCCTACACTTATCACCCCCTCCTCCTCCTTCGTTCTTCCCTGCTTCTGTTCAATCCATGACAAACCTGGAGAGGTATGTTCCAGGCCAAATAGACCATGTGTTTGTACTCATCCACCCAGATTTCAGCCACTCGCAGAGCATTACACTTCAAGGCAAGACTCAGATCCAAGGCATAGGGCTTGTGGTGTCTCTCTAGGTGAGCAATCCGGGAGCAGGGTAAGATCTCGATTCTCCCTCCACATTGCCACACCTGTAAAAGAAGAAAAGAAAGTCACCTGGGCAGGCTAGGCCCATGACCAAGAAGCAGCATAGCTTGTAGACTCACAGAGAACACATTTTGGAATCATTTTTAAAGAATGTAAATTTAGTTCTCTCACTCCCATCTCAATGTGGCCTCTCAACCTACCTACCTAAAACAACCTTCATTAGAAATCTACCAAAATTCTTCTCTCCCATTGTTCAGACAGCTCCAAAAATCCTACATCCTTCAGGAAATCTTCCTGAACAGACCAAAGGAATGGCTGCCTTTGGCTCTATTATCCCCAAGAAAGTGCCAGAGTCCTAAGAGGTACCACACTCTGAGCCAATCTCACTGGACTTCACTTCCCAAGACCCACTCTGTCCTGCATACTAGATATAAAGCAATGTGGTGGACAGACTCTCAGGGGCTCCCATGATCCCTGCCTCCTAGTGTTCATACCCTTCTCTAATCCCTTCCCTTTGAGTGTGGGCTTGTGATCTCCTTCTAGCCAATAGAATATGGCAAAGGTGATAGGATGTACATGATTGCATGTATGTGATTACACTATATAAGATTGCAGTGTCCATCTGGTTAGGAGACGTGCTGTCATGTTGGCTTTGAAGTAGCAAGCCACCATGTTGTGAGCCACCATGATAAAGAGGCCACAGGGCAAGAAACTAAGGGTGGCTTCCAACTGATAGCCAGCAAAAAACTGAATGCTCTCTCAGTCTAGAGGGCTTCAAGCAACTGAGTGCTGCCAACAATCCCATGAGCTTGGAAGCAGATCTTTCCCTAGTCAATCCTCAATGGCCAACGCTTTGACTGCCCTGGCCAACACTTTGACTGCAGCTTTGCAGATGACTCTGCTAAGCCATGCATGGACTCTTAATCCACAGAAACGGTGAGATGGTAAATGCACTTTGCTTTGAATCACCAACTTTGTGATAATCCTGCTACACAGCAATAGATAACTAATACAAGTAATTCTTGACTAAGAGATATCATGACTTATGATATAATGATATAATTATAAATACTCTTCTTTGCCATCCTGATGGGTACAAACTTACTTTTCAGGCCACATACTCTAATATTTGGCTTAAAAATATGATCTTCATCCAGATAGATGATAGAATTATCTAATGATATTAGATTGATATAATGGCTCCAGTGTCTTCTCCTCATGGTTTCCCAAGAAAAGTGCAGTTTCTGGGAGTTAATTGGCCTATCTAGCAGTGGTTAAAAACCTACTACCTTCATGCCCAAGGGAGCCTCTGAGATAAGAGTGAGGAACTTAGGTCCTGCTGGTTCAGTTAACCACCTGAAGGGTCAGTCCCCTTATCTGACTTTCAAAATTTTTTTATCCCTTTTTCTACTTCTGAATCCACAGATTCTTCTCCCTCATCCCCCAAAACCCAGACTAGCACAATGACAAAAAGCCATGCTTTGAAGTCAGACTGACCTGTGTTCAAACCCTGATTCTATCACTGCATACCTGGCAACTAGAAGCAAAACACTCCCCTTCTGAGTCTCAGGTGGCTCATCCACAAAGGGCATAAAGCTGTCAGGAGGAATAAATGGCATAACAAGTATCCATAAATGTCTATGATTTTTAACTTGAAACAGATCTTTTCTTCCATTATCTTCCTGAATTTCTCTTCATTAGTTTCCAGAATCATGTGGAGGTTAAAACTCATGTGCTTTCAGATTTTAGTTTCTGAAGCCAAACATCTAAAATTTCAAATACAAATTTATTTCATTTTTTTTAGTTGCTGGTAGTTTCCAATCCACAGGAATTCAGAGGAGAAAAAAATTTTGGCACAAAAAAAACCTTAAATTCAAGTGAAAAGATAAAAGTCATGATTGCCATTTATGAAGTAATGTTAACTATTATCCTTGACCAACAGTTTTCAAATTTTACTCTTTCAGTTTATTCCCACTTGCCAAACATTCCTCCATTCTCATTCTGTGTGTGTGGGGTGTGTGTGTGTGTGTGTGTGTGTGTGTGTGTGTAACACACAGAGAGAGATGTAAAGCTTCTGCTTAGAGTAACAATGACTTGCTCTGTGGCAAATGTTACCCTAATGTTTTTCATGAATTTAATCCTTAACATGTAGGTATTATTATTATCCTCATTTAAGTAAGTTGCCCACATTTACCAGCAGGTAAATGACAGAATTGGATTCTGAGCAGTGAGCCTATTAAGCTCTGTCAAGGGGTCAGGAATACACAAGGTGCCTGATAAATGCTGGTTTTCCTTTCTTGAGCATCAACCCCAACAGTCCATCTCCATTTATACACTTCCATGTGCACTATCACTACCATGCCTCTAGATGTCAGAACAAAACATTCCATGCAGTTCTAATGTTCCCCATGATCTGTCACTGGAGAAAGACAGATCTTAACAAGTGCTGGAAGGTTTTAAAAGGCAAATAGTCACACACACAAACTAAGGAAACTAGATATGGGTAGAACTGTTTTATCCAAGAAAAAGAAAAGAATGGCCTTTCCCTGACACTCCCTACATTTCCAGCAAAATCTATCAAAAAAGCACAAAATATTAAAAGAAAGAGAATTTCTTGTGGAAACTAAAATACCAGAGTTCAATATGGGATGGTGAGGGGAATGGAAACAGACAAGAAGCAGCAGAAGAAGAAAGCAGAGAAAAGCATGGGGAACTCAGAAATGGTAAGAAGGGCTTGGGGTCCTAAGTTGGAGAATTGGAGTTCCAAATTCATGGAAGCTATGGTAGATGGGAAAACATCAGCCCTAATGTAACTAAGGTCATCTTAGGACTTTGCTAAGTACCATGCATAAAATAATTATTTCTACATTTCTATTTTGTGCTAGAGACTAATTGTACACTCAATACCTATTTCCCTCTACATCTATAGTTGTAGAAGGAATAACTGCACACATAGCAACTAGCTGAAATCTACATTTCCCAGACTTTTTCGCTCACCAGTGGCCATATGACCAGCAGGGGCCAATGGGATTTGAGGGAAATAACATAGACAACTTTCAGGTAGTGCCCTTAAAAAGAAAACATGCTCTGTCTTTCCCCCCTTTTCTCTTCCTACTGAGTAGAATACAGGTGTGGTGTTGAGTGTAGCAGAACCACAAGATGGGTTTTTGTTCCCATCACCCTGAAGCTGCCATCTTAATCCTGAACTGCTTATGTTCAAACTGTTCTGGGAAAAAGAAATCAATCTCTATCTTGTTTAAACCTGTTATTTTAGCCTCTCTCACAGTAGTCAAACAAGGATTCAATTAATATCTTTATAAATCATTTAAAAATATTTATTACATTTTAACAGTGCCATTATCCTTATGAGGTAGATGAAACAAGGATGTTTCTCTTCATTTCATAAAAGGGAAAACTGGTCAAGACAAACATGCAAAGCAGTAGTTTTCTCTGCCCAACAATTACTGTGGCTTACGGTATAACCCAGATAGGGACTCAAATTGTATTTGTTAACACATAAATGTGAGGTCCTGGTTAGGTCTTCATTGGGTATAATATATAGTTCTAGGGTCATCAGTTCCAAGTAAAAAATTGAAAGTTGTAGATCTAAATAAGCTTTAGAAAATATCGTATGCTTCCAGACACTGTTATGGACTAGAGATCACCTGGTCTCAGGCACAGAATTTCAGGGCTTGGGGGGAAAAAAAAGCCATTTTATAGAACCTCAGTCCACAGTGAGTTAGCAGAGTCAGGATTAGAAGCCAAGTTCAGCATTTTTTTACAATGCCATCCTGACATCCTTATCATTATTATTTTTATCATTAACCATTTATGAGCATAAGTCACATGTCACTCAGCATGCTAGGTGCTCAATGTAGTAGGTATGGCTTAGAGAGCTTCTATCTGCCCAAGATAACACAAACTTTCAAGTGGTAGAGTAGGATTTGGACTTAAGTCTGTCTGTTTCCAATACTCATGTAATTCTCACTAACATAAGTTAGTGCCTTTTTTAAAGTTCAGTCTTAGGCTGGAAGATGAAAGAAAGGTAAATTAATAAGAAAAATCACAAACCCAAGGGGCAAGGCCTTTTAACAAAGGATTCTGGATTATACAGAAGCTGCAAAAGGAATACTATAGGAGGGATATTTTATGCATGAGATCTAGGAAATGCTTGGAAAAATGCTTGGAATGCTTATTTCCCTTAAGGTAAATAAGAATACCATCTGCCGAGCCTCAATTATACCTCTTTCCATCCATATCTCCCAGATTATACAAACCTATACTAGAAAGTTCCACTCCAGAAGTTTTACTGCCTTTCCTAGTGACTTGGAAACATGATAATTTGTCCATCTCTTGAGCCAATGACATTCAACCTTGTTCCAGAATTCCAAAGACCATACTACTCTCCAATTATTTCCCCCTCTGCTTTTTCTCATAATGAGAAGAAAATGTACCCACCCTCAAGCTAAGCTCCACGTTCTCTCCTCCACAGACCAGCATCCCACCATCCAGAGATCCTATCTCTTCCAAAAAGATCCTGTTGGCAGCCAGGATGCCCATGATGGAAGGATTCCTATAGAACACATAGTAAGAGAGTTACTAACCTCTTGATGAGAGAAATGGGTCAGGATGGTGGTGAGGGGTAGAAAGCCAATGATGATTTGGCTTTCAAAGGTCTACTCAAGTCTCTTCTTATCCTGAAGGTTTTCTCTAAACCCTCAGGCTGAACTAAGTACATGTAGCCTTCCTTCACCCTCATCCTGCCATAGTCCTTCTCATATTATAATGAAATTACACCTTTTTCATCTTCATATCCCTACTTCATAGCCTGAAAATTCTTAAAATGTCTCAAATATTTTTTTAAAACATTATATACTTTGGTTTTTGTTTGAAAGTCCTTAGATAGCCTAAAGTGCCTATAATTTTTTCTCTATCCTCTGTCCTTCACCCCATCTCCTCCATTTCTCCCACCCACTCCCATCAGTACCATAAAAGATAAACAAAACCCACACCATCCATTCCTGATTTCCCATGTTCTAATCAAATTCCCTAAATCTCAGACTTACTTCACTGGAGCGGTGGCATCATGAAGATCAAACCAGGCCTTTGGCAGTGGATCATAGTGGCATCATAGTTCCCAGTTAAAGCCATCAACTGCCAATGCATACTTTTCCAGTTCAAAGGTGTCAAAATGAATATTGTCAAACACAGGAGACACAATTACAGTGGGGTCTTCCTGAATCCGAGACAGAATGGGCTCTGCCCTAGAAGAAGAGTGTGTAACAAATCCAGGTTGGATACGAAAGTAAGAAGAAGCAAGCAAACAAAACCTCCTCAAGCACTTTGCCCTGACATTGAGCACCTTTTTCATTTATGCTGTGCTGAGCTCTGAGTAGGATACTCCAGAATGCAAAGACTCGCAGTTTTCAGGATATGAAAAGAACAGATATGTCAAGAACAGATTTGGAATTAGTACCCAAATACCACTCTCAAGTCATTATGAACAGGACTATTTGTATTCTGCCTAAATTTACATTAACTCTTTGAGTCTCCCTGTTTCCAAAATGATGTCTCTTTACTATTTGAGAAAAACCTTAGGAATCATCAAAAGATAATTTCCTCATTTTATAGTTAAGGACATAAATGTCTAGTTAAATGTGACTTATTAAAAGTCACAAAGTTGTTTGGCAAAGTCAGGGTCAGAATCCAGTTGTCAACACTCCAAGCCCATTGTTTTTTGTTTTTGTTCTGGTTGTTGTTTTTTCCTAACACTAAACTATTACTTCTTTAGTAGTTTAGTGTTACGAATCCCTGAGTAAAACACCCTGTCTTTGGATCTTTTCTTTGTTCGAGATCTGGTGCTATCTTTCCCTATTTCCATAATATCCTGTCTTGTATGTAGTACATTTTCAGTATCTCCTTTTTCCCCTTTCTTAGAAGAAACTTCCTGGAGCCTTACCACCCAACGTTCACTTCAACATGAGCATCCAAGATGGCAATCACATCAGCTGTGGCCACTTTCCTGCCAGTGTTGCGTGCTTGAGCAAGACCTTTTCTCTTCGTACGCCGTATTATTTTTAGTAGTCCTGGATACTTCTGGTTGTAAAGTTTAATCTTCTCATCCAAGTATGCGTTTAGTTCTCCTGCCAACCAAATGCACACCTATAGAAATTCTGAGTGCAATAATCAATGTGGTGTAGAAATTTCATACTATTATATAGTAGTGGTTGGACTACTTCCAGTTTAGATTGAGCAATTCTACCATCTTGACTGAGAAATAAGTAGTGTTTCCCCTGCACCTACTTCTCTCCATTCTATCCTCAGGCTTAATGCTCATTCCTAATCTCATTTCCCTTGAAGTTTAACTACCTTAGAATAATCATACCGCTTACCATGTAACAAGGATTGTTATATAAGCTTTATGTGTATTGAGAATTCTCACAAGAATGAGTAGATAGACCTGACCTAGCTAAGGTAGAGATGCTGATGAACAGACATTGTGGAGACAGCCTGGAATGTCTTCCCCATGGCTAAACTCTCAAGATTTTCTGGAGAATCCATAAACAACTGAAACTGTTTTGTCTTATTTTACATATTTCTACTTGGCCTACTCAAGGACCAGTTTTGGACAGAATGCCCAGGCTAATCACTTTTCCAGCTTCTAGCTAATGAATTTGTCCCCTAAATTATGCAAACAGGATTCACTATTCCCAGATTGTTTCCTTTTTTTTTTCTTCCCTCTTTCCCCTGTCTTTTATAAAGGCTGTCTATAAATTTGTTCTTTGACTCAGCCTACCAGTTGACTTCCTCATATGTATGAGAAAAACTTGCATGCAAATCACTAAGCAGTGTTTAAAATATCTAACCAAGTGACTGAGTTTTCCATTGATAACATTAATTTATTTAAATTTCAAATTATCCTATAAGGTAGGTATTTCAGTATCCTCACTTTACAGACAAAAAAAAACCCTGAGACACAGAGAGATTAAGAAACTTCTCCAAGTTACACATCCAATAAGTGGCATACCCTGGATGTGAGCCCATGTTGTGTCTAACCACCATGCAATGCTGCCTCACGAACTATGTGTGTACTTGGTTGGATTTATCATGATCTCTCTCTATCCCTCTCTTCCCAGGGCCCAGAGATGAAATTCTTGCTGGTTCCTCTCTCAGAAGAAGAGTAGATTTGTGAGTGCTGGAATGACCAAGATCTGGAAGCAATACCTACATGACTGTGGCACAAAAATTTGCCCTATATTAGAACTTTCCCAGGTGCACTCCAGGAAGACTGACTCAGTAACTGAAGGTTTTAAAGAGAGCCAGTGGATCTGAAGGCTTTTGCTCCAACTGTGAGAAACCAAGCTGGAAAGTCCCTACACTTACCCAGTCACTACTTTCAGGAAGCAATCAGAAGGAGTTGCCATGTTTTTTTCTTCTTCTGCCACCATGGTGCCCCTGAAAAGGCTTGTGGCAAAGTGAGGGGAGGGAGCAGGTTCTGAATTTCACCCTTGATGGCACCCACCTTGTAGAAGAATCATGGATTCTGCCTATTTTTTTAGCAATTTCTTCAAGAAAAAATCAAAGTGAATGGAAAACCTGGGAATCCTGGTAGAGGTGTTATAATCATTGAAAGGAGCAAGAGCAGGATTACCATAACTTCTGAGGTACCTTTTTCTAAAAGGCATTAGAAAAATCTCACCAAGAAA
This sequence comes from Mirounga leonina, assembly GCF_011800145.1. Classification (NCBI taxonomy): domain Eukaryota; kingdom Metazoa; phylum Chordata; class Mammalia; order Carnivora; family Phocidae; genus Mirounga; species Mirounga leonina. Next base: position 26,658,632 of record NW_023270504.1, read on the forward strand.
TATGAAGAATATTCTTCTGTGTGGTTGGTTGTACATAGTTGTTAACAGCATAATTAGGAATTACATTACTTCCAGATTAACCAGGATAAAGAAGAGAATTAAAGATGAGGATTAAAAATCATTTATCTTGAGTATTCTGTATGAGTTCTTAAATAAACTGTGTGAACCAAAATGGTGGGAAAAAAAGAAAAAAGGAAAAAAGAGAAAAAAGAGTTTCCCATAGACCCCAGATATCTAGTGTGTAATTCAACCTCCCTCACTATCTATTTCTGTGTCACTTCCCATTTGGGGATCTCTGTTTCCTCAACTTAGAAAGAAAGGCTGAATAATATGCCAAGATCCTTCCAATTCCAAAATTTTATAAGTTGTAGATTCTGAGTCATCCTCTCAGAAATAATGCCTACAGTCCAGCACAAGAATTAAAGACCCTTCAATGGATCTTCTAAAGTAAACTTAGGCCTCCTTCTCAGCCTTGCTCTCCCACTGGTCCTCTTTGCCCCCAAACTCTTTATTCCAGGATGCTCAGCTCAGGGTGCTTCTGGCTTCTGCAGATTTGCTCATATCATTCTTTTCATCACTCTCTATCCCCGACACCCACATACACACACCCAGTCTTCCATTGTTTTCTTTGCTTTTCTAAATCCTACCAAATTTTCGAGTCCCAATCCAAGTCCTCCTCCTCCAGGAAGCCTCTTTAGTTCATCCCAGCCATTTCTCCAGGCTTTCTTGCATTCACTAACAGCTCACTCAATTTGACACACCATTCTTCATATATTGAAATATCTTTCCATAGGTATGTCTTGCCTCATAAATTAATATGGGAACTTCTTGAAATCTTCCTTGCATAGTGCTTGTTTTTTGGTACAAAATAAATAGTTGTTAGTTATAAAATTTGCCTAAAATTGGAGCGAATATGTAGAATCCCACATATATTAATACAATTTCTGAAATAGTTGGATTAGCTCTGTTGACACTTGAAACATTTGACCTGATACAAATGAAGCTTCATATCTAGGGGGAAAAGGACAGGGACATAATCAAGTTATGGCATTTCAACAGTACTACAAATGATACTGAGGTAAACAAGGAGTAATAACACTAGTTAACATTTATTGCGAGCAAGTCCTGTGTTGAGGACTTCACATGTCTTATTTAATCTTCAAAATTGTCCTATCAGGTAAACACTATTATTTCCCCCGTATTACAGGTGAGGAAGTGGAGACATGGAGTAGTTGAATTACTTGCCCCACGAAGTCAAATGAATAGTAAGTTTCTCTTGTGGCATATGTGGTAGACTTCCATTTATTTTCCTCAATTTAACACAAAACAGATTTTTAAGTTCTGTTCAGTGTAGGACCAATCTAGTTGATATTTTATGGTTAAGGAGAGAGAAATTAATCCCTGTCCCAGGGACACCAGTCAAAGAAGGACTAACAGTCCCCTCTTCTTTGCCAATTCACACATTATCTCTATGAAAAGCATAATGGGTTCCTGACCAAAGTGAGAGAGATGTATTATATGATAAGGGAATAGTTTGGAACGATCCAGAGTTTTGCTTGACTTCTCTTTATGTGTCTACCTACATTTGTAATCTTGTATCTTTTGATTTCATTGTTCCATAGGTAGAAATCTTGAATTAATTCTTATCTACTCTTCATGGAATGTGGAATTAAAGAGCCATTGATTTTTTTTTTCCCACAGGAAATAATATCTTCAGGGGTCCCCCAGCTCAGTCCTTACATTTGCCCCATGAAAAAGTTGAGTCTCAGACAGGTGAGACGGCTTGCCTCAGATCATCTCACAGAGACAGGGAGTGGAGCCAGGGTGTGTCCAGATGTTGAGGACAGAGGTCTTTCTAATCAAGTTCTTATTTCCTACTCAAAAACTAGGTGTGCCTGCACAGAAAGGAATGAAGTCAGCCATTTTCTTTTCTTTGGTTTTCAATGGAATTCTGCTTAAGAACTGTACCTTCTTATTTTTTTGTGCATTTATATTGAAATGACAAGAAAGGAAGGTATTTAAAACATGAAAAGGAGTATTTTTAGTGTCTGGAAATCCAAAAAGGAAAGTTTAGAGGTCATTTGCCTCTTCCTCTTAGGTCAAACTGCCCCTAATTTGATTATATATATATATATATATATATATATGCCCCTAATTTGAATCTGCAATAAGTACCTGTCTCGTACTTAAAGATCCCCCAGAGAAGGAACAAATTCTGCCTCCCATGAGCAGCCACTCCATAGTCCTTACTCTCAGAAATTTCTTCCTTATTGCTACCGCAAATCTGTGACTTTGTTCTAGTTCTTCAAAATTTAAAAAACTAAGAGCTAACACTGGCTGAGAGGTTACTATGTGCTAAATACTGTTCATCACCTACGTATTATATCAGTGAACATAGTGGCTAGAGATAGGGCTCTGGACTCTGCAAATCTCAATTTTGTCACTTACCAGCATTGCAATATTTAGCAAATTCCTTAACCAGACTATGCCTTAGGTTTTTGCATCTGTAAAATGGCCAAAACAGTGGTTCCTCCTCATAGGTTATTGTAATGATTAAAATAGTTAACATACATAAGGTGCTTGGAACAATGTTAGCTGCCATGATTATCTCATGTAACTCTCCTTGCAGTTTATGAGATAGTTATTATTACCAACATTCATGTTTTGCCCACTATCTCCCAATTCTTCATGTCCCCGCTGGGTGAACTAGATAGGGATGGGGAGGGGGCATGCTATGAGCAAGAAACATTGCCACTGGGAAGAGTCTCAGCATCCAAAGCTCCATTTTCTCTGGGTTTAATTACACAGAAAGATTGCTTTTCCTCATAGGGAACAGTTCTAAATCCCTTCTTGGTATCTGAGGTCTAATTTTGGACCCCAGTTTACTCCCTCAGGTCTCCATCATGGTACATAGAAAGGCTTCGGAGTCACTCAGTCCTAGACTTGAGTCAGCTCCACCATTAACTCACTCTGCAATTTGGGCACATTATGTGATCTCTCTGTGTCCTAGCTTCCCCATCTATGTAATCAAGGTGATGATCCTCTGCCTTGACTTTGTGAAGATTAATGTGTCCAGCACATACGACCTCAATAAATGATCCCTTTCTCTTCACTATATGAGGAAACTAAAGTGTCCTAAACTCTAAGATAAAACTCTTTTCCAGCTCAGCAGTCAATAAACTATTATTCTTTGATCAAGTTGCTCACCATTTGAGCTAAAATCATCCACCAAGATGATCTCCTTTAACAAATGAGGGGGGTGCGGTTGATGACACTAGTGACGGCCCATTGTATAATGGACAGAGCTTCATTCATGAATATGAGAATGACACCAAGGGATGGGAGTTGTGAAGGATATGTCTTCTGAAGACACCTATAAGAAACCATTTTAAATAACCACGTTACTTTTTAAAAACTTTTTAAAAATTACTTAAACATTACTATCTAATCTACCCCTTCACTATATATGATGCTTTAATATATTAATCGGCTCACCAACCCCCAAACTCATTAGGAAGGGAAACTCTAAGGTGATTGTCACTGCAGCAAGATCTTATATTTGCTTAACCAAAATTTTCCTCTTATGAGGATAAAATCCTTGTCTTTCATATCAATCTTCAGTAGATGGATCAACTTGAACATCCAACATTCCCCCAAAAAGATTCCTTATTCCTCCCCCATCTCTAAATTTGCTTTCTTGCCAGAAGTCTTCTGTCATTGCCACCACCTTTTCCCCATATTCTCAGGCTGTCAGTCATTTCTGACACAAACCTCTACTTCACCACTGTAGGGAAGTGGGGAACTGTTCAAAGAATTATGCTTGACACATTTTTTTAATTTCATAGTTTTCATAGTTTACATTATTAAATGCTTACCATATGCCAGGAACTAGCTTATTCTTTACTTTTAACATCTTTATTGAGATGTACTTAATATATGATAAAAATTCACCTATTTAAAAGTATACAAGTGTTTTTTATAACATTCACAGAGTTGAACAACAATTACCACTGTCAAATTTTAGAACATTTTCATCACACTAAAAAGAAACCCCATACCTATTACCAGTCCATTTCTCCCCAACCCATTCCACCCCCACTCCCTTCAGCCGAAGGCAACTAATCTACTTTCTATCTCTATAGAATTGTCTATTCTGGCTTTTCATATAAATGGAAACATATAATATGTGGTTTTCTATGACTAGCTTCTTTCACTTAGCATAATGTTTTTAAGGTTCATCCACATTGTGGCATGCATCAGACCTTCATTCCTTTTTACTGTCAAACAATATTCCATTGCATGGATACACCACATGTTTATCCATTCATCAGTTGTTGGACATATAAAATATTTTCCATTTTTTGGCTGTTGCTAATGCCACTGTGAACATTCTTGAACAAGTTTTGTGTTGGCATATATTTTCATTTCACTTATATATACACCTAAGAGTGCAATTGTTAAGTCATAGGACAACTCTGTTTAACAATTTGATGAGCTGCTGTAGTGTTTTCCAAACCATTTTACATTACCACCAGTAATGAATGAGGGTCCTAATTTCTCCACATCCTGCACAACAGTTGTCATTATCTGTCATTTTGATGATAGTCATCCCAGTGGGTGTGAAGTATTACCTCCCTGTGACTTTAATTTCCATTTCCCTAATAAGTAATGATGTTTAGCATCTTTTTTTTTCTTTTATTAACTTATTTTATTTAAATTCCATTAGTTAATATATAGTTACTATATCATTAGTTTCAGATGTGCTTGTTAGCCATGTGTGTATCTTTTTTGGAACATTGTCTAAGTCCTTTGTTTATTTTTAATTTAGTTATTTGTCTTTTTATTATTGAGTTATAAGAGCTACTAATGTATTCTAGATTCAAGCACTTTATCAGATATATGGTTTGCAAGTATTTCTCCCACACTATGAGCTGTTTTTAACCTTCTTGATGATATTATTTGCAGCAAAAATTTTTCAGTTTTGATGAAGTCCAGCTTTTCAATCATTTATCACTTATGCTTTTGGTGTCATATCTAAAAACCATTGACTAACCCATGATCTCTGAGATTTAATCTTGTGTTTTCTCTTAAGAGCTTTAGTTTTATTTACATCTATGATCATTTGAGTTAATATTTATGTATGGTATGATATAAGGACCTAGTTTCATCTGTTTGCATATAAATAACCAGTTGTCCCAGTGCCATCTGTTGAAGAGATAATTCTTACCCCCATTCAGTTGTCTTAGCACTTGTAAAGAGGAAAAACTCTCCTGTGTATCTCTTTCTCTCTACTCACAGCACTACTCATAATGAAAACTTTGATGACTGGATAGTGGGTTTTTTTCCTCACATCAAATAATTCTGTGACACCAGCTGCGTGTCCTATAATTTAATTGCATTCTGATACTACCTACCTGAAGTTAACATCAGATCACACAGGTTAAGAGTTCCCACCCACAAGACTGGCACACACACACACACACACACACACACATACCACTCTGGAGGCCAATCACAAGTTTAGGTTGTTATTGGTGCTTCTGACCCACTAGCTATAGATCGGAAGTTTCCAAGACCCCCTCCTTGGGTTAGATTAATTTGCTAGAGCAGCTCACAGAAGTCAGGAAACCAGTTTACTTATTAGATTACCAGTTTATTACAGAAGATACTAAAAGATATGAATGAACTGCCATGTGAAGAGATACACAGGCCAGGGTTCTGAAGGGTCCAGAGCACAGGAACTTCTGTCCCAGTGGAGTTTGGGGTGCAGCACAGCCTTGGCATCCTTCATGCTTTAATAGGCATAATTGATAAGATCATTGCCTGTTAGTGGTCAAGTCTATCTCCATCCTCTCTCCCCTGTCAGAAGATATAGGAGGAACTGAATATCCCAACCTTATAATTATAGGGTTCATTACTATAGCAACCAGCTCATAGCCTTAGAGGCTTTCTAAGAGTCACCTCATTAATTCAGGGCTGAAAGGAGCTTGTTAAGGATACCAAAAGACACTTTCATCTCTCTTATCTCTTAGGAAATTACAAGGATTTTAGATACTCTATGTCAGGAACAGGGGTGAAGACCAAATATATATTTCTTAGTATAAATCACAGTATCATGGCACCCTTGTCAAGAATCAATTGACCATTAACATAAGAGTTTATTTCTTGGTACCAATTCTATACCACTGATTTATATATCTATCCTTAACCAGTTAAACCTTGTCTTGATTATTATAGTTTTGCAGTAAGTTTTGAAATAGAGAAAATGTGAGTCTTGTAACTTTATTCTTCTTTTCTCTATTCTTTATTCCTTTTCAAGGTGTTTTGGCTATTTGGGATCATTTGTGTTTTCATTTTAATTTTGGGATCAACATGTCAATTTCTACCAAAAATCCAGTTGTAGATCAACCTGGAGACTGTTGTTATTTTAACAAAATTAAATGTTCCAACAATGAATATGGGATGTTTTCCATTTATTTAAATCTTTAATTTCTTAACTAATGTCTTGTAGTTTTGCATCTACAAGCTTGCACTTCTTTGTGAAATTTATTCCCAAGTATTTTTTGATGCTAAGTGACACTTTTTTTTAATTTTATTTTTGAATTGTTCACTACAAATCTGTAGAAACATGATAAATTTTATGTATTGATCTTGCATCCTGCAACCTTCCTGTATTCATTTATTAATTCTAATAGTTTTTAATGGATTTTTATGATTTCCTATATAAGATCATGTCATCTGTGAATAGAAACAGTTTTACTTCTTCCATCCCAAGATGGATGCTTTTTATTTCTCTTTCTTGCCTGACTAAAATCTTGAATACAAGTGTTGATGTCGGACATACTTGTTTAGTTTCATCATATAGGGAAAGCTTTCAGTCTTTCACCATTAGGAATGATATGGGCTCTTTATAGATGCCCTTTGCTAGGTTGAGGAAGTTCCCATCTATTCCTTGCTTGTTGAGTGTTTTTAATCATGAAAAGGTTGGATTTTGTCAAGTGCTTTTTTTCTGTGTCTATTGACATTATAGTGTGGCTTTTGTCCTTTATTCTATCAATATGATGTATTACACTGATTGATTTTCAGAGTTTGAATCAATTTTATATTGTTGGCTTAAATCCCAACTTGGTTTTGGTGTGTAATCCTGTTTCTATTCTGTTAGATTCAGTTAGTATTTTGCTGAGGATTTTGACATCTATAGTCATATGGGATGCGGCTCTGCAGTTTTCTTTTCTTGCAATGTATTTATCTGACTTTGGCATCAGGGTAATACTGACCTCATATAACGAGTTGTGGAGTATTCCCTTCTCTTCTATTGTTAGGAAGAGTTTAAGGAGTTGAAGCTAATTCTTGTTTAAACTTTGGTAGAATTCACCAGTGGAGCTGTCTGGACCTGAGTAGTATTTAAGTTACTAATGTGTTCACCAACCTGGGTGCTCTCCAAATTCCATACTACTGAGATTTTATGGAGGCTTCTCCACATACACATGATCGAATATTAATTCTATTTTCAATCCCTCTCCCTTCTCTGAGGGATAGGGATGGGGCTGAAAATTCCAAGCTCCTTATCATGGTAGATATTTCTGATAACCAGCCGCCAACCAGGGATCCACTCAGAGTCACCTCATTAGAACATAAAATACTCATAGTGTTCTCATCATTTAGGAAGTCACAAGGATTTTAGCTCTGTGTCAGGAAGAGGGGACAGAGACAAATATATTTTTTCTATTATTTCACAACAGTATTATTATGAGGGTAAAATGCAATAATGTGCAAAAATGCTCAGAACAAAAGAAGTGCTCATTTAATGTTAGCTGCTACTATTACTACTTCAGTGATTATTGCTGTTCTTGTTCTTACATTTATTACTTGAACAGTGGCACCAGTCACTGAACTAGGAACAATGAGAGGAGAAAAAGAAACGGATACATTTTGGTTTGGCCATGTTGAGTAGGAAGCACCTGTGAGTCACACCATGGAATTCCCCAGCAGGTCATTGCATATATGGTCCCAGGGTCACAGCTGAACAATCTGGATTGGAGACAAGTGAATTTAGGAGTCATCACCCTGTAAGTGGTGGTTGAATTCGTAAGAGTTGGATAAAATCACTCAAGTTACATGCAGAAAAGAGCCTTAAGCTAAAGCCTGAGGGTCATCAATATTTAAAGCAGAGGCAAAGGAGTGTGACAGATGAATCTTAAATTCTTTCAAGTTCAGGGGCAGTTCTTAATATCTAGTACAGACTGATTATATAATAAATATGTATTTAATCAAGAGTAAGAGTTGGTAATTAAGTTAAATTGAAACCTGATTAAAACTTTGTTCAGCTTCTCTTCCCTCTAATCCACATAATCCAATCAACCACCTTTAAATTTTCTTTTTTCCACTCAGTCTCCCATGCTTCCTTTTGAGTACTGTCTTGGCTATGTTCTAAATGTTTTCCCAACACTTCTCTTATCCACACCCCACATTCTCTTCCCAACCTTATATCAAGGGAAGCAAGAAATGTGGCTCCTGCAGTTCCAAAAAGAATGATCTCTCCTTCCTCCTTGCTCCCCAACACCTGACCCAGAATGGTTAGACCAGCTCTGTCCAACAGAATTTCCTGCAATGATGGAAATGTTCTAAATCTGTGCTGCCCATTATGATAGCCACTAGTCATGTGTGGCTATCGAGCACTTATAATGTCACTATATAACCAAAAAAAAAAAAAACCCTAAATTTTTTATTTAATTCAATTTTAATTAATTTAATTTTAAATAGTCACATGTGACTACTGGCTACCATATTAGGTAGTGCAGCAGAAGATCCTAAAAAATATTTATTAGTTGGATGACAGTTACAGGAACTGATCTTTGGCAAATCCTTCCAATATAGAACCACAGTCCACCCCACTTCCCCCTAACAATAAGAAGGCACAATGGGAGAAGAGAAAAGGTAGCTTCTAGGTGTTAGAGCTAGAAAGATAAACTTTATGTATATCATAACTTTACCTGAAACTACCATTGTGCATAACAAATAAACTGATATGTACACATGGAAACAGACTTTAAACAATTGCAAAATATATTCTTACATTGGGATTCCCTAAGACAAGTTACACCTGCAGCAAGGCCAGCTTCCTGGGTGTGCAGCCTATGCAGTCACACAGGTCCCCACACTTAGTGACTTAACTTGGCTTAATACCTTCCTAACACCATCTTGAAATTCTAAATAGTTTTTGAACAAAAGGCCCCACATTTTCATTTTGCACTGGGCCCTGCAAATTTTGTAGCTGGTCCTGGCCACAGCATTTTGATAAATTCCCTATTAAAGATTAACGATTGGGGGTGCCTGCATGGCTCAGTCGTTAAGCGTCTGCCTTCGGCTCAGGTCATGATCTCGGGGTCCTGGGATTGAGCCCTGCATCGGGCTCCCTGCTTCACGGGAGGCCTGCTTCTCCCTCTCCCACTCCCCCTGCTTGTGTTCCCTCTCTCGCTGTGTCTCTCTCTGTCAAATAAATAAATAAAATCTTTAAAAAAATAAAAATAAAATTTAAAAAAAGATTAACAATTGAAGCTATGACTTTTCATGTGTTTAATCATTTGTTGGTATTTAACATCCACCTAAACTCAATAAGGTAACTGACTGACTCTCCAATTCCACACAGTGCTCTCCTGAGTAGCCTTTCTCTGGTCTCTGAAAGGTAAAGCGAGGACATGAGAACAGGAGAGCTGCCAGGGCTGGCATTTTTCTGGGCTCAGATAGCTATCCAGAAAGGTGGGGGAACAGTGATTACAATCACTTTGACATCTCACTTAGCAGGAAGCTGGACTAAATGGCATAGAAGATCTATTCTTACATTATTGTGTAATTCTATGTAATAATACCTCTAATTCACTAAATTATTTCTCTCAAAGAAAGTCAATGGAGTGGTCTTCCTATAGTTTTAAACCATATGGTTTCCAGAATGCTTTAGCTCTGAAATCCATATATGTCTGGGCCACAAAGATTTTTTTTATGAACAGCAGAGAGGAAGAGTACTCATTTGGTTTGTAGTATCAGATGTGACTCAAACATTTTTCAAATATATGTAGATATTTGATTCATAAATATTTTGTATCCACAGTAATGCTTTCTGACAAGCAGTTTCATGAGTTAATCCTTATGGAATTAAATCTGGATGTTTCAAAATCAATAAATACAAGGCATCTTCAGTTACCAACTGGTCCCAGCATATTATCTTCATACCTAAAGACCTAAATTATGCAATCAACCTAGGAGAAAATATGTTAGGTCCTATTTGTGTCCTGGTTCACAAGTAGCAAATACTGACACACATGGCACCATTCTCCCCTCTCATGATGGCAGGCATCACTAACAGATCATCCATGCCTTTGATCATATGGACTCAAAAGTTTTCCCACCACAATACTCCAGGTAGTCACTACCAATCAACTGGAGTTGGCTTTAAGGTGAAATTTTGTTACCATCCTTGTACAGGAAAAAGGTTTCTCTGAATGCTTTTGGGGTGATCTACATGTTGAGACGAGTGAGTCTCAGTGAAAAAGTAGCTTCTCACATCTCCATCTATGGCTATGCCAGTTACCTTCTGATTTAGAGAATTAGGGGATGCTGAGGAATCATCTTCTTAGGGTGATGTGACGAAGAGTATCAATTCATCATTCAAATGCTACATTAGGCCACTGCCATGTATTACATGGATTATGGGTCAGATCCTCAATGATGATTCTTTTGTTCTGGTGGTTAAAAGTATAAATGGAATAAAATTTGTGGAAAAAAATTCCTGCTCACAATTCCATGTTCATTTGATATTGGATGAATTCAGCTATAAGATCTTAGCACTTAGAGGCTGCAACTTTTGATATATTTCATAACCCCTAAAAGAAATACTCATATTTAAATACTTCTAGACACATCCAAAAAGCTCAATGAACTTCAAGTAAGATAAATGCAGAGATACACACCCAGACACATCGTAGTCAAAATGTTGAAAGCCAAAGATAAAAAGAAAACCTTGAAAGAAGTGAAAGAAAAATAACCTACCTGTGGTACAAGGAAACCCCAGTGATATTAATAGTTGATATCTCATCAGAACAATAGAGCCAGAAAGCAATGGAGTGACATATTCAAAGTGCAGAAAGAAAAATTAACCAAGCAGTTTTTATCTTTTATCTTTCAAATATGAAAGTGAAATGAAGACATTGGCAAATAAATAAGCACTGAGAGAATTTGTTGGTAGCAAATCCACCTACAAGAAATACTAAGTTCCTTAGCCTGAAAACAAGTAATCCCAGACAGTAGTAACTCAACACACACACACACACACACACACACACACACACACACACATAGACGAGCAAAGAGCATCAGTAAAGGTAATTGCACAATTATAAAAGACAGTATAAATGCCTATTTCTTCTCTTAACTGATTTTAAAAGCAATTATATTTTTTTAAAGTATATCTAATTGTTGGGCCTATAAGATATAGTGATTTAATATACTTGACAATAATAGCACAAAAGAGGTAGATGGGAGCAAAGCTGTACTGACACAAGAAAATGACACCAGATTGTAAATTGAATCTACAGGAACAAGTGGAGAGAATCAGACATGATAACTTAAAAGATAAATAACAAACTTCATAAATTTATACTTCCTCTCCTTTTTCCTCATTTTAATAGATAAAACTATATAAAGTGATTATAACAGTATATATTTTTTATTTTTTACCATACATATATGTAATATGTATAACAATAATAGCAAAAATGATTAAATAAAGTTATATATGACTAGCCTTCCTATATCTCATTATAAGTCTAAGTAGACTCTGATAAATTAAGATGTACACAATAAATCCTAGAGCAGCCATTAAGAAAATAACTCTAAAATATACTGAAAAATAATTAAAAGGATGATATCGTTACATTGGAAAATATTCACTTAACATAAAAAACAATCAGTAAAGGATGAGAGGAAAAAAGACATGAAACATTAGAAAACAAAGATAAATTGGCAGACATAAATCCAACTATATCAATAAAAATATTAAATTTAAATGAATTAATCTAATCAAAAGGTAGGGATTGTCAGATTGCATTTTTTTAAATCCAACTATATCTTCAGGAAACATATTTTAGATAAAAAGATAAAAATAGATTGTAAGTAAAAGATATATTATGCAAATAGCAACCATATGAAAGCTAGAGTGGTTATACTAATATCAGACAAAATAGATATTAAAATAAAAATCTTAGTAATGATAAGGGAAGATTTTATAACAACAAAGGGATCAATCCATCAGGAAGATAAGACAATTGTAAAAGTATACATCTAGCAACAGACTCCCAAAATATATGAAATAAAAACTGACAGAATTGAAGGAAGTAATAGACAATTTAACAATAATCATTAGAGACTTCAGTATCCCACTTTCAATAATAGATACAACTAAGCAAAATATAAACAAGAAAAGATTAGGCAGAAGACTAAACAACACTACAAACCAACTAGACCTAACAGATATCTAGAGAACACTCTACCCAATAAAAGCATAATACTTTCAAACTACACATACAACATTCTCCAGAAGAGATCATTTGTTAGCATACAAAAGAAGCCTCAATAAATTTTTTAAAGATTAAGTTAATACAAAATTGATTCTCTCATTACAATAGTGACATTAGAGATGAAAACAGAAAAAAAAAGGAAAATTCACAAATATGTGGAAATTAAACAATACATTCCTAAGTAACCATTGAGTCAAAAAAAAATTGCAAGGGAAACTAGAAAATACATTGAGATGACTGAAAAAACAAAGCACCATATACCAAAACTTATGGAATACAGCTAAAGAGAAGCTAGGAAATAAATTTATAGCTATCAATAAGTATATTTTTTAAAAAAGAATAATAATCGAGCCTTCCACCTTAAGAAAATAGAAAGTGCAAACTAAATCCAAAGCAAGGAGAAGGAAGGAAATAATAAAGATGAGAGTAGAAATACATAAAATGGAGAATAGATATAAAAATAGAGACAATCACTGAAAAGTTGGCTCTTTGAAAACATCAACAAAATTTACAAATGTGCAGCTAGACTGACCAAGAACATAATAAAGAATATTCAAATTACTAAAATCAGGAATAAAAGTGGGACATCATTATTGACCTTCCAGAAATAAAAAAAGATTATAAGGGAACACTATAAATAAACAATCTTCCCACAAATTAGAAAATTTAGATGAGGTGGACAGATTCCTAAAGAGATAAATTATCAAAAGCAACTCAAGAATAAATAGAAATCTATTGTGGATAGTGCTGCTATAAACATTGAGGTTCACGAGCTCCTTCAAATCACTATTTTTGTATCCTCTGGATAAATGCCCAATAGTGCAATTGCTGGATCATTGGGTAGTTCTATTTTTAACTCTTTGAGGAGCCTCCATACTGTTTTCCAGAATGGCTGCACCAGTTTGCATTCCCACCAATAGTGTAAGAGGGTTCCCCTTTCTCTGCATCCTTGCCAACATCTGTTGTTTCCTGAGTTGTTAATTTTAGCCATCCTGACAGGTGTGAGGTGTTATCTTTTTGTGGTTTTGTTTTGTATTTCCCTGATGATGAGTCATGTTGAGCGTTTTTTCATGTGTCTGTTAGCCAAAACATGGATAGAGCCCAAATGTTCATCGACTGATGAATAGATAAAGAAGATGTGGTGTATATATATACACATACATACAATGAAATATTACTCATCAATCAAAAAGAATGAAAACTTGCCATTTGCAATGACATGGATGGAACTAGAGTGTATTATGCTAAGCAAAATAAGCCAGTCAAAGAAAGACAAATACCATATGATTTCACTCATATGTGGAATTTAAGAAACAAAACAGATGAATATAGGGGAAAAGAAGGAAAAATAAAATAAGATGAAAATAGAGAGGGAGCCAAATCATAAGAGACTCTTAGCTAAAGGGAGCAAAGTGAGGGTTGCTGGAGGGGAGGTGGATGGGGGGATGGCATAATTGGGTGATGGGCATTAAGAGGGCACTTGATGTCATGAGCACTGGGTGTTATATCAACTGATGAATCACTAGATTCTACCTCTGAAACTACAATATACTACACTATATGTGAACTAACTTGAATTTAAATAAAATCTTGAAATAAATAAATAGAAATCTACATAGACCTATATCAAGTAAAGAGATTGAATTACTGATCACTAATTACCCACCAAAATAGATCCAGGCCCAGATGGCTTCTGGTGAATTCTACCAAATATTTAAAAATAATTAGTACCAATTGTTCACAAATGTTTCCAAAATATAGAAGAAGAGGAAACATTTCTCAAGTCATTCTATGAGGCCAGTATTACTTAGTTACAAAACCAAACAAAAAGGGGCACCTGGGTGGTTCAGTCAGTTAAGGTTCTGCCCTCGGCTCAGGTCATGATCCCAGCCAGGGTCCTCGAGCAAGCCCCACATCAGGCTCTCTGCTCAGCGGGAAGCCTCTTTCTCCTTCTCCCACTGCCTGCCTCTACCCCTGCTTGCACTCTCTCTCTCTCTCTCAATCTCTCTCTGTCAAATAAGTAAGTAAAATCTTTTAAAAAATGAACAAACAAAAATATCACAAGGAAAGAAAATTAAAAACCAATATTTCTTATGAATAGAGACACAAAATATTAGCAAACCAAATCCAGCAACATATAGAAACAACTGCATACTATGATCAAGTAGAATTTATGCCATGAATTTAAGATTTGTTTGACATCCTATCATCAATTTATGTAATACACTATATCAATAGATAATGAATAAAACCTCATGATCAATTTGATAGACACAGAAAAAGCATCTGACCCCTTCATAACAAGAAAAAAAAAAGAAAGAAAAAAACACTAAACCAACTAGAAATAGAATGAGATTTCTGATAAAGGGCATGTACAAAAAGCCACAGCTAACATACTTAATGGTGAAATATTTAATGCATCCCCCATCCATAATGAGGAACAAAACAAAGTGCCCTCTCTCACCACTTCTATGTGACATTTTATTGAAGATTCTAGTCAGGCAATTAAGCAAGAAAATTAAATAAAAATCATCATATTGGAAAGGAAAAAGTATAGCTTTCTCTATGTACAAATAACATAGTCTAATAGAAAATTCTAAAATATCCACTAAAAAAACTATTAGAATTAATAAATGAATATGGCAAGATTGCAGGATACAAGTTCAACATACAAAAAAAATTGTGTTTCTATAGACTTACAATGAACAATTTGAAAATGAAACTAAGAAAACAATTTCACTTCAACTAGCATCAAAAAGATAAACATATCTAACAAAATAAGTACAAAACTTACACTCCCAAACCCAAAACATTGTTGAAAGAAATTAAAGAAAACCTAAATAAATGCAAAGATTCTTTATGTTCATGGATTGAAAGATTTGTTAATATGACAATACTCCCTACATTGATCTACAGATTCAATCTAGTCCCTATCAAAATACTGCTGGTTTGTTTGTAGAAATTGACCAGCTAATCCTAAAATTCATATGGAAATTCAAGATCTCAGAATAGCTAAAACAATCTTGAACAAGAAGAAAGTTGGAAGACTCATACTTCTTGATTTCAAAACTTACTACAAAAGCTACAGTTGTCAAGTCAGTGAGTTAATGTCATAAGGAATAGACCTATAGGATTGATATCTGGAAGTAAATTCTTATATTTATGACCAATTGATTTTGACAAGGGTGCCAAGACAATCCAATGTGGAAAAAGTAGTCTTTTCAACAAAGGGTGCTAGGACAGCTGGATGGCCATACGCAAGAAAATGAAGTTGTACCTCTATGTCACACCATGTCCAAAAATTAATTTTAAATGGACCAAAAACCTAAATGTAAGATTAACACTACAAAACTTTTAGAAAAAAAGGGCATAAATCTTCATGACTTTGCATTAAGCATTATAGTTTCTTACATATGACATCCAAAGCATAAGCAACCAAAGAAAAAAATTAGATAAACTGGACAAAATCATATTAATAAAACAATGAATCATGGATCACTACATCAAAAACTAATGATGTATTGTATGGTGACTAACATAATAAAATTAAAATAAATTTAAAAATAAAAGGAGAAAGTCTCTGAATAAACATTTCTCCAAAGAAGATATACAAATAGCCAATATGCACGTGAAAAGATGTTCACTATCATTAGACATCAGGAAAATTTAAATGAAGACCACAATGATATACCACTTCACATCACTAGAATATCTATTATCAAAAGACGAATAACAAATGTTGGTGAGGATGTGGAAAAACCAGCACTCTCATATACTGCTAGAGATGATGCAGTCACTTTGGAAAGCAGTCTGGCAGTTCCTTGAAATGTTAAATATAGAGTTATCATATAACCCAGAAATTATACTTCTAGGGTATAACCAAGAAAACTGAAGACATATGTCCACACAAAAACTTATACATGAATGTTCAGAGCAGTATTATTCTTAATAGTCAAAAAGTGGAAACAATCCAAATTTCCACTAACTGGAAAATAGATAAACAAAATGTGGTGTACCTGTACAAAAGAATATTATTTGACAATAAAAGGAGTTAAGTATTGATACGTACTATAATACGAATGTAACTTAAAAACATTATTCTAGGTACATATATACAATGGAATATTACCCAGCCATCAGAAAGGATGAATACCCACCATTTGCATTGACATGGATGGAACTGGAGGGGATTATGCTAAATGAAATAAGTCAAGCAGAGAAAGACAATTATCATATGGTTTCACTCATATGTGAAACATAAGGAATAGCATGGAGTACCATACGGGAAGGGAGGGAAAACTGAAAGGGAAGAAATCAGTAAGGGAGAAAAACCATGACAGACTCTGGACTCTGGAAAACAAACTGAGGGTTTCAGAGGAGAGGGGGGTGAGGGGATGGGTCAGTCAGGTGATGTGTATTAAGGAGGGCACATGTTGTGATGAGCGTTGGGTGTTATACGCAACTAAGGAATCGTTGAACACTACATCAAAAACTAATGATGCACTGTATGTTGGCTAACTGAACATAATAAAAATAATAATAATAATATAAAAAAGAACATATTATTCTAAGTGAAAAAAGCCAGTCACGAGAGACCCATATATTATATTATTCCACTTACATGAAATGTCGAGAATAGGTAAATCCATAGGGACAGAAACTTAATGGTTGCCTAGAAATGAGGAATTATGTGTAAACAAGGAGGGGTTATTAATGGGTATGGAATTTTTTTTGAAGTGATGAAAATGTTTTAAAATTGATTACGGTGATGGTGCACCACTTTGTGAATATATTAAAAACCATTAAATTGTACACTTTAAATTGATGAATTGTATATGAATTATATCTCAACAAAGTTGTTATTTTCAAGACTTACGAAGAATGGTGGGAGAAGCAAAGAAAGAAAAAGCAATGGGAAGAAGAAACTGATGGAGAAAGAGAGGGAAGGCTCTTTTTTTTTTTTTAAGATTTTATTTACTTATTTGACAGAGAGAGGGAACACAAGCAAGGGGAGTAGAAGAGGGAGAAGCAGGCTTCCTGCCAAGCAGGGAGCCCAATGCAGGGCTTGATCATGACCAGAGCCCAAGGCAGATGCTTAACTGACTGAGCCACCCAGGCGCCCCAGGGAAGGCTCTTTATTTTTTTTTTTAAGATTTTATTTATTTATTTATTTGAGAGAGAGAATGAGATAGAGAGCATGAGAGGGGGGAGGGTCAGAGAGAGAGGCAGACTCCCTGCTGAGCAGGGAGCCCGACGTGGAACTCGATCCCGGGACTCCAGGATCATGACCTGAGCCGAAGGCAGTCGCTTAACCAACCGAGCCACCCACGTGCCCCAGGGAAGGCTCTTTAAATTAGAATTAATAACAGAGAGGAATTCACACAGAATTTGAGGAAAACACCATGGGAGCAAATAGAGCTGTTAACTTCAGTGTGGCTTGCACAAGTCTTTCCTCAGTTTCCTCATCTGTACAATTATGAGTTAGACTCATTATCAGTTCTCAAGGATCTGTTTCTCTGACATCTCTGCCCATTTCCAAGGGGCTGTAAACATTGGGACCAGTCAGTTGTCCTCTCTGAGCTGCCATTATAAAATGGATTAAAAACAAGAACTTTGCTCAGTCAGCCTGCCAGAATTCCTTCCCCATCAATTTTCCACTCCTCAACCCTCTTTCAACCCTTGACTTTCACTGCTCCCAAAGCTCATCCCCCAATTAAACCAAGGTCCCTTGGCAACCCAAACTTGGTCTGTCCTACCTGGAATCTCGGGTATCTGGGATGGTGCAATTGAAAGGCAACTGGTTACTGAGGTACACGTTGTAACCAAACTTCTGGAAAAGGTCCTTGGCCTTTTTCTGATGGGCCTCAGAAAGATCCTTACCCCACTGCCTGAAAAGCTGTGAGTCTGGGAAGAGTAACTCTTTGGGTTTGTGCTTCTTAGTCTCACTTGCTTTGATTTTCAATGCCTTTTGAACAGGATGTTCGTATTTCACCCTCACCACTGTGTTGTCCACATTTTCTTCTTGCTTCATAGCCAATTTCATACTTTCTTCTGCAAATGAAAGGCAGGGGAGAAAATATTTCAGGTAATCCTGGGCATTGTTTTCTATCCAAATTTTCTTGAAATATTTTCCTCTTCAAATTCTGAAATGTGTAATCTCTTGTCCCAGGGGATGCAGTCTGTTAAGGGAATTTGTCAGAGCTATTGCAAGGCTGTCCTGGCCAGGTGTGCACTAGAACACACCTCTCCTAAACCTTTATCGGAGCTTATCTATCCTGAGTCCTACACATTTAAGTCTTCTTAAGAAACTGTGACCTGAGAAATAGATTGATAATGAGCTAACATTTTTCAGAATAAGGCGCAAGAAACTCTTATATCAGAATTGTCATGATTATTTTAAAATGTAGGTATTCAGGCTTATCCCCAAATCAACTAAATCAGAATCATAGAGTCAGATAGAGATAGGGGAAGAGAAGTTACAGAATCTGCATTTTTAACAAAATCAAGGAGTAACTCCTTTGTACAATGAAATTTGAAACATCATACTACACTATCAGTGGCTAACAAAGGCAGATCTATTCTAAACTGCACCATTATCCACCATTCCCTTCACTTATATATTTGATTTGCCAAGAATTTTAAATTGGAGATGTCCTAATCCCACATTTTCCAACTTGCTTAATCATAAGCAAACTTCAAAAGTTTGTTAAAAGCACAGAATCCCAGGTCTCCCCCAGAGATTCTGATTCAGTAGGTCTGGGGTGGAGTGTGGGGATCAGAATTTTTAACAATTGCTCTAGATCAATCTAATGGTCACATCAATTTCAGAAACACTGTCTTCACAAAGAAGAGGAAGAAGAAGAAGAAGAAGGAGGAGGAGGAGGAGGGGGAGGAGGAAGAGGAGAAGAAGAAAAGAAAAAGAAGAAGAAGAAGAAGGAGGAGGAGGAGGAGGAGGAGGAGAAGAAGAAGAAGAAGAAGAAGAAGAAGAAGAAGAAGAAGAAGAAGAAGAAGAAGAAGAAGAAGAAGAAGAAGAAGAAGGAGAAGAAGAAGAAGAAGAAGAAGAAGAAGAAGAAGGAGGAGGAGGAGGGGGAGGGGGAGGGGGGAGGGGAGGGGGAGGAGGAAGGATCGAAGGAAGAAAAAGAAGAAGAAAAGAAACCAGTGACAGGACTCTTTTATATAGAAGAGGGCTTCTAGGATCCATGACATCAATAACAATAGTTTTGGAAAGTGGCCTCCAAATTTCAGAGCACTTTTCCAACCATTATTTATGTCACCTTTACAACAACCCTATAAGATTTCTGTTTGGAGAGTCTCACCATATGTACCTCAAGCTCAATTCTGCGGACTCCACAGAGAAAGAGAAAAAGGAAGTAATTACTTACAATGTAAGTGCTTCTGCCTGCCAAACCACTCAAAAACACAATTCCCCTAAATTAGTGATGAAAATATAATTAATCTATCTAATTTGGACACTTTTCAGAGTAGATGGGGTGCTATTAATAGTTACATAACAAGAATCACCAGGACCACAGGTGTAAAGCAGGACCATTCTAGGCAAACCAGGACTTACCATCTCCCTACCCAAAGGAAGGAGAATCTATTAGTAGCTCACAGAGAGCCAGCTTAGCTGAGTCTGATTTTAATACTAAATATATCTTCTCCTCAGTGCCATCCAAACCAGTGGCCTTGTCTCCAGATACAAGGCCCATGGTATAGCTCCATCCTGGAGCCTGGGCACATGATCATTCAGCTAGGAATATCATCAACAGAAGAAAAACAAACCAGTTTTACCTGACTCTGCCACTTGCCCCCAGCTAGGTTCACCTCAGCCTGTGCTGGCTATGCTGCCATCATTTTTCTCTCAGTGAGTACTCTCTGCACCATAGAATTACAGATGGGATCCAACAAGCACCTCTGCCCTGTCCCCCAAATATTACCCCACTCCTTGGCCTCTGTCCCCTCCTGTCCTTGGTGATCTCATCTATCCCCAAGGCTTTGCCTTTCAACTCAAGGCCACTATCACCCCCAACACACAATCTGCTGTTCTAAATTCAAACTGCCTGATTTTGAAAGTCACCTCTGCCAGCTAGCAGTTGCATGGCCTAAGGAAAACCATCTTAACCTCTCTGAATGGGGATAATCACGGCTGCACTTGCTACATAGATTTTGAGGAGAATTAAATGAGTTTGTATAAAGCAGTTAAATGAGTTTGTATAAAGCAGTTAAAATTGTACCTGTCACTTAATAAATACTCAGTCAATGTTGGTCATCATTATCATCATCACTTTCATCTCAAGTGTCTATTGGAGATGTCTCTCATTTTGCTGTTTCCCGAGTTCCCCAAATTCCTTAACAACTGAACTCATCACCTTCCCCCCAAATCTCCTGAGGTTACCTCCCTATTTCTACAAATGGTAACCACTCTTCTCCTACCTACCCAACCACCAAAACTCAGGTCCCCTTTGACTCTGTTTCCCTACCTCCATTCAATTGCCTATGTGTGGAGTATGCCTCTTCTGGATAGAATTCATCCTTTTCTTTTCATTCCACTCCCATCCAATTCCCTATTGACTCTTATCTGGACTTTTGATTCACCAAAGACTTATTGAGAATCTTCTCTGGCTGGTTGCTAAGGAGAGTGCCAGACAAGACAGGCTGATCCTATCCAACAATTTACCACATCAATGTTAAAAGTCCTTAGCCAGGCAGCCCTACACCTTCCTACCTGTGTGACTTTGGCCAAGGGATTTCTCTTCTTGGTCTTAGATTTGCCAAGTACCTCGCAGGGTTTCAGTGATAACTAAGTGGATTAATACATATAAAGTGCTAAGGACAGAGCCTGGCACACAATAAAATTTGGCTATCAATTCTGTTTTCTCTGTTTCCTCTTCTGGGGGAGGGGTAGGGAGAACTGAGGAAGGGGATTAAGAAAAGTGAGAAACTTTTTAAATTGTTATGATAAGAAATTGGAGTAAGACCTGATTTCTGAAACACAGAAGCACCGTGGGACCAGAGAGGGTCAGCTGAGGCAAGTGACAATGAATTTGTAGTGGTTCAGTTATGAGAATTTTTTCAGCAGTACCAAGCACTTGAGTGAAGGCACAGAGAAGGTGATCAACTGATTTCACACAGTGTGGGGAGGTTCTTAGGTGGGTGCAACAGAACAAGTGTGCAATGGAGTTGTAGATATTGCAAAGAGCAGAGTTGGAGAAATAGTACTGTTATAGAGAAAAGTTCGATGGATGTATTGTAGTCATGAGGTTTCAATCAGGAATGGACAGCATGAGTTTGTCATTTCTAAGGTGAACAATTCTGGGAGGTGACAAAGTCCAGAATACACCATAGAAATGTGAGGTGGGATGTAGGTAAAGAGCTTCACAGATGGAAAGGACAAGGTATTAAATGATGACACTGCATCACCCAGGGGGATAACAGGATTGGGGGCAGAGACAAAAACTAAACCAGGAGCTATTACAAAGTCTGTAAGGAGTGAGAAAACTCGTCAGAGAGGTCAGCCAGAGAAATGTTAGCAGAGGAAAGAGGGCAGCCAGGTTTTCATAATGAGGTAAAGGGCTACTGTGACAGACTTCTGACTCTCCTCCATTAGACCAAACCTAGATCAGATTAATATTTCCCAAGCCCAAAATGGATTATGACACTCCTCAGCACTAAACCCCAAAATGATAATCGAGGCATTCCACCATAAGGACCCACTTAGTTCCTACTAATTCTCCCTAAACTCTCTAAATTCCAACCAGACTGATAGGATCACCTTCTAGCCCATCTAGTACTTTCCTACAAGTTAGAAGAAAATCTGTGGATAATTACAGTCCAGGGGCACCTGCTTGATGAGGGGACCGTCCTATTGTGTGAATTTCCTCTAAGTAGGTGCAGCTCCATGCCACAGCACATGGCTTGGTGAGCAGAACATGGACTGAATTTCAGCTAAATATACAGCCCCTAAAAAGGAAACAGGAAAGTCTCTTCAACTTAGAGGAGGACATGTTTAGAAGGTGGCATTAAACTGGCCCAAAGGGAAGGAGAAACAACCAGGGAAGAGCTTAAAAGCAAAGACAGGATGGTCAAAGCAAACTCGGTAAGAAAAATAAATGGTTGGTCTTTTATAAAAGGCTCATGTGAGTACCAAGCATATTTGCTCCAGTGGAAAATAAAAATGAGAGCAGAATTTTTACAGTTTTCCAAATTGAATAGTATTTTTTATTCAAACTCTTCTATACTAAGTATGTGAGGGTCATAGGGTGGTCTTGGGATCTCTGTGCCTTTGAATTCCCCTACACTCCTCTTGGGGAATATCTGATTTTTCTCTTTCATTGATGCTGTCAATGGGAAATTGTTTGGACCTAGACACTCTAGAATTAATTTGAGGATGTAAGTGCAGAGTCCATCAGGATGAATACAGTGTCACTAGACTGTCCCCATGACTATACTGAAACTTTCCAGAACCCAAGGGGGGCACACCCAATGTTGTCTTTGTGGTGGGACAAAGTATCCTTAGGGAGGTTCCATCAAATTAGTTTAGGGTCATCAACCCCTCCCACAATTATCATCACATGTTTGCTTTTGTTCTTGATAGTTTACATAATTTGTGTAGACATCCTTATTGACTTATGACTTTTGTCAATCTTTTTGAAGGCAATGAGCAACCAGGATGATTGGTAATTGAACAGGCTTTTGATTTCAGGAAGCCCTTTAGGAAAGAAGAGCATTTGTGATCTGGAAACAGAGTCCAGAAGACATTCTGAAATTCATCTCAGGTGGTAGGGAGTCCCCGACACCATATCATTTTAGAGTGAATAAAGGGGGAAGCACTGAGAATAACAAGAAAAGGAGGAACTGGTCATTGCAAAGAAAGCAGGGGAAGTACACCCAATGGTTCTGGGTGGCTCTCAAGGCATACTTTGTCCCAGCTGAAGGAAAGAGTAGTCAGGCTTGAGGCAGAAGTCCTACTATTTTAAGGCCAGAGGAGCCTGAGCCAATAGGATGAACCCTGGGATTGGGTGAGAGAGTCCTGGTGTGGTCTGGGTGCTCTGCCCCAGAGTGACGGTGACTGGTTAGGTACACAGGCATCCTCTGGTGAAGCTGTACTAAGCACATTTGCATAGTTAATGTTAATCCACTGGGGTGTGCTCAAAGCCAGGGCTTCTGGATCTTACAATCTTCTCTGTTTCATCTACTTTCTTGCCTTGTACCCCTCTTCCCTTCATCCTTGTCTGCCTGTCTTTGTTTTCTCCTTTCCACAGTCATTCATTTATTCATTGATTAATAATTTCTACATGCCAGGTACAGGGAATAAAGTGGTAAGACACTCTATAAAATACTCACTAAGCAAGCCCCTATGAAATTTGCCCTCCAGAAACTTGTACCACAATAAAATATGATGCATCTTATGAAGGAGGATGTAGACGGTGCTATGGTGCTTTTTCTTTCTCCCCTCATCTTGTTTTCCCTTTTTCCTCCAGTCTCCATTTAAACTCTTCCTTTTGTTTCTCCTGTCTGTCCTTCTCTCTATCCCTTGGCCTCACCCTGAACCCTGACAATGCTCAGTTCTCATTATAGAAGGGATTTTCCCCATCTCCAGCCCCCATGTGCACACACTCTCATGTCTGTGCAGTCACTTCCCTGCTCACACATTCAACACTTCCCTTCAGGGGCACAAGCATTAGATCCCTCTCACTTGGGAGCAGAGGAAACATAGCTGTGCCCCTCACTGGAGTCAGATCCTGAGACACATAAAATTCAGAGGGATTAGAGTTTCACGGTGAGCCAGAATCAAAAATAAACCCCAGAAAAGAAATTTTTAAAACCCCAGAATTCATGTGAAGAAGTTAAAATTTGGGAAATCTTGAGGGCATCTTGCTAAGTTGAATAAGTCAGACAGAAAAAGACAACTACTGTATGATATCATTTATATGTGGAATTTAAAAAAAAGAATGGGGTGGGCAATGAGCTCATAGATAAGAGAACAGATTGGTAGTTGCGAGAGGCAGGGCATGGGGGAGGTGGGTGAAATGGGTAAAGGGCGTCAAAAGGTACAAACTTCCAGTTATAAAATAAATAAGTTATGGGATATAATGTACAGCATGGTGTCTATAGTTAATCCTGTATTTGCATATAAAATTGTTAAATATGGGATGATGCATGTTAACTAGACTTATTATGGTGATCATTTCACAATATATACAAATATTGAAACATTATGCTGTATACCTGAAACTAACATAATGTTAGGTGTCGGTTATACCTCAACTTAAAAAGAGAGAGATTAAAATGTGATACACATCAGTCTACAGAACATTTTCTGCATATATTTCACAACTGTATGAGATCCAGCAGGTAACCTCTCATCTCCATTTATAGATCCAGAGTCTATGGCTGAGAGAGATAAGCACTTGTTGATCATGGCCATGTCAGGGTTCAATCTTGGGTCCTCTAACAAGTCCCCATTAATTCCTTTTTTTTTAAAGATTTTATTTATTTATTTGAGAGAGAGAGAACACATGAGAGGGGATAGGGTCAGAGGACGAAGCAGGGAGCCCGATGCGGGACTCGATCCAGGGACTCCAGGATCATGACCTGAGCCGAAGGCAGTCGCTTAACCAACTGAGCCACCCAGGCGCCCCAGTCCCCATTAATTCCTGATGGGAACTCACAGCAACCTGGAAGGGAGGCCTTTGCCCCAGAGTTTGTCACCTCTGTTTAACAGCTCCTGCCCTCTCAGGGGTTTTTATACTGAGCCTCAATCTCCCTGCCTACATGCATGTACCTGTGATCATGTATGTGTGCAAGTGTACCCACACACCACTCACATAGACATATCCTGCTCCACTCCCCTCAACTGCTTGCTCTGATTCCCACTAATTCTCACTTACCTCCCATTTGGAGGGATAGAATTCAATATCAGATGCTTAATTGAGCAACTGAGAAAAAGAATGTGATCTCTCATTCATTATTTCTTCCATGCCCCTTTTTTCTAAGTGTCCCTAAACACACACACACACACACACACACACACCATCCCTCCAAGTTGATATTATAAACTTACTCAGATGCCACAAATCCACCTCCACATGAGAGAGTCTCTTTATCACTGTCTTGTTCCTTTCAGACGAAGGCAAATGAAGCTGCTTTTGGAGATTTCCCCAAACCAACTTTTCTAATGTCCTCCTGGTATAAAATACCAGGAGGACATCGGTGGCAATAACCAGAGCCAGCCCAATGCAGAGGATTTTGAGGACATTTCTCCTGGACATCATACCCTGCCTCTGAAACTGTCACCTCCTGCGGGCCTGAATGTGTCACTGCCCAGGTAAGCTAAAGATCACAATCAGCTGAGCTTTGTCTCTGCCGGCTGCTGCCTGCTAAGCCTGATATTCTTCAACTGGAAAAGCTGTCACAAGCTGCCTGGCTTCTCCCTGAGCTGTGTCACATATGTGGAGTGTGCCAGGGAAGCCACCCAATGACTGGTAGGGTACCTGGACACACCTTGCACTATCTTAGAAGTCAGGTTAATGCTTGCCCCTGGAGCTACTTCAGGCTGTGATGGGGGAGGCTTTTCTCTCTCTGTTTTGTTTCATTTTATTTTATTTTTTAATGCTCCCTCTCTCTGGTACAATTGCTCTCTGAAAGGGCATGTGAAGTATATGAGATAAATAATTTGAAAAAAGAATCCACAAAATGGGAAGCTTCCATATTATATGATTTTGAGAACAAGAATCACATCTCAGATGTCCTTTTATCTAACTCTACGGAGTCTTGAACATATTAGATGTGCAGCAAATGCTAGTTCAACAAACTTGAGGAAAGACTGTCCTGCTGAATCTACCTAGAAACAGGTGGATGAGCTGGAAGCAGCCCCTGAGGGTGAGCCCCAGGGGATGGTCATGCTTCACTGGTCCCATCCTCTTTTGTCATCTACACAGTTCCAAACAACATAGTTCTACTCTGCCCCAACTTCCAGTAACTCTTCCGCTTCCATACCTCACATTCACTATATGTTTGGACAAATCACCTAATCATCATCATTGTTAAATACTTCAAATTGTTTTCCAGAGCCAAAAATTCAAAGTTGTTATTCTGGTGTTGGGTCCCTCAATAATCATATCTCCCACTCATCCCAGTCCCTTGAACGCTTTATTAGGTTCCCAAACATGGTATATGCAGACAAGAGCTGAAGTAGACATGTGGATTAAAGTAAAGAAATGCGGATCTTGGAAAATCAGGTAAGATGAAAAAGAACAAAATGAAAAGTAATCAGGTGGAGTTTTTTTGTTTGTTTTCATCATCTTTCCTATGCTCTCACCTGCAAACTGGAGTAAAAAATAAATTAAAAATGCATGATCATTTCTGTTTCTGGCATGAAATGGGGTAGATCCACTTATCTCTATTCCTCCCCACTAAGATCAGCTAAAAACTCTGGACATTATACATAAAACCTGCATAAGAAGACTGAAAGGTGGAGAAAAAGTGGGCAGACTGGCTGGAGATCTTGGGAGCTGAGGAATGACAGCAGTGAGTTCCCTGTGTTTTCTTCCTCCTAGTATAGCCTATCCTGGATGCTGGAGAAGTTGTTAAACTGTAAATGCCAGTAAGAAAAGACAATAAGGGGAAATCGGAGGGGGAGATGAACCATGAGAGACTATGGACTCTGAGAAACAAACTGAGGGTTCTAGAGGGGAGGGGGGTGAGGGGATGGGTTCGCCTGGTGATGGGTATTAAAGAGGACATGTACTGGGCGCCTGGGTGGTTCAGTTGGTTGAGCGACTGCCTTCAGCTCAGGTCATGATCCCAGGGTCCTGGGATCGAGTCCCGCATCGGGCTCCCTGCTCAGCGGGGAGCCTGCTTCTCCCTCTCCCACTCCCCCTGCTTGTGTTCCCTCTCTCGCTGTGTCTCTCTCTGTCAAATAAATAAATAAAATCTTTAAAAAAAAAAAAAAGAGGACATGTACTGAATGGAGCACTGGGTGTTAGACGCAAATAATGAATCATGGGACACTACATCAAAAACTAATGATATAATGTATGGTAATTAACATAACATAATAAAATAAAATAAAATAAAAAGTAAAAAAAAGAAATTACATTAAAAAAAGACAATAAAAGCCTCCAAGAATCTTGGACAATAAAAGCCTGCTCTCTCTAGCCAAAGGAACAAGAAAGGGACAGCCCAGTAAGAAAAAAATGTTTAGATAATAACTGACCTACCCCAGCCAACAGCCAGGACTGAAAAACCTGCTGTTTGCCATGGCCATCCCATTGACAAAGACCATGTGGGAAGCTTCGGTTTCCACTCCCCCTCCAAAATGGTTCAGAGAAAGCCGAGTAGGGAAGGCATAACTTTTATCCCTGTTCCCCCGTGATGCCAGTAAGGGAATAGTAACAAAATGGCTCTCTCTCACCCTAGTGGTATCAGCAGACGCCTAGTGGGCAACCTGAACTTTCTCCCTCAGCAGTATAATGAGGCACCCCTGCCCCACCAAGTTTTGATGGAGGCCAAGTAGTAAACCCAGACTTCTGTTCCCACGTGATGTAACAAGGTGGCATCTTCCTTTCCCCAGCAAGGCAGTGTCAGAAAACTTGCTAAAACAGAAGATTTAAATAAAATTGAGTCCAATAACATAATACCCCCAATGTCCAGGATGCATACAAGGATCACTTGTCATAGCAAATCTCAACTTGAATGGAAAAAGGCAATCAACAGACACCAACACCTATATGACACAGATGTTAGAATTGTCTGAAAAAAAAATTAAATCAGCCATCATAAAAATACTTCAGTGAGCAGTTATAAACATGCTTCAAACAAATGAAAAAAATAGTAAGTCTCAGCAAAGAAATAGCAGGTCTCAGGAAAGAAATAGGAGACATAGAGAAAAACCAAATGGAAATTTTAGAACTGAAAAATACAATAAATAAAAATTTTAAATCACAGGAAGATCCTTAACAGCACAATGAAGAAGATAGAGAAAAGAATCAGGAAACTTGATTAGAAGATAGAATAGAAATTACTCAATCTGAACAACAAAGTGAGAACAGACTTGAAAAATAATAACAGAGAGATGCCTGGGTGGCTTAGTCAGTTAAGTGTCTGCCTTCGGCTCAGGTCATGATCCAGGGTCCTGGGATGGAGCCCCACATGGGGCTCCTTGCTCAGCAGGGAGTCTGCTTCTCCCTCTGCCTGCCGCTCCCCCTGCTTGTGCTCTCTCTCCCTCTCTCTCTGACAAATAAATAAAATCTTTAAAATAATAACAATAATAATAACAGAGCCTCAAGAACTTGAGACTCCAACAAAATATCTAATATTTCATCTGTGTCCCAGAAGGAGAGGAGAGAATGTGAGGCTAAACAAGAATTCAAAGAAATAAGGGCTAAAAATTAACCAAAGTTGGCAAAAGACATAAATTTACAAACTTAAAAAGCTGGGTTAACTGTGAATAGGATAAATCAAAGAAATCTACACCAAGTCATATCATAATCAAACTTCTGAAAACTAAAAAAGAAAAGAAAGAAAGAAAAAATTCTTAAGAGCAGCAAAAGAGAAATGACAGCTCACCTGTAGGGAAAAAACAATGTAAATGACAGCAGATTTCCCATCAGAAATCACAAAAACCAAATGGAAGTGTCACATTTGTCAAGTGGGTAAAGAAAAGAATGGTCAATCCAGAATCCTTTATCCACAAAAATATTCCCCAAGAATGGCAGAGAAATCAATACATTCTC
This sequence comes from Mirounga leonina, assembly GCF_011800145.1. Taxonomy (NCBI): domain Eukaryota; kingdom Metazoa; phylum Chordata; class Mammalia; order Carnivora; family Phocidae; genus Mirounga; species Mirounga leonina. The sequence goes on from NW_023270504.1 coordinate 26,687,940, forward strand.
AGACAAAAAACAAAAAAGAAGAAAGAAAGAAAGAAAAAGAAAGAAAGAAAGAAAGAAAGAAAGAAAGAAAGAAAGAAAGAAAAAGAAAGAAAGGAAGGAAGGAAGGAAAGAAGGAAGGAAAGAAGGAAGAGAAAGAAAGAAAGAAGAAAGAAAGAGAAAGAAAGAAAGAAAGAAAGAAAGAAAGAAAGAAAGAAAGAAAGAGAAAGGAAGGAAGGAAGGAAGGAAGGAAGGAAGAAAGAAAGAAAGAAAGAAAGAAAGAAAGAAAGAAAGAAAGAAAGAAAGAAAGAAAGAAAGAAAGAAAGAAAGAAAGAGAAAAGAGAAAAAATTAAGAGAATCTTGGCTAGTAGATCTACTCCAAAAGAAAGCTTACAGGAAATTTTCAAAATGAAGAAATGATAAAAGAAAGAATCTTGGGGGTGCCTGAGTGGCTCAATTGGTTGAGCCTCAGATTCTTGGTTTCAGCTCAGGTCATGATCTCATGGGTCCTGAGATCGAGCCCCAAGTGGGGCTCCATGCTCAGCATGGAGTCTCCTTGAAGATTCTCTCCCTCTGCATCTCCCCCCTTGCATATGCATGTGCATATGCTCTCTCTAAAATAAATAAATAAATCTGGAAGGAAGGAAGGAAGGAAGGAAGGAAGGAAGGAAGGAAGGAAGGAAGGAAGGAAAGAAGGAATGTGGAAGAGGTACTTAGGACAATCATAAATTGAAGAGGGTAAAGAAACTTAAAATAAGGTAATATTTTTACAATTCATTTGAACTGGTAAAGTGATGATAGTAGTAGACTATGATAAGTTATGTAATGTGCAGTGGTGATGGACTAGTTCTAAAATATTTTGATTGTATGCTGGTTGCATGAATCTATACATCTGATCAAATGGCATAGAAGTACACACACAAATTATCAATGTCAAATGTCTGGTTTTGTTATTGCACTATAGTTATATGAAATACATCCATTGGGGGAATCTGGGTGAAGGGTACACAGGACTGTTCTGTACTATTTTTGCAAAATTTTGTTAGTCTATAGTTATTTCAAAATTAAAAGTTTTTTTTAAAGGTGTGATTCTTACTCTAAACAAACTTATTACTAAAGTACATCACTTTCTGAAATTACAAACCCTTTATTAAAAATATACAGAAGAAGAGTGGTTATCTCTTGGGGTGGCAGGGGCTAGAGCACTGAGGGATACAGGTTGGAAGGAGAATGACTTCGCTGGGTCAACTAGGCACATTTGAAAGGCCTCTGAAAGATCAGGTATGTCCAGTGAGAAAATGGAAATCTGGCTTTGAAGCTCTAGGAAGAGATCAGGGACAGAAATTTTGCTCAGAGGAAAAGAATAAAATTTTTCAAAGTAGAAGTGTATTGGAATTAAACATAAAGTGGAACATTCAAGTATGGACAATTTTATGTTCATATTATCTTAATACTATTAAGGAAAAACGGTGATTCAATCATTAATAATGTCTATCTTTTCTCTTCCTTAGCATAAAACCTCTAGCCAGACAATAAATATTTCATAATTGATTGATTTTGTTGATCATAATGCTGACATTTTAAGGGGAAGCTCCTCCATCTCTCATATTTCCTCACTAAAATTTCTGCTCATTCTATACTCATTTGGGGATATTGTATTCTCAAGAGATTAAACTGCACCCTTCCTTACAAATATCTACGTAATGTCAGAAGATTCATTCATTTGACAAAGACTAAGTTTGATAATAGTGGCTGAAAAAGCTTATCTGTAGATGTGAACATGCATGGGAGGACAAAAAGGAAATAAATATTTTGTAAGTATCTTCTATGGGCAGCCAGTGTTAGGCATTTTCATAGGTATCTTCATAACCACCTGTGATGCAGGGATTGTTACCCTATTTTATAGATAAGGAAACTAAGGATCAGAAGGGTAAGTAATTTTCACTCTGGATCAGGTTGTATTCTTTCCTTTTCAGTGTTTTAATCACACTTCTTTAAGCTACAGTTTTAAGGGTTAGTACAGTTGGCCTGCAAATAGTTTTCCTTTTGCATATATTTCCTTACTTCTTGGATTGGTTGCCTATATATTTATCATTGTACTAAAATCTATATATAACACAGAACAAGTATTCCAAAGCAATAGTTTTTCACTCCATCTGTTCAGCCAGGAGTGGGAATATGAATAGTATGATCCAAGAAGAAATAATAATGTAAGCAAGACTGCTGAGTAAAAAGAAAAACTTTCCTGCAAAACTAACTTTAAAGATAATCTTTCCTGTCAATAGTCAAGAGGCTTAGACAAATCTCCTCCACCATAGCAACAGAGGAAAAAGAATCATACTGAAGAATTAGCATCATAAAACCTAATTCATTTGATATAATTAAGAGTGTGAATTAGGAAGAGCCAATGGCATAGTCAATATAATTGATAAACATTTAACTTGAGAAGTGGCAGATTAACAGAACTCTTTGCATAATTCATCATCCCTAAGGACTTATAAAAGAACAGAATTGGCCCAAAGGGGGAAAATAGCCTCGAAAATAGACCAATATAGATAGCTGAACAAGGTAGCAAAAGAAGAGAAGAACTGGGACCACAACCAAAACATGTGGGTTTTTCTTTGTTTTTGTTTGTTTGTTTCCAACACCTGCTTGTGAGTTTTATCAGTGATCTAGCAAGGATGTCTTGGCTATTACCATCAGAACTAGAGTGGACACAATTTTTGTAAAGCCCATACTTGTCCATGTAATTCACTTTCATAAGCCTTTAAATTCAGTTCTTCAAATGTTAACTGATGGATAATGATTTGAAGTGCTACCTTACTTCCCAGCTGCCACCTGCCAGCCAACAGCTCAGTTTCTATGTCATTTAAGCATTCCAGTGACACTTTAAATACATTCAGTTACATTTAAATAATTCAAGCTGAAACTATCGGTTTGAAAGAAAATTGGAAGATGCACTTAGGAAAAGAGACTCTGGAATTGCAGGCAAGTGAAAGTGAGTTTGATAGGTTTGAGAGAAGGATATTTTCTACCTTACATTAAATTTGCCCTCCTGCCAAAAACAACTATAAAACTGAGCACAACATATGAAACACCTGTTTTTCAGGAAAGAGGCAGCAAAAGACTAATCCCAAAAGAGGAAGCATGAATTGAGCCCTCCATTTATCCCATCTTTTTACCTGGGAACAATTTCACAACCACTGGATGGTGAACTCCAAGCAGAGCATGATAGTCCCCTGAGCTGAGGAGTCAGAGAATAGAGTATAGGAGGTGTTAAAGCATCTGAAAATTTCAGTTCAGGGTACCAAAATTCAAGGAGCTACACAGAAAGCAGAAGCTTTCTGAGTATTACCTCTGGTTTTCAGACAAGGAATAGGCTGAATAGGTAAGAAAGAAACTCCACAGAATCTAGCCTATAGCAACAGGGCTGAAAGCATAACAGACGCTAGAGGCACAGTCTTTGGGGATGCAAGAGTTCTGGCTGACTCGGGATAGAGAGATATTACTGAACACCCTGGGTATTCTGCCAAACACAATGGTGCTTACAAGTAAGGACCATGCCCTAGAGTAAGGACCACTCTAAAACTGCTCTAATAAAGTTTAAAAACAAGTCTCAACAGTATCAAAATAAGTTGCCAGTATATTAATAGCCAAAACAAAATTCAACATTTTTTAAAGAAAGAAAATATAAACCAGATGTTTTACAAGGATTTATTCACAACTTCAAGGATACAATCACAAATTACTAGACATGAGAAGAAGTAGGAAAATGTAACTCATTAAAGAAGAAAAGTAGTCAACAGAAATTCACCAGATCACCCAGATGTGGTCATTAAAAAATAAAAGTCTTTAAAAAGGCTACTACTTAAAGTTTCAAGGATTTAAAGAAAAAGATGGACATAATGATTGGTGAGATGGAGAAATCTCAAAGAAAAACTAGAAACTCTAATAAAGAACCAAATGGGAATTCTAGAATTGAAATTCAAGTAGTATAATTTTTAAAGATCCAGTTAAAGATTTACTGGATAAAAACTTAGCAGATTGGCAACTTCAGACCAAAAGGTCATGCATTTCAAAATATATCAATAGAAATTATCCAATGTCAAGTAAAAAGAGAATAAAATGATTTTTTGAAATACACTCAGTGAATTGTGGGACACCAAGCAGTCTAATTGTAACTAGAGTCACAGAAGGACAGCAGAGAAAGAAAAATGTAAAAGAAACAATTGAAAAAAATTGTCAGATTTAGTGAAAACCACAAACCTGCAAATATAAATGTCTTTTTAGCAGAATACATTTTTTAAAAACACATATTGGCACTGAACAATTTTTGGAAACCACTGAAAGAAATCTTAAAAGCCACTGTAGGGGCAATAATATCAGTGACATGGAGGCTAGAAGACAATGAAATGACATCTTTAAAGAAGTGGGAGGGAGTCTATAATTAACATAGTATCATACATCAGGCAAAAATACTTTTCAAAAATAAACACCTTTTTGGATAAATGAAAGCTGAATCAGTACACTTGCATTAGAACAAGCTCTAAAGAAAATTCTTCATACCTAAACTAATCTAACATTGTGTGTCAACTATACTTCAATAATATGCTTCACTAGAAGGAACCTCTGATCTATAGGAAGGAATGAGGAACACTAGAAATAGTAAATATGTGGCTAAATATGAAAGACTCCATTTTTTTCTTCTCTTAATCTTAAAAAACAAATGACTGTTTAGAGCAGAAATAGTGACATAGTAAGGTGGAATGACAATGTATGTAGAAGTTAGATATGTAATAATAGCACAAAGTGTGAAGAGGTAATGGAGTTACATGGTTATGGGGTTTCTACATTTTAAAAATACTGAATTTAAAATTACATAATATAATAGCTAACAATTATATAGTATTAACTCTAGGTAGATAATTTAAGGATACACATTATAATCCCTGGAGCTACCAAGAGAACATAATGGAAAAAAACAGAGAAATTAAAACAAAATAATAAAAAAAATTGATCAAGCCAAAGAAAGATGGGAAAAGGGATAACAGAGGAACAAAAAACAGATGAGATAAATAGAAAACAAATAGCAAAGTAGTAGATTCAAACTCAACCATATGAATAATTATGTTTTTTTAAAAAGGGACTAAACACACCAATTAAAGGCAAAGATTGTTAGACTAAATCAGGCATTGCCAAACTATTAGCCCACAGGCCAAATCCAGCTAGCCACCTATTTTTTAAAATAAATTTTTTAGAGCAGTTTTAAAATAAATTTGTTTGCAACAAAATTGGGCAGCATAGAGAGAATTCCCATACACTCCTTGTCCCTGCACACACATAGCTTCCTCCACTATCAACATCCTGCACCAGTTTAAACGTTGTTTAAATCAAAGTCCACACCAGAGCAAAGCCCTCCAATGTCCCTCAGCCTACTGGCATCTAGGACAGTTTATTAAGGTTCAGTCAAGATTACACTATCTAATCTTAGCCAAACTGACCTGCAGAGAAGAGACAACAGACTTCAAAGATTCCTCTGAAAAAAAAACACAGACTGAATATGACAAACAGGGAGGAGCAAATGGCAGAGGAGTAGGAGACCTGGATTTGGTCTGGTCCCAGGAATTCAGCTGGATAGGGATCAAACCATTCTGAACACCTACAAACTCAACAGGAGATCCAAGAAAAGAATAGCAGCAACTCTCTGAACAGAAAAGCGACCACTTTCTGGAAGGTAGGACGTGCAGAGAAGTGAATCCGAGGCGATATTCGGGAAGATAGACAGTGGGGGAGGGGGCCTCCGTCGCTACTTCTGGCAAGTAATAGAGCAGCAGAGCACAAAATTGGAACTTTTAGAAGTTGGCTCCACTGAGGGATGTCGCTCCAGTGGCTAAGCAGGGGTGGGGGGGTTGGGGGGGTGGAACCCTCGCTAGGACAGTGTGGTCTCAGGACCCTCGGGGTCACAGAAAGACCAGGGTGCCTGAGTTTGGCAGAGCTCCCAGGTATCAGAGTGGGGAAGCCGGCTGCAAAGACAGAGCTGAGGGGCGGGCTCTCCGCTCAGGGTTGCCATAAACCATGATCCATGGCAGTCAGGCCACTACTCCTCCAGCAGAGACCCAACAAGCGGCAGATCCCGGGAGACTCCCCTTCCTCCCCTGGGAGGAGTGGCGCGGGAGTGCACTGCAGGGATCTGCTGGGTTTGGAGACCACAAGGGGTCAGGTGACAGAGCTAGAAATGCTCGGTCACAGGCCGGGTGAGCACGGAGTGAGGCCAGAGACCGGGGAAAAGGGAGTGACTGATTGCTTTTCTCTGGGGGCACACTGAGGAGCGGGGCCCCGAGTTCTCAGCTCCTCCAGGGGGGAGATTGGGAGCCCGCCATTTTCACTCTCGTCCTCCAAAGCTGCATGGAAAGCTTGCAGGGAACAAAAGCTCCTGAGAGCAAACCCGAGCAGATTACTTAGCCCAGACCCGGCAAGGGTGGGGCAATTTGGCCTCCAGCAAAGACACTTGGGAACCACAGCAACAGGCCCCTTCCCCAGAAGATCAGCGAGAACAGCCAGCCAAGACCAAATTTACCGATCAATGAGAATGGCAGAACTCCAGCACTAGGGAAATACTGCACAAAGAATTCATGGTTTTTTCCCCATGCTTCTTTACTCTTTCAAAGTTAATTTTTTTAATTTTCTTTTTTTTTAATTTTTCTTTTTCCCTTTTTCAGCCAATATCTTATTAATCCCTTTATTTTAAAAATCTTTTTTATTTTTCAATTTTAGAGTCACATTCTATCCCTTCATAGTAGTTAACCTTAGTTTTGGTATATATGTAAATATATATAAGATGTTCTCACTTTAAAATTTTGAGATACAGTTTCTTCTAACAGACCAAAATATACCCTAAATCTCTAGTGTATGGCTTTGTTCTAGTCTCCTGCCTGATCACATTCTCTCCCCCCTATTTTTTAAATCCTCTTCTTTCTTTTTTCAACCAACTTCTTATCAATTCCTTTTATAAAATCTTTTATAATTTGCATCTTTACAGTCATATTCCATCCCTTCATCATATTTACCCTTATTTTTGTACATATATAAGTTTTTCTTTCTTTAAAATTTTGGGAGGCACTTTCTCCTAACAGACCAAAATATGCCCCAAATCCAGTGTGTGGCACTGATCTAAGCACCAGCCTGATCATATTTAATCATACTCTTTTTGTTTTCTTTTTCTTTTATTTTCTTTTTTCATTCTTTCCCTTTATTTCCCCCTGGTTTCAGATCTCTTCTGATTTGTTTAGTGTATATTTTTCTGGGGGCATTGATACCCTGTTAACATTTTGTTCTCTCATTAATCTATTCTCCTCTGGACAAAATGACAAGATGGAAAAAATCACCTCAACAAAAAGAACAAGAGGCAGTACCAACTGCCAGGGACCTAATCAATACAGACATTAGTAAGATGTTGGAACTAGAGTTCAGAATGATGAATTTAAAGATAATAGCTAGGATTGAGAAAAGCATGGAAGCTATTAGAGAAACCCTTTCTGGAGAAATAAAAGAACTAAGATCTAACCAAGTTGAAATCAAAAAGGCTTAATGTGGTGCCATCAAAAATGGAGGCTCTAACTGCTAGGATAAATGAGGCAGAAGAGAGAATGAGTGATATAGAAGACCAAAGGATGGAAAATAAAGAAGCTGAAAAAAAGAGAGATAAACAACTACTGGATCACAAGGGCAGAATTCAAGAGATAAGTGATATCATAAGACAAAACAATATTAGAATAATTGGGATCCCAGAAGAAGAAGAAAGAGAGAGAGGGGCAGAAGGTATATTGGAGCAAATTATAGCAGAGAACTTCCTGAATTTGGGGAAGGAAACAGGCATCAAAATCCAGGAGGCACAGAGAACCCCCATCAAAATCAATAAAAATAGGTCAACACCCCGACATCTAATAGTAAAACTTACGAGTCTCAGAGACAAAGAGAAAATCCTGAAAGCAGCTCGGGAGAAGAGATCTGTAACCTACAATGGTAGAAACATTAGATTGGCAACAGACCTACCACAGAGACCTGGCAGGCCAGAAAGGACTGGCATGATATATTCAGAGCACTAAATGAGAAAAATATGCAGCCAAGGATAATATCCAGCTAGGCTCTCATTGAAAATAGGAGAGATAAAAAGCTTCCAGGACAAACAAAAACTAAAGGAATTTGCAACATGAAACCAACCCTACAAGAAATATTGAAAGGGGTCCTCTAAGCAAAGAGAGAGCCTAAAAGCAACATAGACCAGAAAGGAACACAGACAATATACAGTAACAGTCACCTTACAGGCAATACAATGGCACTAAATTCATATCTTTCAACAGTTACTCTGAATGTAAATGGGCTAAATGCCCCAATCATAAGACACAGGGTATCAGATTGGATAAAAAAACAAGACCCATCGATATGCTGTCTGCAAGAGACTTATCTTAGACCCAAAGACACCCCGAGATTGAAAGTGAAGGGGTGGAAAACAATTTACCACGCTAATGGACATCAAAAGAAAGCTAGGGTGGCAATCCTTATATCAGACAAATTAGATTGTAACCAAAGACTATAATAAGAGATGAAGAAGGACACTATATCCTACTTAAAGGGTCTATCCAACAAGAAGATCTAACAACTGTAAATATCTATGCCCCTAACATGGGAGCAGCCAATTATATAAGGCAATTAATAACAAAAGCAAAGAAACACATCGACAAAAATACAATAATAGTGGGGGACTTTAACACCCCCCTCACTGAAATGGACAGATCATCTAAGCAAAAGATCAACAAGGAAATAAAGACTTTAAATGACACACTGGACCAAATGGACTTCACAGACATTTCAGAACATTCCATCCCAAAGCAACGGAATACACATTCTTCTCTAGTGCCCATGGAACATTCTCCAGAATCAATCACATCCTAGGTCATAAATCAGGTCTCAACCAGTACCAAAAGAATGGGATCATTCCCTGCCTATTTTCAGACCACAATGCTTTGAAACTAGAACTCAATCACAAGAGGAAAGTCGGAAAGAACTCAAATACATGGAGGCTAAAGAGCATCCTACTAAAGAATGAATGGGTCAACCAGGAAATTAAAGAAGAATTTAAAAAAATTCATGGAAACCAATGAAAATGAAAACACAACTGTTCAAAATCTTTGAGATGCAGCAAAGGCAGTCCTAACGGGAAAGTACATAGCAATACAAGCCTTTCTCAAGAAACAAGAAAGGTCTCAAACATACAACTTAACCCTACACCTAAAGGAGCTGGAGAAAGAACAGCAAAGAAAGCCTAAACCCAGCAGGAGAAGGGAAATAATAAAGATCAGAGCAGAAATCAATGAAATAGAAACCAAAAGAACAGTAGAATGGATCAATGAAACTAGGAGCTGTTTCTTTGAAAGAATTAACAAGATTGATAAACCCCTGGCCAGACTTATCAAAAAGAAAAGAGAAAGGACCCAAATCAACAAAATCATGATGAAAGAGGAGAGATCACAACCAACACCAAAGAAATACAAACAATTATAAGAACATATTATGAGCAACTCTATGCCAGCAAATTAGATAATCTGGAAGAAATGGATGCATTCCTAGAGATGTATCAACTACCAAAACTGAACCAGGAAGAAATAGAAAACCTGAGCAGACCTATAACCACTAAGGAAATTGAAGCACTCATCAAAAACCTCCCAAGAAACAAAAGCCCAGGGCCAGATGGCTTCCCAGGGGAAGTCTACCAAACATTTCAAGAAGAATTAATACCTATTCTGCTGAAACTGTTCCAAAAAATAGAAATGGAAGGAAAACTTCCAAATTCGTTTTATGAGGTCACCATTACCTTGATCCCCAAACCAGACAAAGACCCCATCAAAAAGGAGAATTACAGACCAATATCCTTGATGAACATGGATGTAAAAATTCTCACCAAAATACTAGTCAGTAGGATCCAACAGTACATTAAAAGGATTATCCACCACGACCAAGTGGGATTTATCCCTGGGCTGCAAGGTTGGTTCAACATCCACAGGTCAATCAATGTGGTACAATACAACAATAAAAGAAAGAACAAGAATCATATGATACTCTCAAAAGATGCAGAAAAAGCATTTGACAAAGTACAGCATCCTTTCTTGATCAAAACTCTTCACAGTATAGGGATAGAGGATGTGTACCTCAATATCATAAAAGCCATCTATGAAAAACCCACAGCAAATATCATTCTCAATGGGAAAAAATTGAGAGCTTTCCCCCTGAGGTCAGGAACATGGCAGGGATGTCCACTATCACCACTGCCACTCAACATACTACTAGAATTCCTAGCCTCAGCAATCAGACAACAAAAAGAAATCAAAGGCATCTGAATTGGCCAAGAAGAAGTCAAACTCTCACTCTTTGCAGATGATATGATACTTTATGTGGAAAACCCAAAAGACTCCACCCCAAAACTGCTAGAACTCATACAGGAATTCAGTCAAGTGGCAGGATATAAAATCAATGCACAGAAGTCAGTGGCATTCCTATACACCAACAACAAGACAGAAGAAAGAGAAATTAAGGAGTCGATCCCATTTACACTCGCACCCAAAACCATAAGATACCTAGGAATAAATCTAACCAAAGAGGCAAAGGATCTGTACTCAGAAAACTATAAAATACTCATGAAAGAAATTGAGGAAGACACAAAGAAATGGAAAAACGTTCCATGCTCATGGATTGGAAGAACAAATACTGTGAAGATGTCAATGCTACCTAGAGCAATCTACACATTCGATGCAATCCCCATCAAAATATCATCCACTTTTTTCAAAGAAATGGAACAAATAATCCTAAAGTTTGTATGGAACCAGAAAAGACCCCGAATAGCCAGAGGAATGTTGAAAAAGAAAAGCAAAGCTGGCAGCATCACAATTCCGGATTCCAGCTCTATTACAAAGCTGTCATCATCAAGACAGTATGGTACTGGCACAAAAACAGACACAGAGATCAATGGAACAGAATAGAGAGCCCAGAAATGGACCTTCAACTCTATGGTTAACTCATCTTTGAACAAATCAGGAAAGAATGTCCAATGGCAAAAAGACAGTCTCTTCGACAAATGGTGTTGGGAAAATTGGACAGCCACATGCAGAAGAATGAAACTGGACCATTGCCTTACACCACACACACAAATAGACTCAAAATGGTTGAAAGACCTCAATGTGAGACAGGAGTCCATCAAAATCCTAAAGGAGAACACAGGCAGCAACCTCTTCCACCTCAGCCGCAGCAGCCTCTTCCTAGAAACATTGCCAAAGGCAAGGGAAGCAAGGGCAAAAATGAACTATTGGGACTTCATCAAGATTAAAAGCTTTTGCACAGCAGAAGAAACAGTCAACAAAACTAAAAGACAACCGACAGAATGGGAGAAGATATTTGCAAATGACATATCAGATAAAAGACTAGTATCCAAAATCTATAAAGACCTTCTTAAACTCAACACCCAAAGGACAAATGATCCATCAAGAAATGGGCAGAAGACACGAACAGACATTTCTGCAAAGACATTCAAATGGCCTACAGACACATGAAAAAGTGTTCAACATCACTCAGCATCAGGGAAATCCAAATCAAAACCTTAATGAGATACCACCTCACACCAATCAGAATGGCTAAAATTAACAAGTCAAGAAACGACAGATGTTGGCGGGGATGCGGAGAAAGGGGAACCCTCCTACACTGTTGGTGGGAATGCAAGGTGGTGCAGCCATTCTGGAAAACAGTATGGAGGTTCCTCAAAAAGTGGAAAATAGAGCTACCGTATGACCCAGCAATTGCACTACTGGGTATTTACCCCAAAGATACAAATGTAGGGATCTGAAGGGGTACGTGCACCCCGATGTTTATAGCAGCAATGTCCACAGTAGCCAAACTATGGAAAGAGCCAAGATGTCCATCAACAGATGAATGGATAAAGAAGATATATATGTATATATATTTATATACAATGGAATATTATGCAGCCATCCAAAGGAATGAAATCTTGCCATTTGCAACGACGTGGATGGACCTGGAGGGTATTATGCTGAGCAATATAAATCAATCAGAGAAAGACATGTATCATATGATCTCACTGATATGAGGAATTCTTAATCTCAGGAAACAAACTGAGGGTTGCTGGAGTGGTGGGGGGGTGGGAGGGATGGGGTGGCTGGGTGATAGACAATGGGGAGGGTATGTGCTAGTGAGCACTGTGAATTGTGTAAGACTGATGAATCACAGACCTGTACCTCTGAAACAAATAATACATTATTTGTTAAAAAAAAGAAAAAAGAAAAGAAGATACTAGGAAGAGAAAAATGGAGGGGGGGGGGGATCAGAGGGGGAGATGAATCATGAGAGACTATGAACTCTGAAAAACAAACTGAGGGTTCTAGAGAGGAGGGGTTTGGGGGGATGTGTTAGCCTGGTGATGGGTATTAAAGAGGGCACGTATTGAATGGAGCACTGGGTGTTATACGCAAACAATGAATCATGGAACACTACATCAAAAACCAATGATGTAATGTATGGTGATTAACATAACATAATAAAATAAAATTTAAAAAAAAAAACTTAAAAAGGAGGGCACATACTGCATGGAACACTGGGTGTTATATGAAAACAATGAATCGTGGATCACTACATCAAAAACCAATGATGTATTGTATGGTGACTAATATAACATAAAAAAATAAAATTAAAAAAAATCAATAGTTTACAGTAGAGCTCACTGTTGATATTATACATTCTATGGATTTTGGAAAACATATAGTGGCATGTCTCCACCATTATAGTAACATTTATAATAATTTCACTGCCCTAAAAATCCTCTGTGCTATGCCTATTTATCCCTCCCTCCCTCCAAACTCTGGCAATCTCTGATCTTTTTACTGTCTCCATGTTTTTGCCTTTTCCAGAATGTCATACAGTTGGAGTCATATGCTATGGAGCATATTCAGATTGATTTCTTTCACTTAGTAAATGTGTTTAAGTTTTCTCCCTGTCTTTTCATAGCTTGATAGCTCATTTATTCTTAGTGCTGAATATTATATTTTTGAATATACCACATTTTATTTATCCATTCATCTTTTGAAGGACATCTTGGTTGCTTCCAAGTTTTGGCAATTGTGAATAAAGTTGCTATAAACATCTATGTGCAGGTTCTTTTGTGGACAGAAATTTTAACTCACTTAGGTAACTTGTTTAGGAGTGCAATTACTGAATAATATGTAAAGAGTATATTTAGTTTTCTAAGAAACTGCCCACTGTCTTCCAAAGTGGCTATACCATTTTACATTCCCACTAGCACTGAATGAGAGTTCCTGTTGTTCCTACATACTCACCAGCATTTGGTGTTGACAGTGTTTCAGATCTTAGCTATTCTAATAGGTGTGTGGTGGTATTTTGTTTTTTAATTTGCAATTCCCTAATGCATATGAATGTGGAGTATCTTTTCAGATGCTTATTTACCATCTGTTTATCTTCTCTGAATCATCTGTTCAGTTCTTTTGTCCAGTTTTTTTAAGATTTTATTTATTTATTTGAGAGGGAGAGAAAGAGAAGAGAGAGAAAGTATGAGCAAGGGGGAGGGGCAGAGGGACAAGCAGACTCCCCACTGAGCAAGGAGCCCAATGGGGGGCTTGTTCCTAGTACCCCGAGATCATGACCTGAGCCGAAGTCAGATGCTTAACTGATTGAGCCACCCAGGCACCCCTGTCCATTTTTTAATAGGATTGTTAATTTTCTTATTGTTGAGTTTTAAGTGTATTTGTATATTTTGGATAACAGTTCTTTATCAGATGTGTCTTTTGCAAATATTTTCTCCCAGTCTGTGGCTTATCTTCTCATTCTCTTGACATTGTCCTTTGCAGAACAGAAGTTTTTAATTTTAATGAAGTCCAGCTTATCAATTATTTCTTTCATGTATTGTGCTTTGGTGCTGTATTTAAAGATTCATCACCCAACCTAGGATCATCTAGGTTTTCTCATATCTTCTAGAAGCTTTATAGTTTCATATTTTATATTTAGGTCCATAATTCATTTTGAGTTAATTTTTATGGTGAATGTAAGCTCTATAAATACATTCTTTTTCTTTTTCTTTTTTTTAATGTGGATGGCCAGTTGTTCTAGTGCCATTTGTTGAAAAGATGATTATTTCTTCATTGTATTGCTTTTGTTCCTTTGTCAAAGATCAGTTGACAGTATTCATGTGGGTTTATTTCTGAGCTCTTAGTTATGTTCCATCAATCAATTTATCTGTTCTTTTGCCAGTAACACATTGTCTTGATTACAGTAGCTTTATAGTAAATCTTCAAGTCAGATAATATCAATCCTCCAACTTTATTCTTATTGTATTTGAGTGTTTTGCCTCTCCAAACTTCAGAATCAGTTTGTTGATATCCACAAAATAACTTGGTATTTTGATTGAGAGTGCACTGAATCTATACATAAGGTTGAGAAGAACTGACATCTTGACAATATTAAGTCTTCAATACATGAACATGATATATCTCTCCATTTATTTAGTTCTTTGATTTTGTACATCAGAGTTCTGTAGGTTTCCTCATATAGATTGTGTCCATATTTTGTTAGATTTATACTGAAGTATTTAATTTTGGTGGGTTCTAATGTAAATGGTATTGTGTTTTTTATTTAAAATTCCAATTATTCATTGCTGGTATATAGGAAAGCCATTGACTTTTATATATATTAACCTTGTATATTGCAACCCTGTTAGAACTTCTTAGTTCCTGGAAGTTTTTTTGGTTGATTTGGGGGATTTTTCTACATAGACAATCACATCATTTGTGGACAAATAGTTTTATTTCTTCCTTCCAAAACTGTGCTTCTTTTCCTTTTCTTGTCTTATGCCTTAGGTGCCCTTCCAGTATTATGTTAAAAAAGAAGTACTGAGAGGGAACATTCTTGTCTTGTTCCTGATCTTAGCAGGAAAGCTTCTAGATTTTCACCATTAAGTATGATGTTAGCTTCAAAGTTTTTGTAAATGTTCTTCATCAAATGGAGGAAAATCCTCTCTGTTCCTAGTTTAATTATGTATAGATATTGGATTTAGTCAAATGTATTATCTGCATCTATTGATATAATCATGTGATTTTTCTTCTTTAGCCTGTTCATGTGAAGGATTTCATTAAATAATTTTTGAATGTTGAACCAGGCTTACATACCTGAGGTAAATCCAACTTGGTCACGGTGTATAATTCTTTTTATACATTGCTGGATTCAATTTGTTAATATTTTATTGAGGATTTTTACATCAACGTTCATTGGTCTTCAGTTTTCTTTTCTTGTAATTTCTTTGTCTGGTTTGGGTATTAGTGTAATATTAACCTCAAAGAATAAGTTAGGAAGTATTTCTTCTGCCTCTATCTTCTAGAAGAGATTGTAGAAAATTGGTATGCTTTTTTCTCAAATATTTGGTAGGATTCACAAGTGAACCCATCTAGACTTTGTGCTTTCTATTTTGAAGGGTTAATAACTATTGATTCAATTTCTTTAATAGATATAGGCCCATTTTGATTGTGTACTTCTTGTGTGAGTTTTGGCTGATCATGTCTTTCAAAGAATCGGTCCATTCAGCTAGTTTATTAAATTTGTGGACATAAAGTTATTCATAGCATCCCTTTATTATCCTTTTAATATTTATGGGAACTGTTGGGATGTCCCCACCTTCATTTTTTATATTATTAGTCTCTTTCTTCTCTTTTTTCTTAGTTAGCCTGGATAGAGGCTTAACAATTTTGCTAATCTAGAGCTAAACATTAGCTTTTGATCTTATTGATTTTTTTCTATTGATTCCCTGTTCTCAATTTTACTGATTTCTGTTCTAATTTTGATTATTTCTTTCCTTCTACTTCTTTTGGATCTAATTTGCTCTTCTTTTTCTAGCATTCTAAAATGTAAACTTATATTATTGATTTTAGGTCTTTCTTTTTTTCTAATATATGCATTCAGTGGTGTACATTTCCCTCTAAGCACTGCTTTCATTGCATTTCACAACTTTGATAAATTGTATTTTCATTTTAATTTAGTTCATAAATGCACTTGAGATTTCTTTTTTGACCCATGTGTTATTTAGAAGTGTTGTTTAATCTCCATGCATTTAGGAATTTTCCAGCTATCTTTGTATTTTAACTCCATTGTGGTCTAAGAGCATGTATTGTATAGTTTCTATTCTTTTAAATGTGTGAAGATTAGTTTTATGGCCCAGAACGTGGTCTACCTTGGTAAATGTTCCATGTGAGCTTGAAAAGAGTGAGTATTCTACTTGTTTTGAATGAAGTATTCTATAAATGTCAGTCACATCCAGTTGATTGATGGTATTGAGCTCAACTATGTCCTGACTGATTGCCTGCCTGCTAGATCTGTTTAGTATATACAGAGGGGCACTGAAGTCTCTAAGTATAATAGTGGATTCATCTATTTCTCCTTGCAGTTCTATCAGTTTTTACCTTGCTGTTAGGTGCATACACAATTAGCATTGTTATATCTTCTTAAAGAATTGACTCTTTTATCATTATGTAATGCCCCTCATTATTTCCAACAATTTTTCTTTTTTTAAGTTTTTTATTAACATATAATGTATTATTTGTTTCAGGGGGACAGGTCTGTGATTCATCAGTCTTACACAATTCACAGTGCTCACCATAGCACATACCATCCCCAATGTCCATCACCCTGCCACCCCATCCCTCCCACCCCCACCACTCCAGCAATCCTCAGTTTGTTTCCTGAGATTAAGAGTCTCTTAAGTTTTGTCTCCTGCTCTGGTTTCATCTTGTTTCATTTTTCCCTCCCTTCCCCTATGATACTCTGTCTTGTTTCTCAAATTCCACATATCAGTGAGATCATATGATAATTGTCTTTCTCTGATTGACTTATTTCACTTAGCATAATACCCTCTAGTTCCATCCACATCATTGCAAATGGCAAGATTTCATTTTTTGATGGCTGCATAATATTCCATTGTATATATATACCACATCTTCTTTATCCATTCATCTGTCGATGGACATCTTGGCTCTTTCCATAGTTTGGCTATTGTGGACATTGTGCTATAAACATTGGGGGGCACGTATCCCTTTGGATCACTACTTTTGTATCTTTGGGGTAAATACCCAGTAGTGCAATTACTGGGTCATACGGTAGCTCTATTTTCAACGTTTTGAGGAACATCCATACTGTCTTCCAGAGTGGCTGCACCAGCTTGCAGTCCCACCAACAGCGTAGGAGGGTTCCCCTTTCTTCACATCCTCGCCAACATCTGTCGTTTCCTGACTTGCTATTTTTAGCCATTCTGACTGGTGTGAGGTGGTATCTCATTGAGGTTTTGATTTGTATTTCTCTGATGCCGAGTGATGTTGAGCACTTTTTCATGTGTCTGTTGGCCATTTGGATGTCTTCTTTGCAAAAATGTCTGTTCATGTCTTCTGCCCATTTCTTGATTGGATTATTTGTTCTTTGGGTGTTAAGTTTGATAAGTTCTTTATAGATTTTGGATACTAGTCTTTTATCTGATATGTCATTTGCAAATATCTTCTCCCATTCTGTCGGTTGTCTTTTGGTATTGTTAACTGTTCCCTTTGCTGTGCAAAAGCTTTTAATCTTGATGAAGTCCCAATAGTTCATTTTTGCCCTTGTTTCCCTTGCCTTTGGTGATTTTTCTTATTCTGAAGTCTGCTCTATCTTATAGCTACTCTAGCTTTCTTTTGATTAGTGTTAGAATGATGCATTTTTCTGAATCCTTATACTTTTAATCTATGTGTATTTTTACATTTAGAGTGGATTTCTTGTAGACAACATAAGGTCTAGTTTTTTATCTACTTCTGACAATCTGTTTTTCACTGTTATATTTAGACCACTGATGTTTAAGATAACTATTGATACATTTGGATTAATATCTCCCATATTTGCTAATGTTTTCCACTTATTGGCCTTGTTATTTGTTCCCATTTTTGTCTTCCCCTCTTTCTATGCCTTTTGTGTTTTAACTGAGCATTTTATATGAATCCATTTTCTTGCCTTTCTTAGCATATCAATTATGCCACTTTTTAAAATTTTATTTTAGTTTTTCTAGAGTTTGCAATATACATTTACAACTAATCCAATCCACTTTCAAATAACAGTGTAATGCTTCACAGGTACACAAGCACATTATAATAATAAAATATTCCTAATTCCTCCTTCCTTCCCCTTGTATCATTGTTTTCATTCATTTCACTTGTTCATAAGATATATTTATCAAATACATTGTTGTTACTTTTTAACAACTCTTACCTGTTAAATCAATTAAGAATAAGAAAAATATGATAATTGACTTTTTCATAAAGTCAATTATCATAATGGTTTCATTTATTTGTGGAACATAAGGAATAGCATGGAGGACATTAGGAGAAGGAAGGGAAAAATGAAGGGGGAGAAATCAGAGGGAGAGTGAACCATTAAAGACTATGGACTCTGAGAAACAAACTGAGGGTTTTAGAGAGGAGGAGGGTGAGGGGATGGGTTAGCCCGGTGATGGGTATTAAAGAGGGCATGTACTGCATGGAGCTCTGGGTGTTATATGAAAACAATGAATCGTGGATCACTACATCAAAAACTAATGATGTATTGTATTGTGACTAATATAACATAATAAAATAAAATTTTAAAAAAAGGAATATAAAAAAGAATAAGAAAAATAAGTTTTTATTTTACCTTTATTTATGCCTTCTCTAATACTTTTCTTTATGTAGATCCTGGTTTCTGACATATGTTATTTCCTTCTCACTGAAAAACTTATAAATTTCTTGCAAGGCAGTCTATGGGTAACAAATTCCTCAATTCTTATTTGTCTGAGAATGTCTTTATTTCTACTTCACTTTTAAAGAATAGTTTTGTAAGATACAGAATTCTAGATTGGTGGAGTTTTTCTCTCATACTCTAAATACTTCACTGCCCTTTTTTTGCTTGCATAATTTCTGAGGGGAATTCAGATGTAATTCTTATCTTCCCCAAAGGTAAGCACTTCCCCCAACCACCACTTGCTTCTTTCAGTATTTTTTTTCATCTTTAATTTTCTGAAGTTTGAATATGAGATGTCGAGGTGTAGTTTTTTGGGAGTTTTGTTGTTGCTTTTGAGAAGTTTGGCATTTATCCTTTTTTGTGTTCTTTGAGCTTCTTGAATATGTGGTTTGATGTGTGCCACTAATTTGGGAAATTTTTCAATTGTTCTGTTCCTTTCTCTCTGTTTTCTCCATCTGGTATTCTCATTAGGTATATGTTATACCTCTATATTGTCCCACCATTCTTGAATATCCTACTCCATTTTTGTCAGTATTTTTTCTCTTTTAGTTTTTAAAGTTTCTATTGACATACCCTCCAGAACTCAGAGATACCTCCTCAGCTGGGTCCAATCTACCAATGGACTTAACAATGCATCTTTCAATTTTATTACACTGGTTTTGATCTCTGCAGTTCTTTTTTATTCTTTCTTAGGATTTCCATCTCTCTGCTTACATTACCCATCTGTTCTTGTTGGTTTTTTGTTGTTGTTGTTTTTTGTTTGTTTGTTTTTTGTCTTACTTTGTCCACTAGTGAACCTACCGTATTAATCATAGTTATTTTAAATTCCTGGTCTGATAACACCAACACTCCTGATATTTCTGAGGCTAGCTATGGTGCTTGCTCTATCTCTTCAAATTGTGCTTTTTGCCTTTTAGTATGCCTTGTAATTTTTTGCTAAAAGCTGCACATATTGTACTGGGTAAAAAGAACCATGGTAGTGATGTGGTGGAAAGGTGGTGTGGGGGGAAGGGAAATTTTATATAACCTTATGATTAGGTCTCAGTCTTTTAATGAGCCTGTGCCTACGACTGTGAACTTTATAAATGCTTCTCAGTTCTCCCACACACACTTAGGTGGAATAAGATGACTCAAGGGGGCTATAGTTAGGTATTTCCCTCTTCCCTCTGATAAAGCCCTATCAGGTTAGGCTCTGGTAAAATAGTTTTTCTTGAAGGCAGGTCTTGTTAAAAAAAAAAAAAAGAATGCTCTAGCATATTTCAAAATGATTAATTTTCTCTTTCCACTGGTAGAAGCACAAGTAGATTTTTCTCCAATATTTACTGTGAAAATCTGGTCAAGCTACTAGAGGTAAAATAAAAGTGTGGGCACCCTTGTAAGACTGGACCTCCCAAGGATTTTTTAACCTCAGAATTGTTTGCACTGAGTCTCCAGCAACTCATCAACTGCAGTTTAGGTTTTCATATCCCAGTACTGGTTCCTGAGGAAGTTTCTGCTCCTGGGTTTCTGCTCCAGTAAGTTGTGATTCTCTGTATCTGCCTGTCTCTTTAATTTTGAGGGCAGTGGTTTGCCCAGTGATCTCAATTCTCTGAAGGATCTGAGAAGAGTTGTTGATTTTCACTTTATTCAGCTTTTTATTTGTTCTTAGGACAAAATGACAACTTCCAAGTTTGGCTGGAAACCAGAAACCCACCTATTTTTGAAATAAGATTTTGGTGGAATACATAAATCGATTGTCAATGGCTGCTTTTGTGCTACATTACATTGAGTAGTTTTGACAGAAACCATATGACTTACAAAGCCTAAAATATTTACTATCTAGCCCTTTACAGAAAAAGTTCGCTGACCCCTGGACAAGTAGACTATATTAAAAGGCAGGACTCAGCTATATTTTGTCTCCAAGAGACACATTTTAAGCACCAAGGCACAAATATGTTGAAAGTCAAAGATCAGAAAAAGAAATACTCTGCAATAATAAGCATAAGAGAATTGGTGTGGCTATATTAATATCAGACAAGAAAGTCTTCCAAACAAGGAGCTTTAGCAGAGATAAAGGAGAAATTTCTAAAATAATAAAATGGTCAATCAACCAGACAGACATAACAATCTTAAATGTTTATGAAACTTATAACAAAGAATCAAAATACATAATGTAAAAAGTGTCAGAACTAAAGATAAACAGGCAAATCTACAATCCTGGAAAGAATAAGTCATAAAACAATTAGAACAAAAAGTTTGTAAGTGTATTTGCTTCCTATTGCTGCATAACAAATTGACACAAAATTAGTGGCTTCAAACAACACAGTTTTGTAGGTTAGAAGCCAAGATGAACTTAAATGGGTTCTTGCCTGTGCCTCACAAGGCCAAAATCAGGGTATCAGCTAATTTGGGCTCTGTAGCCTTTATAGAAGAATTCACTTCCAAGGTCCTTTAGGTTGTTAGCGGAATTCAATTCCTTGTAGCTGCAGCCTGTTTTTTTTTTGTTGGCTGTTAGCCAGGGCCACTCTCAACTCCTAGAAGCTACCTGCATTCCCTCCATCTTCAAAGTCAGCAGTGGTGCATCACATTGTCCTCATGCTCAAAATCTGACTTCCTTCTCTGCTACCAGCCAGAGAAAACTGCTTTTAAACAGAAGTTTTTAACATGTATACCTCTTGGGGAGATACTTGAGGGAAATGAATAACACTCAGTATGGTGCCTTAGAATTCAGGTTTAAATATCATCTTCAGCTAAAACCAAAACAAGAAGGCTATAGGGAGTCCAGTTTGGGGAGTGGTCAGGAAAAGTATGGTAAATAAAAGTAAGATTTGTTATGCAGATTTAAATTGGTGCCTCGTCCATTGATGAGTCTCTTGTCATCCTTCTCTTCCAGGTACAGAAAAGGAGAAACCATTACAAATAGAGATTTCCTTTATAAATGTAAATTTACATTACAAAAGGGTAACTTCTACTCAATTTTCAGAGCTCTTCTGTGACTGTTGTTTCTCAAAATAATCAGTTTAAAATAAGCCTTATGCCAAAAAGGCATATTTTGAAGTGGCATATTCTGGTCTCCTACAATGGCATCTGTAAAATCCTCTTTTGCCATATAGTATAATTTAATCATGGAAGTAACATTAGGGAATGGAGATCATAGTGATGTGGAAAACAAAAGCAGAAGAAAAATTATTAATTTTCCTTACTACCTACAGCCCACTGACAAGTGCTTGAAACAGGTAGGGTGACATTCCTCTAGGGACTCAACTGCCTCAATGTTAATACTTTGCTAAGGGCAAAAGGCAATTCTAGACTGGACCCCCTCCCCCCACCCCAGGATCCTGTAAATCTACTTTAACATATAAAAATTCCTTTGGAAATTTCCTTTATCTCTAACTCCCAAGATACATACTAATGTTGGCAATCATCCCCCAAGCATATGGTCCAGCGATATACATCTGAAGGGTCTCATGACTAAGGTTTTATTAGACAGTAATAAATGACCTTTCCCCAACAATAGCTAGGCCCCCCAAGGTCCTGGAAACCTTGCTTCCAAAATTCCTTAGAGACTTACACTATCCCTAACCCCCTCCCAACTTGAAATTATATAATGGGGTAGTCCTCATGACCCCAGTGCAGCTCTTTCTGCCCACAGGTCCTGTCCCCATGTTTTAATAAAGTCACCTTTTTGCACCAACGACATCTCAAGAATTCTTTCTTGGCTGTCAGCTTTGAACCCTAATGTTCTTACTACATCAATAAGGCCCATCTTAGAACTCTTCCTACCACATTAATGATATGGAAGATCTGAACAACAATATCAACATGGCCTAACTGGCATTTACAGAACACTCACTTATAAAGTTAATTATAGACCTACACTATGATCCAACTTTTCCACTCCCAGGTACCAACCCAAGAAAGATGAAAACTTATGTCCATAAAAAAGACTTTTATGTGAATACTCATGATATTGTATAATTAACAAAATAGAAAGTTTTAATAATACAAATAAAACATATGGCTCCTCATAATAAAAATAAAAGCAATTAGGAACTCCAGCAATTTTTTTTCTGAAATCACTGAAGAAATATGAGAGAGTCAGAGAGGCCGCTAAATAAATATTTGAAATGATATTCTAGCATTCTTTCTTTTCCTCCTTCCTTGGCTATAGACTTTGGTCTAGCAGTAGCCAGAAAAATCTCTTGTTTTATCCAAAGTTGGGATGGTGCACAACATTATGAAGGTAACAGAGATGGTGAGATAAACATCCACAAGTAATGCAAGGACTCTACACATGTGTGGTGGTGGTGATGGTGTACATGTGTTTCTGTGTGATAGGATGAGTAGAGATTGCTTTTTCCATGAAGGGTTGGAGGCAGACTGGGCTGTGGGAGGCTTCCGGGGCAGCTATTACTACTGTTGTGACTTCTCTCAGCCATTTTTAATGTTGCCACAGTGGGATTATTTGGGGATGGCCGGAAGAATGTTTGCAAAAACTTAATTAGGGATTTTGTCATTATTCTAGTTCTTTGGGAATAGACTCTTCTTCCTTCCCTCCAGAGCTACAACATATAAATGTTCTCATACATGTTCAGGAAGGCAGTATGAACCAAGGTAGAAGACAGCCTATTATGTGTAAGTTTTAGGGGTGTGTGTGTGTGTGTGTGTGTGTGTGTGTGTGTGTGTGTGTGATATCTCAGCTTGATTCTAAATCTAGCTGATTCAGTCAAGCAAGTAATGGCATGACTTTCAAAATGGTATAGTGGTCCTACTAAAGGCTCTGTCTGTGCTTCAGGGCTGAGGTAGATCTTGGGAAGGAGTTCAGCTCTCCTCCCCTCCATTTTTTCTCCTACTTCACACAGTTGGAGATGAAGGCTCCCTGGTCTGTTCTCCCCTCTTCTGGGCAGTTTGCCATCAGAGCATTCCCCTGGCCAGCTAAGATTAGTTCTACATTGCAAGGGAGCTTGGATTCTTACCCCTATAGTTCTAAGCCAAGAGTTTTTCCAATATCCTCTGAGATGTCTAGAGACTCCATCAGATGCATCTGGGGCTGATATAAAGATCAGAAAGTAGACAGCAGGCCAGCAGAGCACTAGACCTGTCCTCCTCACTGCTTTCTGCTTCCAGAGTATCTTGCTTTTATCTGTTTCATATAAAATGTGTTAGGAAAAAAAAGTTTTTAACTGAAGAAAGTGTTAGGCTGATCAAACAAAATAATCAAAACCAATAATCTTCCAATGTTTCAAGGTAATCTTCCTAGAAGTCTTGTGAAGAAAACTCTATTTCCAGAACTATAGCATATCTGCCCAACCATATATGTTTCTTTTCTTAGTAAAAAAAAAAAACTACTTAGTTTTGAACATAAATACTCAATTCTTATTGAGGAACAACTCATGCATTTGAGATTGCCCTGGGAGCAGCCCCTCCTTGGCTAGGGTTTCAGAAGACCTGAGTTATTCCTTTCTAAACCCAATTCCTCATTTCATCCAAGGTCTTGATCCATCAAGTAACAAGGTGAACTTCAGGTGTACTTCATTAGACATTAAGAATACCATAAAACTACAATAATTAAAATAGAATCCAATTTGCCACAAAATATGGTATACTGATGAAACAGTAGAGCTCCAAAACAGACACTAATAGTGACAGAATTTGGTGTATGATAATAACTAACATGGACATACCAGTTAATCATGTTATCATGATGTTCACTTCCTTCAGCCCAGTAATTCCATTTCCTGACAAGACCATCAGAAATGTGGGCAATGTGTCTAAGAATGTCCTTTGCACAATTACTTGTAATGTTGAGGCCATTTATGAGATAGCACCTTTTGTCACACCATAATGGACTCTCATCTCCAAACTGGGCACATGTGATTTGAAGATTCATATCATGGTAAATTCCCTGCATTTCTGGAACAGTCTTCCTGTAAATGGGACAACTTATACCTCAACTTGGTTTCTGGAGTTTTAATGCTGGGGGACCTGGTTTCAATATTAACTTTGTCATTTTCACTAAGAGCAAAGGAACCAAGTGGTTTCTGCTGAAAAGACTCAAGATGGCCATGCCGAGTCCCCAGTGATCTGCAAATTTCTCTCTAGGTTAGGCTTCCAGCATCCCCATCATGTCTCCTGGTTCTGTCTTGGTTTCAAGGGCTCTTCTCTCCTCCTTGGGTTTCCTTCAGTACTGACAGTTCCCAAATCTATACCTTCTTGTCCTGATGTTAGGCAAAATGCCAGTAATGAACTTTGAACCCCCTCCTGTCTGATTCTTCACAATCATTTCAGAGTCCACACACCTAAAAAGAACAGCATTATCCCTATCAAACTAGGATTGACTCCCCCACCATTTAGTTTTTTAAGCAAGGGAATAAAAATTCAAGTTTCTATGTTAAAATGAAAACTCTGACAATGGTGAAATTTGGAATGAGTACAGAGGGGAAAAGACCAAATAGAGGAAAAGTTCTTTTAAGAGGAGGGGTGGTCAGTAAAAATGGCTAAAATTAACAAGTCAGGAAACGACAGATGTTGGTGGGGATGTGGAGAAAGGGGAACCCTCCTACACTGCTGGTGGGAATGCAAGCTGGTGCAGCCACTCTAGAAAACAGTATGGAGGTTCCTCATAAAGTGGAAAATAGAGCTACCATATGACCCAGCAATTGCCCTACTGGGTATTTACCCCAAAGATACAAATGTAGGGATCCGAAGGGGTACATGCACCCCAATGTTTATAGCAGCAATGTCCACAATAGTCAAAGTATGGAAAGAGCCAAGATGTCCATTGACAGATGAATGGATAAAGAAGAAGTGGTATATATATACAATGGAATATTATGCAGCCATCAAAAGGAACGAAATCTTGCCATTTGCAATGACATGGATGGAACTGGAGGGTATTATGCTGAGCAAAATAAGTCAATCAGAGAAAGACATGTATCATATGATCTCACTGATATGAGGAATTCTTAATCTCAGGAAACAAACTGAGGGTTGCTGGAGTGGTGGGGGGCAGGAGGGATGGGGTGGCTGGGTGATAGACATTGGGGAGGGTATGTGCTATGGTGAGCACTGTGAATTGTGCAAGACTGTTGAATCACAGACCTGTACCTCTGAAACAAATAATACATTATATGTTAAAAGAAGAAGAAGAAGAAGAAGAAGAAGAAGATAGCAGGAAGGGAAAAATGAAGGGGGGGAAATAGGAGGGGGAGAAGAACCATGAGAGACTATGGACTCTGAGAAACAAACTGAGGGTTCTAGAGGGGAGGGGGGTTGGGGGATGGATTAGCCTGGTGATAGGTATTAAAGAGGGCATGTACTGAGTGGAGCACTGGGTATTATACGCAAACAATGAATCATGGAACACTACAACAAAAACCAATGATGTAATAATGTATGGTGATTAACATAACATAGTAAAATTAAAAAAAAATTATTCTCAGGCCATGTGGCAAAAAAAAAAAAAAAAAAAGGAGGGGGGGGAAAAAAAAAAAAAAAAAAAAAAAAAAAAAAAAAACACCAGCTAGAGGGTCCCCTTTAGAGTAGTGTCAGTTTCTTATCTTGGACTCCCCAGCACCTCGCACGTCTGAAATATCATGAGAGTTCTGCCAGATTGAACTGAATAGAAAACTTGGTGATACTCAACGAAAGCAATTGAACCAGGGTCATCAAAAGGTTTGTTTTATTTTTATCAATAATCAGCTCTTCACATATTCTGCTTTTTTGTTTTTGTTTCAAAGTGTCTGATTATGAGCCCCACAGAAATTATATAATCCAACTTTAGCACTCTGGATTTAGAATCATTGATGTCTTGTGATACCATTGCATTTGTTTTATGATATCAGCTGTGAATCTTTAGGTGAATCTACCTTGCTTCCCCTTATCTGTGTTGTGAGTCTAACTCAGGGTCTTGCCTGGCACATTTATTGGGGTAAGTGAAATGAGAAGGGGCAGAAAGTCTTATATGTATGTGATATGCCAAGTAGACTCTAGTACAGTGCTAGACATGTCCAGTAGGACGTGGGTAATTTTTTAGATGAATGAATGAATGCTTTATGCACTCTGGTCATGAAACTTATTAAGGAAACTCAAAAGTGAAGAAGCTTTGCTTTTTATCCATCCTATGATCCTGTCAGTTTTCCTACAAAGTCATCCATGCTGTTGTTTCCATTTTGATTTACAACCACCCTATTAGTACTGTCCTTGAGAAAGAATCTAGGTATCAGGTTTAAAGAACCTAGGAATACTTCTTCATTTGGCACTAAAACAAATCATTTGGAGAAGGTGGTGGGTTATGAAAGCTTCCCTGAAAACCCACGCCACCCACCGTTAAAGGATCTCCCAACTGACATTTCTTGTGAACCTGATGATCTCACAGCTCAGGCTTATGCTGGCCCCAGCAAAATTATAAAGCATGACAACTTTCCTTTCCTCCTCCAACACCCACTGTTCCTGGTCATAGGGAAAACAACACTGGGCAGAAGAGCCAGGTCTAGACTGGCTGCTGCCCTGTAACATGGAGTGGTATCTACTTCACAGGTTGGCCATGGGGGCGAGCAAATACATGAGGGAGCCCAGGGTCTACTTCAGGTCAGCATATGGTACTCCTTGGATCCAGGTTTCCCCTGCTGTCCTGACCCAACATGGTGGCCATTGGAATGGATTGAGCCACTGAGATTTGGGGGGCACACACAAATTTTGTTGTTGTTGTTTTTTAAAAAATTCAGTCATCAATATTTAAAAATCAAGAGGCTTCACACATGTACAAAAATTAGATTTTCAGCTTCCCTTGAAATTCTGTGGAGAGCTGGTAACACTGACCAACATCCCCATCTGGAAATAATCATCTGGAGAAAGCAAGGGGGTACTGCTCCAGTTCGCTGGTCCAGTCCCTTGAGTTAAAGGATAATTTTGAAACAAAGGTACCAGTCACAACTCTCATACAGATATAAAAGTGAACACATGTTAAAAACTGTATTTAATTCATTAATGAGTCAAGTGGTGAGATGTTACAACCAGTTCAAAGGAGAATCCAAAGATCAGGAATATTGAAATAAAAATGCCTTTGGAGGTAAAACTAGGGAAGAAGGTCCGCCAAACCCCTGCTGGACAGAATTCACGTGTCTGTGGACAAGAATTATTTTTGCATTGCTAGCAGTTATTTTCAGCTTACAGAGTTGTGAAATAGCCCCCACAGAATCTGAACCAGATAGCCGGGTGGGGTGAATTCTCCTTTACAGTCTAGACTCCAGATGATGCACTGTCTTCCATGGAAGTACACATTTTCCCCTACATTTCAATTTCCGTCATCCTATTTATTGACTGCCTGGCCCCAGAAGTGTTTGCTCACCCAGATCCTATAGAGCTGTCATCTCTCGTTTTTATTTGGTTTCTTCAGTTACAACAGGTGGAGATTAGACCTGATCATGTCTACATTCCCTTACAACTCCTGAATTCACATTTCTTAGTACTGCTTCCATCTGACACCCCACTCCACACACATATCACTCTGTAAATTATTCATCCTTATTCAGCCATTCGGGTCCTTATCAATGAGCTGTAGCCACTTCAATTTGTGCTAAGATGTTAATGGGTGATGTTTTAATTATGTGATACTTTATCTTCCACAGCATCTGTTTCCATAGCTTCAATTACCATTGCAAACCATCATCACTTTCATGAAAGCACCCCACAACATTCAGCTTTAAACATCTGCTGCCAAGAAGGCCCACACATCTGCCAGTGAAGACGCTTGCCGCATAAGACCGTGCCTTTTCCCCCATATTCCCTCACCCTTGGCCCAATCCTGGAGCAAAGAAAACCTCTGTTGGCTAAGTGAGGATGAAGATGAGTGAAGGCCAACCACACCATCTTCCTGGACCCCAGCTGAGGAGCAGAGAAGAGATTTAGGTTACCAAGCTAGGATTTTTTTTTTCTTTGATATTTTATTTATTTATTTGAGAGAGAGAGAGAAAAAGAGCATGAGACAGAGAGCACAAGCATGGGCGAGGGGCAGAAGGAGAGGGAGAAGCAGGCTCCCCACTGAGCAGGGAGCCCAATACCAGACTCGATCCCAGGACCCTGGGATCATGACCTGAGCTGAAAGGCAGATGCCCAATTGACTGAGCCACCCAGGAGCCTACCAAGCTAGGATTTTAATTATTACCTGAGACTGGGCATCCTCATGACAAAATTGAGCCTTGAGATTTTATTACAAAGTTAAAATTGTTATTATGTGACCAAGGCCAGAACAATTTGGGGTCAGATGGAGTTTTCACCTAAGAATATTAAGGTGAGAATCTCCCTACCCCATTCATTCAGCAAATACTTTTTGAGTGCCGAATAGATTTCTAGCACTGTTTTGGGTGTTGGGCACATCACAGTGAATATGACAAAAAAAAAAAAAAGTCCTGGTCTCATGTGGTTACATTCTAGTGTTGAGATTTTAAAGAAAAGTTGAGAGACAGAAACTGACATTGCACTTTGAATACATTAGGAAAAGTTTTTTTTTTTTAATATTCACTTTCATACTACTATTACTATCAACCCACACTGTCCTGGTGTTGAAGCTAATCCTCCATCTGTGCTCTGACTCCCATCCCGTCCACTTCCTCCAGAACCAAACTACGCGGGCATCATCCCAGTGCATCAAGGTGCTTGCATCTATGTACCCCCTGATCAAGAGGGCCTTACCACTCCCTCAGCCTGACTAAACTTTGGACAGGCTTTTTCCTGATTCTAGGCCCCCGACCTCCCTTAGAGCATTTTCTTTAGAAAACGTGTGAAGTCTTTCTCTGCCCCTTTGAGTTGTATGTAAATATTTTTTAAAGCCTTTTGTCCATTTTACAGTGCAGGAATGTTTTCCTCAAGGACCATCCCTTTGAAATGTAATCATCAGGGACATAGCACCCCCTATGTCCCAGGCTCTGTAGAGGGGTAGGAGCATAACTTGGGTACCTCACTCCAATCTGAAAAACCACCTCCTGTCATACAATTAAGAAAGGTTTATTTTCCCTTTGGATAAAGCCAGTGAACAAACACAGATGACCTGTGACCTCCTTTCATCCTGGGCCTCACGGAATCCAGATGGCCTAGTGTCCCCCAGGACTTCTCCTCCAGCTCACCCCCACCCAGCCCTTTAAGAATCGTCCCATGCTCTACTTCAGCAGAGTTGAGCTCAGACTTAGTTCTGGTCTCTCTCTTTGACTCCAATAGTCTCTTTCCTCCCTTGCAATAATCTTTTCAAATAAAACCTCTCCCTAAGTCTGAATTTGCTTTTTATTTGACACCCTTGAAATTTCTGCCCTGCCCTTGCTCATTCTCTTAGGTCTTTCCTTCACCAGAGAGATTTCTTCAAATATGCCTTCCATTCCCTACAGCTCCCACTCACTTTGTAACGTTCTAGAATGTAAATCTGTCTGTGTCTTTCTCCTGAGCATCCTTAAACCGTTCCTGGAACAAGGCTCCCATTTTGTAACCAGATAGATCCAGGTTAGAAAAGCAGCTCAGCTACTTACTAATGTGGCAATTCACCTTCTCTAAGCCCCTGTTTCCACTACTTGGAAAACAGGGATTACTCCCTCCCTCAGGAAAGGCAGACATTACTTATAAAGTCAGGAAACCAATGCATGGACTCAGATAGTCATGGTATTCCCTACTAAGTGATTATAGCTAATTTTTACTGAGTGCTTACTATGTGCCAGACTCAGCATTTTACATGCATTATCTCACTTAATTCCTCACCACAATCCTATGATTTAGGTATCTGTAGGTATTACCATCATCATGTCCATTTTACAGATAAGGAAATTGAGGCTGAGAAAGAGAGGTTAGGTGGTCTGTCCAAATTTCCAGCTGAGAAGTGTTGGAGTTCACCTTGGAACCCAAGTCCATATGGAGCTTACCTGCTAAACCTCCAAGGTAAGGGTCACACTCCCCACTCCTCCATCTCCCAACACATGGACTCTACCTCCCACAGATAACCACCTACTCTCTATGCCCCAGTGCATTTGTTCATGCTGTTCTCTTCATGCCAAGTGACTGCTTCCTCCTCACCCAAACACACAAACAACAAACCCATATGTACACTCATGTGTTTCTCTGGGTTATCGTCAAGACAGCTTTAAAATTCATTTTCTGTGGAATTTTCCCAACCCTTTCAGAATAGCCTTTCCTTCAATACTCCCAGAGCTCTTCACATATATCTCCATATACGCTTCCATTATAGAATTTATATTTGTCATTAGGATAAAGTATGTGAGGTGACCTTAGGACCAAGCAAAGCTGAGGGAGATATACAGGAAGGCCAGGAAGAACATGAAAGGAATTTAGAGTAGGATCAGAAAGTAAATAGATTTGTTGGATTATAGAGGTATAATGATAAATGTAGGTAAATTATAAATGCAAATGTAATTACAAATGGGGTGGGTTTATAGTCTTGAAGGTTGGTATCATCTGTGATGATCAGGTCACATGCAACTTGAATCCAGAGAACACAGGCTCTAAGTGCTCCCCCATGAGAGCATGATTTGAGGTCTCAACCAAAAAAAAAAGGCCCTATAAGTGAACACTAAGCTCGACCCTCCTCATCATGAAAAGAACCACCCTGGATATGAGTGTCCCAGATCTTGTGCCCAGGGCACTGACCCTGGGTCACTCACAATCTCCATGCCCTGAGAAGGGCATTCCAAAAAGCCTGGGATGTGACGACTGCCTCCTTAGTTCCTTAGTTGGTAAAGGTCTTCCACTTCTGAAAGACTTAAAACTAAATATACAGAATGAAGTAATTCAAACCTTGATTAATATTTCATGTCAAATTTGGGAATATCCTCTGCCTATTTGGTACTGAAAAGTATTTGAAATATTTAAAAATTTAGCGTTTTAGAGTCTAACAGATTCATCTTATGATTCCAGTTTCAAATGTGTATTTTATTTATTTACTTTGGTTTTTAAGTTGAAAGGTAGGAGGAATTTTTCAAAGTTTGTAAACAGTGTCATGATTACCAGACTTTAATGTTAGTATTTATATAACTAATTTATTAGCTTTACTAGATTTGTTCAAGTACATGGGAAGGTTTTGTATATTGCAAAACTTAAGTTGCAAAACTTAACAGAAAAAATAATTTATTAAATTTTTACTTATAATTTATTATTTTTAAAAATGAATTTAACTATCTCAGGAAATTTAAGCAACTAAATCATAAGAATCCCTCAAAGCCAATTGCTCAATTCAATAAATGTATAATTAGAATTATGGATTGAATATAAAAGTTTAAAAATTAGTTATTTCAACAAATTATATCATTTGAAAATCTCTATACTGATAAATTGCCCTCCCGGAAACCTAAAAATTGACATTGAAGTACAGTAACTACTACTTCTCTGTTTCCTGCCACTGAACTGTGAATTCATTGAGTGGAAAGCATCCTTGTACTCCCATAATCCAGCACAAGAATGGCCCGAAGGGTAAGTCAACCCCCAGCTGATATTATCTGCTATCTGCCAGGACTGTGATATGTGATTTATCCATATGCTCTTAAGAAACCTTCACCGCAACCTATTTTCACAGTGGAGGGAGGGAATAGCAACAACCCAGCCACCCAGCTGGGAAGAGTCGGAGCCCGGGCAGAACCCAGGCTGACTTCCAGGGCTGCAGCTTCCCTTAACTTTTATGTTACTAGTTGAATGGATGAAAATCTTTAACGCTGGGACCTTGGGCAGTATTATTTGAGCTGAGGAGACAATATGCATGTGCGAGACATGGACATAAATTGTCCCCCGTGGACAAGTGACCAGGACAGAGATAGAGAGATCCAAGTGGGTTTCCTGGGAACAATTTGAGAAAAGTGAAAAGGCTGTCTTCCCTTAAGAGACAGAAAATATGAAGTCTGGAGAGAAGGAGATAAGCAATGGAGAGGAAGAAAATAGTTTTGACTTCATTTAGAAGGATCAGGAAAAGTACTGTCTGGTTCATGATTTATTCAATGGAGGCCCAGGGGACATTTCCTTCATGGTCAGTTGACTGTCGCGGCATTTTGATTTGAAGCTGAGGCACGATGCCAGGTAGCCCAGATTAAACAGGATTCCTCAGGAGCCAAGGAAAATGAAAGAGAAAATTTCTGGCACTGGTCTAAGGAAAAAGCACAGGAGGACAAGCCAGGAGGACAGTGCAAAGGAACAGTTATCAGAGGGGTTGGCAGACCAGGAGGTGAAACCCAGCAAAATCACCCATAGAAGTTTGGTTATTGTGCTAATTCGGGGCAAACGAACAGTAATAATTTACCTAACTAAAGTTAGTACCAGAGGTACTAAGGCAGCTTTTTTGCATTCCCAACTTCGAATGTGCGCTCTACTGAGGAGTGTACTGCGGTGGAAGAAAATCCGAGGTCAAGTCAGAAGGCTGAAACATGGTGTGCCCTGGGCCCGTCTGGTAGAAGAGCCAACAGAGAATGTTAGGTGCTTATGTCGCACAACTGGACTCTGCTCAATGGTGTTTCAGATTTTTCAGTTCAACCACTGTCACCTTGCCTAAACTCATCCCTTGACCCCCAAGATTACAACATACTTTCAAAAATTTCTGTGCATGGATCACAGCAATAGTTCTTTTTTTTTTTATTTTTTTTTATTTTTTTTATTCTTATGTTAATCCCCTACATTACATCATTAGTTTTAGATGTAGTGTTCCATGATTCGTTGTTTGTGCATAACACCCAGTGCTCCATGCAGAATGTGCCCTCCTCAATACCCACCACCAGGCCAACCCATCCTCCCACCCCCCTCCCCTCTAGAACCCTCCGTTTGTTGTTCAGAGTCCATCGTCTCTCATGGTTCATCTCCCCCTCCGATTTCCCCCCCTTCATTCTTCCCCTCCTGCTATCTTCTTCTTCTTTTTTTTTTCTAAACATATATTGCATTATTTGTTTCAGAGGTACAGATCTGAGATTCAACAGTCTTCACAGCAATAGTTCTTAACAGGAGTGGTAAAGCCCCCTAGAGGCATCTGGAAAACCTGTGGGTACCTTTGGTTATCATGATGACTGAGGGGCACCAGGAGCATTTAGTGGGCACAAACCAGGAGTGGTAGGCTTACCACAGTGAGTCAGAACACAACCAATGAGGAGTTGAAACATACTAGAATCTAACTCTATTTTATAGATATAAGGGACATCTGGTATGGGTTTAAAATATGTTGCATTTTAATATATGTTAAGAAAAAAAAAAAGAAGATAGCAGGAGGGGAAGAATGAAGGGGGGAAATTGGAGGGGGAGACAAACCATGAGAGACAATGGACTCTGAAAAACAAATTGAGGGTTCTAGAGGGGAGGGGGGTGGGAGGATGGGTTAGCCTGGTGGTGGGTATTGAGGAGGGCACATTCTGCATGGAGCACTGGGTGTTATGCACAAACAATGAATCATGGAACACTACATCAAAAACCAATGATGTAATGTATGGTGATTAACATAACAATAAAAAATTAAAATAAAAAAATAAAATATGTTGTATTTTGGGTTTTCCTTTTAAGATTTTAGAGAGCAAGTGAGCATGAGCACGGGGTTGGGAGAGGGGAGGCAGAGAGAGAGGGAGAAGCAGGTTCCTCACTGATCAGGGAGCCTGACGTGGGGCTTGATCCCAGGACCCTGAGATCATGACCTGAGCCAAAGGCAGACACTTAACTGACTGAGCCACCCAGGCGTCCCTATGCTGCATTTTCTAAGAATGCAATTACTATAAACCTAGGAAGGATTATGTTTTGTTTTGTTCTGAACTTTACAAGAAGTTAGTTGTTCACTAAATACAGAAGGTGGTATCATGAACAGTGGCGGTGCTCACAGTATTTCAGTGACCAACATAACCCCTCCCCTGCGATGTCAGGCCAGTTTACACCTGTGCCCATTGTGACCGCCCAGCGGAGGCGAGCAAGCAACAACTTCCTCATGCCTTCCATATGGCTGTGCACACATCAGTATACAGGAGTACATGTTGCTTTATTATGTACTACCTTTGTTTCTTGTTTGTATTAATACAACATTGTATTTTGATTGCATGTTATAGAAGTTATGATTTTCTTATCAGGATAATAAAGGATGCATTATAAAATATAAAAGGAGGTGTTGGCCATGACAGGAAAGAAAAACTACCGTGATTGAATCATGGTTTTTAGAGAAAGCAAGCATGTGGCACCATGAGTTATGATACAAATGAAAAACAGCACTGCCGGAACATGCAAATTCTCTGAGAGAAGATGCTGTACATTATAGAATTATGATTTCTTTTCAGATCACACCCACCCACATGTGTGCCTACCGGCTGGCTTGTGACCAACCTGGGTGTCACCCGAAATAAGTTATCTTCGCTGAAGACAAAAAGTAAAGCTGGAATTGGGCTCCTTTCCCTAGAACGTGATTCTCACATCTTACTGTGCAGAATAAACTGCCATGTTTAATAAAAATAAAATCGCTGAGTCTTTTTTCTAGAGATTCTGATTTAGTAGGCTTGGGTGGGCCTCAGCCACCTGAGTAATGGGAATGGCCCCACTCTGATACAGCATTTCTGCACATCGGTGCTTTTCCACTAATGTGCATACACATCTTCCAGGGCCCTTTTCTAAATGCAGGTCCTGATCCAACAGGTAGGGCCTGGCATTCTGCATTTTTTTTTTTTTTTTTTTTTTTAAGATTTATTTGAGAGAGAGAGCATGAGCAGGGGGAGGGGGAGAGAAAGAGGGACAAATGGACTCCCCGCTGAGCACAGAGCCCAACTCAGGGCTCAATCCTAGGACCCTGAGATCATGACCTGAGCTGAAATCAAGAGTTGGAGGCCTGACGGAGCCACCCAGGTGCCCCTGGCATTCTGCATTTCCAACAAGCTCCAAGGTGATATGGATGCTGTTGGTCCATGACCATACCTGAATAGCACACTTCTGTCCATTCGGGGACAAAAGATTCTGGAGCATGCAGACAGCGCAGGTAGAGAACTCACCCTCCATATTCATGTTCCTTACTCTGTGAGGACGAGATGGACATTACCAGAACTGAACAGGCTCTCCCTGGACATTCCCACCCTACCGGATCAAGGGGCTGCATTGCAGTGGAATGCAGTGACCAACCTTGGGTCACCTCAAATGGCAGTGTGTCGGCTTCGCCACAAACTACGGGAGTTTTTAATCATACTGCACTGAGGGACTTGCCCACACCATACCAACTGTTCATGTGGATCTTCGTTGTGATGTTAACAGCTTATATAAAATTTCTGATTCCTAAGCAGCGGTATTACTGAAGAGAGGCCGTGGCCCTGCCTCTGCACAGGAGAGAATCCACCCGCAACCACGGATCTGAAATCATCTAGATATTGTCCGGACAGCAGCGGGACAAAGGTCTCGGGGAGTTCGGATCCAAGCAGAGGACTGTGGAATTACTGCAAGTCGTTGGGAGAACCCATGTCTACAGACAATGATTCTACATGTACAAACTAGTTTTTTTGTAGATGTCATTAAGATAAATTTTTTTTAAATATCTTAAGTGTGAATAAGTTCAGGCTAGTTATGGCACACTATGTATTTTCTCAATTAATGGATATTAAAAGACAATCCCATATCACTCGGGGTCATCACAATATTTGGACATTAAAAAGGGGTCCTTGTCTTCCAAAACATATGCCAGACATAGCCTGACATAGGAAAATTCAAATCCTTCAATATTTCAGAGAATAAATGATAAATATGTCATTATTAAATATGTAAAGAAATTATGTTCAAATTCTGAATGACTGAATTTCTCATTATTTAAATGAGGAAAGAAAAAGCTGCAGCCGAATTTAACCTCAGATGGTTTAATAGAGGGATCTTATTCACTATATACAGGATTCTCTAACGACAGTGGGCTGGTCCCAGCCGGGCGACCTGACCAACACGGAAACCCCGGGGCAGCGCAGGGGCCACTAAAAGTTGACCGTCTTGGCCGGCTTCACGTCTTCCATTTCGGACAACAGCCAGCGGTAAGTACGATGGCGCCGCAGCACCTCAATGGCCTTGAGCTCCAGGGGTGTGGCCTGAATTCCAAGGTCTTCCAAGCCAGGCAGGTGGGGCAACAGCATGTCCGTGATGTGAAGCTGTGGACACACAGAACCATGGAGAGCTCTGAGACCTGACCAAGAACACAAAGTGCCATCTCACCGAACCCTGAAACACTCAAGTTGGCCTGAGTCCCATCCCTGAGACTTGTCTCCAAAGGACACGTGGCTGCTTTTGATTCCTGCACCTCACTAAAAGTAGACCACAGAAAAAGAGTTTAAGGGAAGGAAAAAGGCAAGGTCACCAAATATCAGTGCAAATAGTTCTACCCACGAACACAGAACACTGGCTCCAGATGAGCCATTCCCCAGACTGAACCAGAATCAATCTGCAATGGAGAAGCACCAGTCACATTGTCAAGGTGGCTTCACAGGAGGTCCAGGAAGAAAATAAAACAGGGGCTAATGCAGAAGCAGCCCATTCCCCAATTCTCCCTTGTGCACGGGCTTCCTGCTTCCATTCACACTGCTGAATTAAGGAGATAACTGGCATTTGTTCCTTGCTCATTAAGAGATAATCCATTAACCTTTATGCTCCTACTATACTTCATCTGGTTGATCGATGCTCACCAAGATCTAAAACACCAAACCCATCTTGTTTGTAGAGGAGAATGAGCTGGAAGACTTCCACAATCCCAGACCATCCACAAGCACACGAAGAGAATCAATACGCATATAGAGCAACTGGCTCCTTCATCCTCCCCACCTGACAAGGTCTGCAATTTTGATCGGAGTGCTGTGAGGCAGCCTCCAAATCCAAAGCCCATTCGGCCTACTGTATCCACACCCACTCCATTATCAGTGTAAGAGACACATTTGCACGTATTCAGACAGTCAGTCCTCCTGTCTGGTTTTTCATGAACGTAGAAGGGATATCTTGAAAACGGTCTCAGCTTTCCAGACACAGCCAGTCAGAGGGGAGGATCAGGCCTGCCCCATTCACATCTGCTCCCCGAGGACTTTCTCATCTTCTCTATGTTTTAACTTTTAGGTAACATTCAGAGGATCATTTGGCTATTCTTGCTGAGAAAAGGTCAATAGGTCTTCAAAGATAGAGACAATACAGAATTTTTATTTTATTTTGTGTTCTTCCTCGAAATACTTTTACCCGCAGTGTGGGAGACCAGCACGGGAGACAGCAAGACAGAAAGAGCCAGAGCTCTGGAACCCAACACACTGTAGAGGGACAAGACAGGCAGGCAGCCCAAGACTGGTCAAGAGAATGAGAAAGGAATAATCGACCTACTTGGATTAGGGTAGGCAGAGTGGACACCTTTCTTTAAGCCAAAAATGCTCAATATTATTGCATACACCTTCAGAATAAAAAGTTGAAAAACAGAACAAAACAAAGGGCCTGGAGAGGCAGGAGTAGTAAGATCTGACATATATTTTGAGGGTTGCCTGAATAATACCTGTTGATGGTCTACGGCTGTGCTGCCTAGTACAGTAGCCACTGGCCAAATGTAATTTTCATTTAAGTTTAATTAAAATTAAATAAACTTAAAATCTTATTTTTGCTGTTGCACTAGCCATATTTCAAATGTTCAACAGTCCTATGTTGCTAGTCGCTACATTTTTTTTTATTATGTTATGTTAATCACATACATTACATCATTTTTTATTATGTTATGTTAATCACATACATTACATCATTAGTCGCTACATTTTGAACACTGTAGATTACAGAACATTTCCGTCACTGCAGAAAGTTATGCTGGACAATACTGGTTTAGTATTAGTAATCAGGGGAGAATTCCTAGGTTTTTGGCTTGAGCAACAGAGAGAACAGTGATCTCATTAACATAAGATGAGAGAGGCCAGGAGAGAAGCAGGTTTGCAGTTCTATTTGTGGAGATGTTAAGTTTCAGGAAACTGTATTAGCCCCAAATAGATATAAGAGTCTGCAGCTGGGGAAGGTGGGGGGCGATTCAAGGCTGGAGATAAAAATGCAGCTGTGAGCTCACAGACAGCAGCTGGGGCATGGGACGAGGGGAGGGTCGTTCAGAGAATGAGCAAAGATACAAAAGGGCTGAGGACAGAGCTTGTCAGTCCCCCAACATTTACAGATCAGGGAGAAGAGGGCAAACCAGGAAGGGAAACCAAAAAGCATGGCCGAGTGAGAGGAAGAAAAGCAAGGGAATACAGAGATGGCCAGAAAACAGACTGGCAAGTGAGGGTTCAGGGAAAGAAGGGGTGATCACAGGTAATCTGGAAAAGAGCAGCTTGTGGGGAGAAATGGGAATAAGAGCCTGAACGGAGTGGGTTAGAAAGACTGAGGTAAGCAACGGTTAAAAGCAGGAATAGACAGCTCTTCTGAAGAGTTTGGACTCAAAAGGACCTAGGAACAGGATGGTGGCTAGAAGGGACAAAGGGGAAGGGAGGGTTTCACCTTTAAAAAAACGGAGCCCTGAAGGCATGTTTGTGTGCCAGCAGAAAAGGAAAACAGACCACGTTGGAGAGAAACTAAGGCAGCACCCCCACAGCTGAAGCAGGCTGAGGCGGGGTGAGTTTCAGGGCCCAAGCCGCAGGGCTCGCCTCAGAAGGATAGTGGACAAGAGCATGCAAATAACCCAAGCCAGCAAGCGAACAAAAATCAATTCTAACTTATCCATCTCTAGCTCTCTGCCCCGTACCTGGCCAGGCAGATGTTCATCACATACTCACCCGCTCCACTTTATCCCTTGTTGTCCATGGCTCAAATGGACTCATTTCAAAGAGTCGTGCTAGCCATCTGGAAAAAGGCATAAATATAGCGCATGTGATAAGCGTCTCCATACCCAATACTCAAGCTAGCCTGCAAGAAGCATCAGGAGAAAGGCTGCATAGAGGCAGGGGCTCACTGATTGTTTTGTTTTTAAGAAAATAACCAATATCCTGGCACCACTACCTGTGAGGTTACCTTTCCTCTCAAGCTAACCCAGCCTGACTGCCCTCACTGAGAGCAGCCCTGTTCTCCATGGAAGACACAACAAATCCAAACAACTGAAAATTAAAATAAAGCCATTACTACCAACAAAACAAACAAAAAATATCTGACATTCAGAGAAGTCAGTGCCATCTAATCTAATTTAAACCTCAGACATTCAGATATGCTTCTGTTAAGAACGTGGGCTGAGCTGAGTAGTATTTAAGATGCAAATTGTAATCCTTAAAAGCAGGCGCCCCAAGGGAACCAAAAAAATTCAAAAGTAAGGAGAAGCCTAAGACGGATGATTCAAATCAGGAAGCAAACATAAAACCCAGGACAAGAGAGTCGCCTGCTTCAATTAATGCCATCTCTCCACTCTTACTGAAAACAGGGTTTTCCTTATCTGCCACCAAGTTCCTGTTAAGTATCCTCGGGGCAGGGGGTTTCAGCCTGCATCCAGGGTACCCTAGGAATTCCTCAGGGCCCCCACAGAGCACTGGGGGCACAGGCTGGGAGTACGTGCTCTGAGGATCGCCCCTCACTACAGCTAGAGCAGCTCTGCTTCTATCTGATTTACCTAGTAGGTCTCCAAGGGGTTACTGAATGCGGGGTTCCACAGCTTTCTAAAAACTTAGCATAAAAAAATGAAAAAGGAAGCTGAAGATGGGTCAAAATTTCTCTGGGAACAAAGTCTCAGATTCCAGACAACCTATCCCGATGGCACTTTACTGGGCTATTATAGCGTAATTAAAACACCCCCCACAAACCTCCAACTCTCTGTGCTCTGGCTGTGTGTTAACAGAGGACCTCCACTGCCCATTTCCGTGCCCTCGGTGGGCCACTCCGTTTGCATATGGCAACTCCACTATGCAGTAACTCTCAATTCCATGCACAGCCAAGGAAGCAGCTCCCAGCGGTCTGGCTGCACCAAAGCCGCTATCAGAATGACCTCACTACCGACTCCAGTGGATACTTTTAAGTCCTTCACCTTATCTGACTTTTCTGTAGCCTTTTATTCCACAAATACTGACAGAGTACCTACTGTGTGCCAAGCACCGTCCCAGGTGCAGGAGGTACAGAAGTGAACAAACTGCCTCGCTTCCCTTCTTGAAACAGTCATTTCTTCCCTAAAACACCCCCTATCCCCTTGATATCTAGGCTTCCAAATGCTCCACTTTTTTCACTTACATGTCTGATGACTCACTTTGCTCTTCTTGATAAATTTCCCTGACTCTGCAGGTCCTTTAAACGGAGGTATTCCTCGTGCTTGGCCCCCAACCCTCCTCCTTCACATATACTTCATGCTCTTCCCTAACCTACGTCAGTCACGGAGTAAGTGAGAATGAAGTAGACGGCTTGAAAAATAGA
Organism: Mirounga leonina; assembly: GCF_011800145.1. Taxonomy (NCBI): domain Eukaryota; kingdom Metazoa; phylum Chordata; class Mammalia; order Carnivora; family Phocidae; genus Mirounga; species Mirounga leonina. Next base: position 26,729,091 of record NW_023270504.1, read on the forward strand.
ACACCCCCAATAAATAGTATCATCACACTGCATTCTGCCTATTTTTCTGACATGTGTGTTAGATCACAAGCTTTCTAAGGGTTTCGTATAATATCTTGGGTCCCTAGTGCCTTGCCTCAGACATAGTAGGCATTCAAGAAATATTTGTTGAATGAATGCAGGAGTGAAGTGCCATGTTGGTTTATAAGTCAATCCCTGGCAAACTGGATGTGAAGGTCTCCCTGACCAGACCACTAGTATGTGACATGATCATTCTGAGATTCTAAACCTGCAAAGGGAAGAAGTGAATCAAGAGGCAGGACAAGAAGAAGATAAGGCAACCACAAGGTCAAGTCTGAATCAACCCAGCTCCTTTCCCCAATTATATGATCAGACTGGTTTAATAAAGAAGGATCCTTTCCCATGTCTGGGTGAGTGATTTAGGGAAATCTGATTGCTCCTTCATACAACCTGCCGAGCAAGACACTTCTCCAAATTAAAATTCCGTGGTTTCTAATGAGAGAATCTGAAGAACTGCAGATTTAACCTCTCAACACACGTTGTTTTTCTCATCCACACTAATCCACATTTCCCTTTCTTAGACACCTCTGGTTCTGTCCTAGACTAACATCAAGACATCAGGAGCACCTCCTAGTTAAGAGATAGAGGCTCTACTATAACGAACATACTCCGTATAACCCTAAATGACAGCATTACAAACAAATGTATGGAGTTAGCTCTAGTTTAGAAGGCATAAAAAGAAACACTTTACTTACCGATAGGCAAACTGCGGCAAAGGGTACGGCAGGAAGGGTCTGTGAGCCACAGCAAAGACATACTGCACCAGGTCAAAAAGGACGTACTGACTGGGCCTACAAAAAGAAAACTTACAGTTCTCCAAATTATTGGCTCCTTACAGATTTTCTTTTCAAATTTAACAAAATAACATTTTCCTTATGAAAGAGGAAACACATATGCACTGCAGTAAATACAGACTGGCACAAAGAAAACTCACCCATAATCCCATCAAAAAAAAAGTTAATATATTTAATGTAGCCTTCTCATCCCCTTACATATACACATTTTTTTGCTTTTATAAATGTAAGATTACATAGGTCATCCTATTCTGTAATGTCTTTCATTTAACATTAAATCCCAATCACCTTTCTATGTCACTCAATATTCTAGCGCATATTTAATGATCACATAAATTGCACTGCATGTAATCATAACTATTTGATAAATTCCCAACTTGGGGGATATGGAAGCTATTAAAATATATTTTTCCTTTATAAGATAATGCTTTAATGAACATTCTTACAGTAAACATTTATACTTATCCATAATTATGTATTTATAATGTATTCTAGAAGTGGAACTGGCTCAGAGTATGCTTAGAAATGTTAAGGCTTTTATTGAATACTTCCATACTGCCTTCCAAAAAGGTCCTATCAATTCACATAAAATGCTAGCAGCCCTCTCACCAAAAATGAGTTTAGTCATAAAACTGTGCCAATCTGTTAGGTAAAAAAGGTACCCCAACATTCTAATTTGCATTACTTTAATGATAGAGATTTATTTATTTTTCTTTTTACAGTTTTACCTACTACCTACATACACTTTTCTTTTCTCTCTTTCCTCCTGAAGTCCCGTCTATAAAGAATGATTTGTAAGAATTCTTTATATATACATATATATGTATGTGTGTGTGTGTGTATGTATTTAGAGAGAGAGAGAGTAAGAGAGTGAGAGAGAAAGCGCGCACGCATGAGGAGGAGAGGGAGAGGCAGACTCCCCACCAAGCAGGGAGCCTGATGTGGGGCTCAATCCCAGGACCCCGGGACCACAACCGAAGGCAGACACTCAACCGACTTGAGCTGAAAGAAGATGCTCAACCGACTGAGCACCCAGGTGTCCCAGAATTCTTTATATTTTAATGATATAGTTGGAAATATTTTTTACTGTTTGTATTTCACTTTTTAATGTTTAACTGTTTTGTGGCATACACAAGTTTAAACATTTTACTTAAGCAAAAGTTCGGATTTATTTTATGGTTTGATTTTATATTTAGAAAATCCCTCTACAGTAACCAGTGACATAAATTCCCACATATTTTTTCTTTTTATTTTAAAGGATTTTATTTATTTATTTGAGAGAGAGCACGAGAGGGGGAGGGTCAGAGGGAGCAGCAGACTCCCCGCTGGTTGGGGAGCCTGATGTGGGGCTCGATCTGGGACTCCGGGATCATGACCTGAGCCGAAGCAGACGCTTAACCAACTTGAGCCACCCAGGCGCACCCTGACTTATTTTTTCTAATGCTTTGGGGTTTAATCCATAACATACTTTCCTTCTGCAAAGTATTTTTGTATTGATATAAGGTAAAGGTATAAGACCATTTACTGAATCATCTATCCTGTCCCCATATTTTGAAATGTCACATACTGTGCTCACTTCAGCAGCACATCTACTAAAATTGAAATGTCACATACTATATATTCTTACATATATTTGAGACTGCTTCTGGACTTTCTATCCCACAGATCTGAATAATTTTGTACTGGTACAACCTAGCTTTAGTAATTATTATTGCTTATAATACATTTTAATATCTCTTCTCCCGTTTGCCTAGTCCCCTTTGCCTCAGAAAGCCTGTGAGAGCTCAAGAGTTGAATGAACATAATTCAGTGAGAAACTCCTCATTCTGACATTTTAACAAACAAAAACAAAAAACATGAAAATGTCAGCGAGGGGAACTACCAGACAAAGGCCTCAAGTAGCTTCCTTCAAGTTCCAGAAGGATGTGTAAGGATCACTGCAGGGCATACAAGCTATGCCAAAGAACAATTTGTAATCTTCACAATGACAAGCAATACTGGTATCATGGGTAAACTAATTATATGTAATTTACTTGCTCTTCAGCTGCTCTGAAGCACTTTGTGTTCCATTAACTGTGACTCAAGGACCGGTTTAAGTGCCTCTGCTCACAGAGAAAGGTACACTGAAGCCTGTGTCTTTCCTAGCTTAGATTTCATGGTTCAGCATCGTAGTCATTCCTTTGCAAATAGCCTCAGCAAAACCTTGTCCCCCAGCCACCTCTCCACTATACTAGCGTAGCCAAGTCCCTCCTCTGGCTCATGCAAGTATCTGCCTTCTTTGTGCCAGAACCCCAGCAAGACAGAGCTGGAGAGAAAATACAACTGGGCTACCTGGCCTCGCCTACATTTCTGATCACTAACTTCAAATGGAAGACTCCGTTCTGCTTTGCTACCCTACTATGCTCTCCCAAGAGGTGTTCTTCTGTGCTCCCAGGGAATACTTCCTATCTTCTCCTCGGTCCTCAAGGTTTCCATATACCTCTCTGACCCACCCCACCCTGCCTTTTAGCTGATGATCTCCCCACTCGTCATCATTTTCTTAATGGTGCCTTGTGAAGTACGGAAGTTTTCCATTTTGGCAGTGTCTAATTTATCAGTTTTCCCTTTTATGAAGTATGCTGTTGATATCACATCTAAAAAAATCTCTGCCTGGGGCACCTGGTGGCTCAGACGGGTAAGCGTCCAACTCATGGTTTTGGTTCTGGTCATGTCTCCGGTTGTGAGATCAAGCCCCGTGTCCAACTCCACACTCAATGCCAAGTCTGCTTGAGAGTCTTCCACCCTCCCTCTCCCTCCCCCTTGCTCCTCCCCCCACTCACACTCCCTCTAAAATAAATAAATAAATAAATAAATAAATAAATAAATAAATAAATATCTTAAAAAAATTAAAAATCTCTTAGCCCAAGGTCTAGAAGATTATTTTTCTTCCAAAGTTTTATAGTGTTAACTCTTACATTTAGGTCTCTAATATGTTTTGAGTTAATATTTTCATGTATTGTGTGAAGTTAAGGGCGTATGTTCAATTTTTTGCATGTGGATTTCCCAGGACCGTTTGTGGAAAAGATTATTCTTTCCCCATGAAGTGTCACAGCACTTTTGTCAAAAATCAATCATCCATAAACAGAAAGGTTGATTTCTAGACTATCAATTCTGTTTAATTCATCTATATTCTATTCTAATGCCAGTATCACAGTCTTTATAACTATGGTTTTAGAGTACATTTTGGAATTAGGAAATTTAAGTGCTCCAATTTTAGTCTTGTCAAAATGGTTTTGGCTATTGTGGATCTTTGCATTTCCCTATAAATTTAGAATTAATTTGTCAATTTTTGCAAAAAAAAACAAAAAACCTGCTGGACTACAGATAGGATTGGGTTGCATAAATAGATGAATTTGTGGAAAACTGCCATTTTAACAATATTGGCTCTTTCAGTCCATGACCAGGAGATGTCTGTTTACTTAACTCTTCTTTAATTTCCCTCAGCAGTGTTCTGCAAGTTTCTAGATACAGGTCTTGTATTTGTTAAATTTATACCTAAGTACTGTATTCTTTTGGTGCTATTGTGAATAAAATTATTTTCTTAATTTTATTTTCAGATTGTTCATTTGCAAATATATGGAAACAGTTTTATATACCGATCCTGTACCTGTGACCTTGTTGACTTTATTAGTTCTCATAGTTTTATGTACATGTGTGTCTATCAAGAGATATTTAATGAATGAATGGTAGAACGGACCAACATCCTATAGTTAATAACTATGAAAAAACTAGAAGCAAAATTAAGGTCTTATGCTTTTGCCTTCACCTCAAAGTGTCTGAGAAATAAGCAAAGTTTTCCCCTGAGCTAAAGAGACAAAAAGAGAAATGCAGGTGCCTATCCAGAGTTCGCACACACAAAATGGGTACACTGCCATGCCTAGCACTTCCTTTCCCACCAACATGCCAAACAAGTATGGCGCACTGCAGCTCAGCAAAGAGACTGGAAGGGGCTGGGCAAAGGTAAAGAGGGAAATGGCTAACTCCTCCCAGAGTTATTTCCAGCAAGTAGTAAGCAAAATCTGTAAAGCCATTTCTACTCTTCTTTTCTTCAGAATCCTAGTGTAACTACCGTTTGACTAGAGTCAGAGGTCTTTGAGTCTAGTGATTTATGGACCCGGAGCTGAACACACTTTTTGTGACTAATTCTCCTGGAGTATATAACTCTGTGCTAACACAGTGAACTAGGAACTCAAGAGAGGGGCACATATCTTGCAGCCGCTAGATACAGAAACACAGTATGATTTTTTACACTGACAAAAATTTTACTTAAACTAAGCCTATAACAATAGTGAAAAACATAACAATGTATGAATTCATAATCCTGGGAATATATACTATGTTTCCTGGCTTGAAAAGTGTCTTTTCTCTGGAAGCAAATATTTCTTAGGAATTAAGCTATCACTTAGTTGTTCAATCAGATTCTCACCTTTCATGGAACATCAGGTGTCATTAGTTTTGCTTCATAGAATAACAGGGTTCCAGGCCAATTATTAGGTGATTTGGTACCTATCAATCTGGTGGACTGAGTCTTAATTTTTTTGTTTTAGTTAAGTCAGAAAAAAGGTCCTAAATCCAGCTGTGACAAGATTTAATAAAATCAGGTAAGTCACACAGCTTAACTGTGCCCCATCTGTCCTAAGAGCAAAGAGAGCATATCATAAATGATCAGTCTTGTACAGCACAAGCAACTGTACCCTAAACCATCCATCTCCAACCTTTTGGGGGCATTGCAATACTCTATCAAAAGCAATTTAATTTTGCAACTGTACTTATTCCCTAAAAGTATTCTGGTTGTGTTTCTGAATCTATAGTAACATGCTTTATATGTTAAAACATCACTGGAGTAGTACAAAAGCATCCTTGGTGATCACTGGACTAAGTATATGTAATAGTCTAGGGCAACTGGTTCTCTCAGACTTTGGTGACAGAAAAATCACTTATTAAAGCAGATTCCCAGTTCACTCAAAATTCTGATTTAATAGAACCGTTCAGGAGATTCTGACAATAGCGGCCTTTGGACAGCTCTTTGAGACACACTGACCTCAGGGCTAAGGGAATAAAATTTCTGGAATAAATACAGTTGAAGAAAAACACTAAAAATGCAACAAATAAATCTGTAGTGACATGTTTAAGTTATTGTTCTTGTAAATCATTACAATTTGTTCATTTTAACAGGTAGCACAATTTTAAAGTCAAACTCTAGTCACCTACCCAACGAAGGCAAAAGATTTCCCTCTGGAATCTGGATCCTTAATTGCATTAACAATTCCTTTTGATACATCTACAACCTGTAAGAAATCGTAACACATGTTTAAATAATTGTTGAAAGAGAAAAACAGAGGGATGGGGAGATGGAGGGTGAGAGGGAGGGAGGGAGGAAGGAAAGCAGGCCACATCAATCACAACCAAAAAATAAAAAAAATTTTAAAAATAAGTTCAAATAATGGCATTGTCCTTTTTTTTTTTTTTAAGATTTTATTTTGACATAGAGAGAGAGAGAGAACAAGTAGGCAGAGAGGCAGGCAGAGGGAGAGGGAGAAGCAGGCTCCCCGCTGAGCAGGGAGCCCGATGCGAGGCTCGATCTCAGGACCCTGGGATCATGACCTGAGCCGAAGGCAGTCGCTTAACCGGCTGAGCCACCCAGGTGCTCCCTGGCATTGTCCTTTTTGAGAAAGCTCCTTAAAGAACCCACTCCTCAAGGGCTCAAATGAGTCTACATATAAGTCAAGTAAAAATGGTCTACATATTGGAAGGTTCACCTAAATATTTTTTCTAGTCAGAACATGTTCACACTCAGACAGCTGCTGAGGCCTTCTGATTGGACTCTGCTCACTATCTCTGCAATCTCACCCCTTATCATTTGTCCTAATGCTGTTACCATGCCGCACAAATTAGTAGGCGGAATCCTATGGAACTGCCAATATCCTACCATTTTGACTTTCCCAAATAATAATCTTAAATGATTTCAGACCCCATGGTTTTCAATCGGGGGTGATTTTGGCTTCTCCTGGAAGGCCCTTTTGGCAAAATGCCTGGAGAGGTTTGTAGTTGTCACAACTGGGGAGGTAGTGCTACTGCCATCTGGTGGCCGGCGGCCAGGACTGCTGCTGAACAGTCTACTGTAACAGCCCCTCCAACAAAGAATTATCCGGCCCAAAATGTCAATAGTGCCACAGGTGAGAAACCCTGTTTTCAACATAATATGGAACCTAACATGCTCTTACCTCTGGACCCCTGTACACACTGTCCCTTCTGCTTGGAATGCTCTTCCCCAAACACCTTCATCTGACTTGCTGCTAGCCACCTTTAAGGTCTTACCTTCAATGCTGTTTCCTGTGGGAGGCTATCCCTGAACCTCAAGCCTGGATTCAGTGTCCCTCTGCTGTATTACATAAATCCTCTCCCTATCACAGCACTTACCACACCGCATGACAACTGCTTTGCTAGCCTGCCTCTGACTGAGGCCAACGTGAGGAGAGCAATCTGTGTCTAGTTCATATCTCTATATTCCCAGTGATGTGTACAGTGTGCCTAGCACATTCAATCTATTTTTCTTAAGTGAGCAAACAAGTGAACACACAGAGAATACATGTACCTCTTAGATAAACTGAGAGGCAAGCAGTTGGAGCAAGTTGAAAAGAAAAAATGATGGAGTTACAGGATTAGGATAAAACCAGAAAACTGATCACCTGCCTCTGAATCCGCCAAAGCCCCTTCATCCGGGGTACTTACGTATACTGGGTGCTTCACTGTCTTCTTGCCCAAGGAAATAAGAGGTACACCACCAAACCAGCGAGTATCTGACAGAAGAAAGAGAAGTATGCTTTAGAAGGCCTCGACTACTAGAAGCCTCACCAATCTCCATATGCTCCAGGTTAGCAGAATCATTTTGCATAACTGAAATAATGGAATAAATGTAGCTGACATTGAGGAAGCTAATGGGCAGCCACTTGTTTGTCAGATAACAAACATGGAAAGTAAAAAGGCCAAATTTTTAAGGACGTGGAGAGCAAGGGAAAATGGTCAAATGGCTTGGCCACTTGGTGCATGGCCATTCCCAAGATGGGAAAATCACTGCACCCCATTCTAAGGAGGAACATAGGAATCAGTAGATCAGCAACACAACATGGGTAACTCAGAAAAGACCACTCTGGTAAAAAATGGAAATTTAGGATATGATGAATGCATTACCACAAATATGTGGGAAATGAAAAGATTATTTAATACATGGTGCTGAGACAATCATTTTACTAAAATGAGAAAAAAAGAGAAGAAGGGAGGGAGAGAAGGCTCATATCTCACCATAAACCAAAGCAAATCCCAAGTGGACTGAATGTAAAGGTTAAAAAAAAAGCCTTACAAAAAAACTTTTAAAGTAGACATTATTTATAAGAGCATCAAAAAGAATAAAGCACTCAGGAATAAATGTAACCAAATTGGCTAAAGACTTGCACATTGAAAACTGTAAAACACTGCAGAAATAAAACTTTTTAACGATTTATTTATTTGAGAGAGAGTAAGAAAGAGAGTGGGGAGAGAGGCAGAGAGAGAGGGGGAGAGAGAATGTCAAGCAGACTGCAAGCTGAGGGCAGAGCCTGACATGGGCTTTATCACATGACCCTGAGATCATAACCTGAGGCAAAACCAAGAGTTGGATGCTTAACCAACTGAGCCACCCAGGCGCCCCACTGAAAGAAATTTAATAAGCCACAAATAAATAGAAATACATCTCATGTTCATGGTGGAAGACAACACTGTTAATATGTCAAACCACCCAAAGAAATCTACAGGTAATGCAATCCCTATCAAAATCCCAATGGTATATTCTGCAGAAGTATAGAAAGCTCCATCTTAAAATTCATATGGAATCTTCAGGGACCCCAAATAGCCAAAACTATTTTGAGAAAGAAAAACAAAGTTAGATCATACGGGAGATTTCAAAACTTACTACAAAGCTACAGTAATCAAGATCCAAACTGTGGCATAAAGATAGACATATAAACCAGTGGAATAGAATAGAGAAATAACTTTTGTATGTATGGTTAAATGATTTTTTTGACATAGTGCCAAGACCATTCAATGGGGAAATGACAGTGTTTTCAATGACATCAGTTTCAATGATGCTGGGAGAACTGAATATCCACATATAAAAGAATAAAGTTGGACCTCTACCTTACACCATATACAAAAATTAACTCAAAATGGATCAAAGACTTAAACATAACAGCTACAACTACAAAATCCTTATAAGAAAATACGGGGGAAAGTTTCATGACACTGGATTTAGCAATGATTTCTTGGCTATGATACTAAAACATAGGAAACACAAGTAAAAACAGATAAGAAATGAATTTGGGGAAGGGAGGGAAGACAGTGACATAATTCAGTCCAAATCAGATGATAAATTTTATTTTATTTTAATTAATTAGTTAATTAATTTAGTAGGCTCCATGCCCAGTGCAGAGCCCAACATGGGGCCTGAATTCACAACTCTGAGATCAAGACCTGAGCTGAGATCAAGAGTCAGAAGCTTAACCGACTGAGCCACCCAGGCACCTCAGTAAATTTTATATTATATGTTTTTTACCACAATTTTTTTTAAATTGGAAATTAATACAGAATATGAAAAGACATGAGCAATCAGAGTGAAAAAACACAGGATAAAAATATCTAAATTGGATAAATGAACTGTGGTCTATACATACAATGGAATATCATTCAGTTATAAAAAAGAAATGAGCTATCAGCCATGGAAAGACATGAAGGAAGCTTAAATGCAGAGGCTAAGTGAAGGAAGCCAATCTGAAAAGGTGACATAGCATATGATTCCAACTATATGATATTCTAGAAAACACAAACTATGGAGACAGAAAAAGATGAGTGGTTGTCAGGTATTAGGCGTGTGGGTAGCAGGGTAAAGAGGAAAGGATAAGAAGGTCGGGCATAGGAGATTTTTAAGGCAATGGAACTATTCTCTATGATAATCTAATGGTAGGTAGATGTCATTATACATTTGTCGAAATCCACAGAATGTACAACATAAAGAATGAATCCTAATGCAAATTATGGACTTAATTAATAATAATGTATCAATATTGGCTCATCAATTTAACAAATGTACCACACTAATGCCAGGTGTTAATAATAGAGAAAAGTGGGTGCCTGGGTGGCTCAGTCGGCTAAGCATCTGCCTTCGGTTCAGGACATGATCTTGGAATCCTGGGATCGAGCCCACGTTGGGCTCCATGCTCAGCGGGGAGTCTGCTTCTCCTTCTCCCTCTGCTGCTCTCCCTGCTTGTGCTCTCTGTCAAATAAATAAATAAAATCTTAAAAAAAAAAATAATAGACAAAAGTGTTGTGGGCAGAGATCCAGGGTTTAAAGGGTATGTGAGAACTCTGTGCTTTCCATTCAACTTTTCTGTAAACCTAAAACTACTGTAAAAAAATAAAGTCTATTAATTTTAAAACAATTTAAGTAAATATGCCAGCAACAAAAAATAACAGTAAATATAACAAAAGATGTTATAATATGTAGTCTAAATCAGTAAGAAAAACATCTCTCAAAAAAACAAATACACATAGGCAAAGGACGTATAAAGAAAACTGAAAGAAAAAATATGAATAGCTAACAAGGAGAAACAGGAAGCAACTGATAAAACTGTACCCCACCAACCATCCTAGGACTTCCTAGGAGGGTCAGAATCCTCTCCTAATACATAAGTGAATAAATTGAGAGGTAACTGGTAATTTGATAGAATCGGAAACTAAAGCTGGGTTCTTATCACAGACTTTAAAAATGTATTCTCCCTTCCCACCCCCACAAATGTACAGGGAAGTCACTTTTTTTACCCGTAAAATCTAAAAATCTCATCACTTAGTCAAGGAGACTGATTTCTTCTGCCAAGACAAGTCTAATTATTAAGCAAACAAAGCCTGAGAGCAAGCATAACACGATGCCCAGCCCATGAAAGCAGTTTACATACCAGTTTAACAAAGGCCAAATTCCTATTTATTAGTCCCTAATCCCATTCCACAGAAATTGCTATTAACAAGGAAGACTGACATGATCTTAGGATCATGAGGTTGAGCCCCGTGTCAGGCTCTGCATTCAGTGAGGAGTCTGCTTGAGATTCTCTCTCTCCCTCTGCCCTCCCCCTGCTCGCGCACTCTCTCTCTCTAAAATAAATAAATAAAATCTTTAAAAAACAAACAAACAAACAAGAAAGACTGATTACATGCACCTGACAAACTACGATGCTGCCTCTTTGTCTTTCAAAATCAACATCCAAGGGACTTGGCAATCAGACTGAAAGTGAGAAAGCAGTTACGAGGGGCTTCATGTGAAAAATAGAAGTAAGGCCAATATTTAAGCACTGACTACGGGCTACTTCATTTCAGTAACATGCCACTCTTGAGACAGACATTTTCATCTCCATTTCAATATACAAGGAAGCTGCCCCTCGTACACCTGCCACAGTCACAGAGCTAGTCAGTCTCTGTCTCCCAAGGCTGCACTCTTCCCGTGAATCTAAGGTGCTTCTTTTCTTAGACAGTAATGAAGACCACACTAGGCACATTGAACCTTTGGGGAGAAAAAGGCAACTGGGGAAGAGAAAATATACCTCAGTCTGTCGAGTCAGAGAACCCTGTTAGCTTGCGCTTAACTTCAACCTGGTTAACCGGTATCCTCTTTTCTACTACTAAGAATACAAGAGAGAATACATACTTGCAAAATGATTGAGGAATCTATCCTCTCTTCCAAAGATGTCCGATGGCTTTATGATGATGGCTTCCGGAAATGCATCTCTCACTTCCTTCTCTCCAACAGCCTAAACAACCAACCAAACAAAAAATAGAGCTCAGAGATGAGTGAACAGAGCTTGCGTTCCTTCCACTATCAGGACGTTACTTATATTTCAAAGGTCAGTTTCTCCAGATTAAGGCAGGATTCATAAAAGTCAGTTACATAGAATTTTTTTTTAAATAACACACAAAAGTGCCCTGCTTCTAATGGCTCTTTTTGGGTTTCTTCCTATATTTATCCTGGGGAAGCTTACGCAGAAGAAAGGAGAAAACTCAGAGTAGAATTTTTCCAGCCTCCATTTTTCTTTCTAACCATAGGTTCTCTAGATGGTGTCACCAATCTAGCAGGCTGCCAGACAAAGGAGAGTGTGGTCGGAGGCCACGATATGGCAGTGGCAGCACACATACCTACCCAGAGTGGGGACAGGCCAGGAACCTTTCTAACCTCAACACCCTCGCTTGTTTCCATCTACCTCCTAGACGAGGCCTCTTTCCGTGCAAGTATCAGCACCTTATCCAGCCTTCCTCCCCACCTGCACAGCCACTGCGAGTGACATATATGTCCAGGTGGACTTGAACCTCTGTTTCTTCAGCTTCTCAACTCCAGTGATCTCTTCTTTTCTCCACTTCTGCCCCCTTCAACTCATTCAGGCCATGGACCATATCAACAACTGCGATTACCCTTCTTCTGAAATACTACATGAAGACATCCTGTTCTCAGATGGCAATCTCCCATACTTCCAGCTGCTGCTTCTTCATCACCTGTTCCTGGGATGTCTGGTCATCACCTTCTCAGGAGCGCTAGTCCTCTGATGCTGCTTTCCTCCACATCAAGTCCTCCTAACTTACCTCAGACTAGATTCCATGGCCCAACTTGTCAATCAGTCTCTTACCAATACTGTAAACTATCTCATCCCTTTGTCTTTACTCCTCCACCCACCAGGCAAAATCCCAATTCTGAAACAACCCCATTAGCTTCCTTCTTTGAGCCATGCACTCCCACTGTCTTCAGAGCTAGAGGAAAATAAATACATAAAAATCATAAATTGGACAACTCAATAGCAAAAAAAAAAAGTCCCAATTTGATCAAAAAATGGGCAGAAGATCTGAATAGACATTTTTTCCAAAGAAGACACACAGATGACCAACAGGTACATGAAAAGGTGCCCCAAATCACTAATCATCAGGGAAATGCAAATCAAAACCACAATGAGATATCACCTCCCACCTATTAGCATGGCAATTATCAAAAAGACAAGAAATAACAAATGTTAGTGAGGATGTGGAGAAAAGGGAACCCCTGTGCACTGTTGGTGGGAATGTAAATTGGTGTGGCCACTATGGAAAACAGTATGAGGGTTCCCCAGAAACTTAAAAATATAACTACCATATGATCCAGCAATTCCACTTCTGCTAACATGTCCAAAGGAAATAAAAACACTAACTTGAGAAGATATCTGCATCCCCATATTCAGTGCAGCACTATTTACAATCATCAAGATATGGAAGCAATCTAAGTGTCCATCAGGAGATGAAGGGTTAAAGATGTCATAAATACACACACACACACACACACACACAATGCAATTAAAAAAGAAGGAAATCTTGCCATTTGCAACAACATGGATGGACCCTGAAGGCATTATGCTAAGCAAAGTATTCAGACAGAGAAAGACAAATACCATAGATCTCACTTATAAATGGAATAAAAAAAAAAAAAAAAAAAGCAAACAAAAACCCCAGCAAACTCATAGATACAGAGAACAGATGGCCAGAGGCAGGGGTAAAGGGGATCAAAAGGAACAAACTTCTAGTTATAAAATAAATAAGTCTCAGGATGTAACATACAGCATGGCGACTACAGGTAATTTGAAAGTTGCTAATAAAAGAGTAGATCATAAAAGTTCTCATCACAAGGGGCGCCTGGGTGGTCCAGTCGGTTAAGCGTCGGACTGTTGATTTCAGCTCAGGTCATGTTGGGCTCTGTGCTCAGCAGGGAGGCTGCTTGTCTCTCTCCCTCTGTTCCTCCTCCTGCTCATGTTCTCTCTCTCTTTCTCAAATAAATAAATAAAATCTTAAAAAAATAAAAAGTTCTCATCACAAAAAAAAAAATCTGTAACTATGTGTGGTGATGTTAACCAGACTTACTTATTGTGGAGATCACTTCACAATATATACATATGTCAAATCATTACATTATACACCTGAAACTAATATAATGTATGTCCATTACACCTGAATTCAAAAAATCATAAATTGCTGCCACTTATATACTCATGTCATAAATCTTAACTGGGACTTCAACATAACCCAAGTACTGTTTTCTTCTAATTAGCTGTTCTCTCCTATGACAATTTCAAACATTCTCTATTCTATTCAAATTCCTCCCTTACTATGCTCTTTCTTCCAATAAATGACTTCACCTTCTCATTCAAAGAGAAGATATGGCAGCAGACAAAAACCACCTCAAGTTCCCACCAGAAAATCCACAACTCTCCTCCTTTCTTATCTCCCCTGCTCCAGGACTCACTTCCTTTCACTTTCTCAGGAGCCTGCCCAACTGACTCTCTCCTTTATCCTCAGTCTCACTCTTTACCAGCACCTTCTCACCAGCACTTACACAATGTCAAGATCTTCCACCTTAAAAGAAAAACGATTCTCAACTCCACGTGCCCCTTCAGCTTCTTGCCCCATCCCTCTTCTTACCAAACCACTTAAAAATGCCACCTGCTCTTACTGTCCCCACTGCCTCAGTTCCTGCTCACTCTTTGTTCACCTGTGCTCTAGATTCTGCCCCAACACTTGCACCCAAACCATTCTTAATCAGATCAAAAATGACCTCCATCCATATTGGTAGATCCAAGGTGACTTTCCAGTTCTCACCTCACTCGGCTTCTCATTGGCATTCATAAGCAACTACTCCCCCCTTGCGACACTATCTTCCCTTGGCTTCCATGACCTTATACTCTCCTGGTTTCCCTTCTACCTCACCATGTCCACTCCTTCTCAGTCTTTGTTTGTTTGGGTTTTTGCAGGTGCCTCCTTGTCTACCAGAGCACTAATCATTGGTATTCCTCTGAGCCCTGTCCAAAGTTCTCTCAATCTACGCTTCCTCACTAGGCAATCTTATTCCCAAACATTGCTTCAATTAACCGGTTTTATTTTTTTTTTTTTAAGATTTTATTTATTTATTTGGGGGAGAGAGAGAAAAAGAGAGAGAGCATGAGCCAGGGGGAGGGGCAGATGGAGAAGCAGGCTCCCCACTGAGCAGGAACCCTAGGATCATGACCCAAGCCGAAGGCAGATGCCCAACTGACTGAGCCACCCAGGCACCCCTAATTAACTGGTTTTGTATCTTCAAACCAGACCTCACTTCTGAGCTCCAGGATCATAAACCCCATTCACCATTGTTACTTGGATGATTGACAGACACCTGAAATGCAACCTGAGTCCAAAACTGGATCATCCTCTTCCTTCTCTGTAAATACTATTTTTCTATCTTTGCTGTGCTTTAGGATTACCTAGGGATAGTTAAAAATATCGATGCCCAAGTTCTATCCCCAGAGATTCTACTTTCATTGGTCAGGGTGCAGGATTTTTCAAAGTTCCTAGTGCTTCTAGTGGGCAGCTAAGGCTAAGAACCACTGCCCGAAAGCCTTGTCCTTCTCAAGTGTTTCTCCCCTTATTCACCAGCACTACCATCTACCTTGTGGTGTACACCACAGGGCTGGACATCTCTGAGTCTTCTCCCACCACTGACTCCAGCCCCAACCCTGGCCCTTCCAAACAAGCATGGATTCAGACGATTCTGTGAATGCCAGATGCAGGTAGGCAGAGAGTGCATAAGCTCATTCTCCCTCATCCATGCAGTATAAAAATGCTGAGGCTTGAATGTGCTGCCAGCCAGTTCCATGACTATGAGAAACAGCTTACACAAAAAGAAGGAGCTGAAAGAATCACAGAGAAACCAAGCTGAAACTCTGATGAACCTTGGCACCAATGTGGCTAAGTTTCCTTATTGCTGGATTTTTCAGATTATAGGGGCCTATAAACTCCCTTTATATTTAACCAGTTTACACTGAATTTTCAGATGCTAGCAATTAAATGCTCTGAACTGACAGACAGATGCCCTCTCTACCCCCATTATATGCTCCTACAGCACAGCTCCCTACTTTGCAACACCAGGCACAAGTGGAATATTTTCCTCAATAGATTAGAAACTAGATAGGGGCTAGGACTGTGTCTGTTTTATTTGCTACTGTATCCCCACCATCTAATACAATATACAGCACACTGTAGGTACTTAATAAATCATTTGTTCAATAAAAGAATGCAGTGGGTCAAAAAGCTGGAGTCCCTGGCAAAGAACTCTGCGGTCCTTACCAATGTGACCCAAAGCAGGCTCATGACAGCAGAAAACAAATGCTAAAGACAGCCCCAGACACTGCAATTCCTTTGAGTCCCTGATAATAAAGACATTTCAGGCTATAGAATGACCCCAAATCAGAATGGTCAATCCCTAGGTACAATCTGGATGACAATGTGGTTTCTGGAAGTATAAAAAGCCTAAATACTAGATTTCCTTGGCAAATATTTATCCCTGTCATCTTCAGCCTTTACATTACCCCTGTAAGAGTAGCATACGACCATACTAGGCACGAGGTTTGAGAAAAAAAGATGGTCTTTCAACCTGTAGGTGATACGGGTAAGACGCTTTTGACAGAAATAATACTCTACCTTTTATGAGGTTTACTATATAATCCTATTATGTCCCAAGCAACTTTCAGCAT
The DNA here is from genome assembly GCF_011800145.1 of Mirounga leonina. Taxonomy (NCBI): domain Eukaryota; kingdom Metazoa; phylum Chordata; class Mammalia; order Carnivora; family Phocidae; genus Mirounga; species Mirounga leonina. The sequence continues at coordinate 26,745,577 of NW_023270504.1, forward strand.
TTGAGAACAGGTATCCATCTCTGAAGCCCCTTACCAGAGTTCCCTGCAAACAGAAAGCACTCAACCAAAATGTCAGAATACAACACACACATCACACACATCAATCTAATTCTGGATATGGAGAATTAGAAACCCCTTTTATTTCTGGATATGTCAGTGAGAAACCCTTCTCACTTAACTCATGTTTCAAAGGGGCCAAGAAACTCTGGGAACCACTTCCCAAGTCAACTTGTCACCTACCTTATTTCTCAGATATCTAGAAGGGCTTTTAATATCAGCATTCAGATGTGAAACATGAATGAGCTTTTCAACTCCAGCTTCCTTGGACACTTGAGCAATTGCACGGGGAATCTTCACAAAAATATCCTCAAAATCAAAGTTTCTGGAAGAAGGAAAAAAAAAAGGGGGGGGGATCAGTTAAGAACACCTGTTTAAGGATTCCAAAGCTTTCTGTGATAAGCTAGTTTTCATACTATTGCTGGAATTCTTAATAGTTAAAACTTTTAAATGGCAACAATTTAACCCAAAGTCAAAATTAATATATATATGTATATTATATATATATATAAGTTTTACTGCTCATCATCATTACTGTACATAATTTAAACCTTACCGTAAGTCATAAATCAGCACACATAATATTCTCTGTGCTCCAGGAATCCCAAGGCTGAGACCCTTTGAGAACATCTGGCTGCAGTGGCTGGGAAGGGGGGAAGTGTTGGGAGCTGAAAAGGGACCCACTTCTTATCCCTGGGCCTTTGTTTCCCCCAGGGGGAAAAAAAACTAAAAAAATCAGTCACCAGTTTACTCCAGTAACATTAACATTACACAATAACATTAATGCTTACACTGTACAAGGCGCTGTTATTAGTCACTACAGGAGATTTAAAGTTGAATGAGACTCTCCAAGTCACCAAAGAACTTAGAAATATGTGATGAGGCAGACATAGATTATCAAACTTTAATAAATGTTAAGAAAATGGTATGAACAAAATGTGCAACTATAAGATTAAAACACTATCTGTTGATAAACAACCTACACAAAGGCTAACAAGAACTGTTCAAACCAGTACTCATGTCATCTTTGATTAACAATGTGAACACTGTTTACGCAAGAAAAACCAATGTTCAGCTTGATGAACAGTAGGATGGGCAAAATCGTCCTGCCTAACCCATCCCAGCTGGATGAATCTAAAACAGGATCAGCCATTATGAACCAAACGGTCATTCCGTCAAGCTGATGACACCAACCACACTGACATAATCCCTACCGGCTTTTTATGGGTAGCGCATCACATTGCTCACTTATACCAGACTTACTGCCAACTGAATCTCCTGAAAGGGGGTTTTTGGGTATGTAAACAGGTGTCCAATGCTTAATGATGGACTAACTAAAAATGTGACAACTACAATTCCTGACATTAGAAGGTACCCAGTGAATGTCTACTGAACCTTAAGATAGCATATGCAAAGAAAAAACAAGAGCCAAAGACTTACTTGGTTTCCCATTCTCGCCCAACAAGATTAATGACCACATTGCTGTGCTTCACTGCTCTTCGGATAGAATCTTTGTTCCTCCCGTCCCATTCCTATAAGAACAACAGCCAGTCAGATGCAAACATAAGGGCAAGTTTCAAAATAGGCCATCTGTTGTAGTCATAATATGGTACCATTTCATACAGGCTCCATTTATTACAAGAGAAATGGTCATGAGGTCTCAAATTCCCTCCTGATTCTCTGACTCTCCTGGAGACAAAAAGATCACAGTCTATTTTATTCAGGCAATGAAATGATAGAATTAGAAAAGACAATATTCATTTTTAGTGGGGCACATCCATTTCTGGCCACCCAACTGCCCCTTGCAACTTGTAAGGGAATCTGGCTACCAAATCTCCCTTCCTGAAATAGAGCCAAAGAGTCAAGGATCATTTGGGAGGAAAACTGACTTGCCCTTTTTGCAGCAACCAGCTACAGATTGAAGGTAGGAGGAGTATCTCTTAAAGGCTACCATTAAATTGGGAGCATTCATGACTATTTTCTTATCTCTCCTTAATGCTTTCCTCTTTATAATCCTAGATGTAGTCATTTCTTCTAGTCACTTCAGATCTAGTCACTTCAGACATTGAAAACAACACACAGGGAGGAGTGACCTGCCTAAAAGTGCAGGGTGAGCCAATGGCAGATTTCAGTGTAGAACTACATGTCTGAGTGATTCAAGCCTACAGTCAGGTTGACGATTCTTTTCCAAAACGGAGACCAGGGATTAAATTACCTCAAAGATACAGCATTTTCTATGTTAAAATGAAACTGGATTTTTTAAACATTTCGAAGGAAAATAATAAGTAGTAAGAAGTTCTTAGGGTCAAATGCTAAGGGGTATGTATGAGTGAAAGGAGAGTGAGTGAGAAAGGAACAATGGGGCAGGGGGAGTGACTGGGCGGGGCCCACTAACATACCTGTGCAATTTAGAAAGGGCTCCAGAAACCAGACTCAAGAGCAAAAGATGAAGCCCTCAGAGGAGGAACTAGTTATAACTGATGCAGGAGAGGGGGTACAAGAGACATATAGAGTGACAGCTGGGGAGTCAGACAACTCCATTTGCCTTTTGTGAATGGTGTACAAAGTTATCTCTCCAACCTCTATGTAAAATTTGAAAATACAACCTATCTCAGGGGTTTGCTATGAAGATAAAGTAAAAGAGACATACAATCTGCAGCACAATGAGTGACACAGCTAATAAAAAAAAACAGTTCTTGGGGCACCTGGGTGGCTCAGTCGGTTAAGCGGCTGCCTTCGGCTCAGGTGACCGAAGGTCACTTTTAAAAAAAAAAAAAGCAGTTCTACACATAAAAAGCTAAAAAGACTTTTTTTTTTTTTTAAGATGGCAAGAGTGGGAAAAAAAGAATCCAAGAAGTGGATTCCAAAACTCAGAGTGGCTTGGGGTACATCTGCAGGAATGGCACAAGAGAAAAGCCTGGAGAGAAAGAATTAAAAGGAAACCAAATTCCCAGGGATAAGGCCCAGGGGGTACAATCAAGTTTGCAAACCAAGTGGTTGTTCAGACAGTAGTTTCCACCACAGACTAAAGCAGGGAAATCAGTACCTCACACTTAGTATGGTTCACCCTTGTCAAAAATAAACAACAATATAGTGAAGTCTTTCCGTTTTATCTTTCTCATACTTCCCCTTTTGTAAACATTATTATATTCAAAGTAATATACTTGGGGCGCCTGGGTGGCTCAGTTGGTTAAGCGTCCGACTCTTGATTTAGGCTCAGGTCATGATCTCAAAGTCGTGGGATCAAGCCCCACGTTAGGCTCCATGCTGGGCACAGAGCCTGCTTAAGATTCTCTCTCCCTCTGCCCCTCCCCGCCTTCATGCTCGCTCTCTCTCTCTCAAAAAAAAAACGTTATATGTTTAGTCTCTGTATTCTCTATTAACACTGAGAGCTCCCTGTGGTCTTGTTCATCAAAACATGCTCAGAGTTTAGCTCAATGTCAGGCACTCTATAAATACCTGTGGAAAGAATGGAATATGTATCATATATCTCAATTCCAATGACTCCACATCTGCAAGCCAAAGTTTTCACCGATCATTCGTGAAATACTTTAATTTTGAGGATTGACAAAGTGACCAATAATCTCAAGTCACAAAGAAACAGGAAAAAAGCTAAGCTCCTCTAACTGTAAGACCAAGAAGATATTTGAGAATAAGATTTTAGAGAAGATGGCATCAGGGAAATCCAAATCAAAACCTCAATGAGATACCACCTCACACCAGTCAGAATGGCTAAAATTAACAAGTCAGGAAACGACAGATGTTAGCGGGGATGCGGAGAAAGAGGAACCCTCCTACACTGTTGGTGGGAATGCAAGCTGGTGCAGCCACTCTGGAAAACAGTATGGTGGTTCCTCAAAAAGTGGAAAATAGAGCTACCATACGATCCAGCAATTGCAGTACTGGGTATTTACCCCAAAGATACAAAAGTAGGGATCCGAAAGGGTACGTGCACCCAATGTTTATAGCAGCAATGTCCACATTAGCCAAACTGTGGAAGAAGCCAAGATGTCCATCAACAGATGAATGGATAAAGAAGATGTGGTATATATATACAATGGAATATTATGCAGCCATCAAAAGGAATGAGATCTTGCCATTTGCAACGACGTGGATGGAACTGGAGGGTATTATGTTGAGCAAAATAAGTCAAACAGAGAAAGACATGTATCATATGATCTCACTGATATGAGGAATTCTTAATCTCAGGAAACAAACTGAGGGTTGCTGGAGTGGGGGGTGGGGTGGGAGGGATGGGGTGACTGGGTGATAGACACTAGGGGAGGGTATGTGCTCTGGTAAGCGCTGTGAATTGTGCAAGACTGTTGAATCTCAGATCTGTACCTCTGAAACAAATAATGCAATATATGTTAAGAAAAAAAAAAAGAAGAAGAAGAAGAAGAAGGTAGCAGGAGGGGAAGAATGAAGCGTAGACGAACCATGAGAGATGATGGACTCTGAAAAACAAACTGAGGGTTCTAGAGGGGAGGGGGTGGGAGGATGGGTTAGCCTGGTGGTGGGTATTGAGGAGGGCACATTCTGCATGGAGCACTGGGTGTTATGCACAAACAATGAATCATGGAACACTACATCTAAAACTAATGATGTAATGTAGGGGATTAACATAATAATAAAAAAAAAGATTTTAGAGAAGAAAAACACTTTAGAAACAAGAAATTTCCAACATATTCTTAGCTTGTGAACATTCAGTAAGGAATAAATGAAAATGTTATTAAAAATAAGTAAAAACTTGGGCGCCTGGGTGGCTCAGTTGGTTAAGTGACTGCCTTCGGCTCAGGTCATGATCCTGGGATCCTGGGATCAGGTCCCACATCGGGCTCCTCCTGCTCTGCGGGGAGCCTGCTTCTCCCTCTCTCTCTGCCTGACACTCCCCCTGCTTGTGCTCTCTCTCTCTCTCAAATAAATAAATAAAATCTTAAAAAAAAAAAGTAAAAATTTAAAAGAGATCACAAATAATCTGCATGAATATATCAGAGATCTTCAGAATGTTTACCAAATTATTTTTTGTTTTTATTTATTTTCTTAAAGATTTTATTTATTTGACAGAGAGAGACACAGTGAGAGAGGGAACACAAGCAGGGGGAGTGGGAGAGGGAGAAGCAGGCTTCCCGCTGAGCAGGGAGCCTGATGCGGGGCTCGATACCAGGACCCTGGGATCATGACCCAAGCCAAAGGCAGACGCTTAACGACTGAGCCACCCAGGCGCCCCCCAAATTATTTTTTAAAAGGGGAAGTGTGTACATGGAAGAGCTCAACTTCATACAGAATGATAAAAGCAGGACAATTTAGCCAGAACAGGAGACTGAGCATCAAGGCCCAGAGTGTTTCTCAATAGGATAACTGCAGGCACTGGGGACAATGTAACTCCCTGTGGAAACGGACTGCTCTGGGAGCTGTATGATATTTAGCATCCCTGGTCCCTAGCTAATAAACCAGTATGGTCTCCAATCATTGTGGCAACCAAAAAGGCCCACACGTTTTTAATCACCCCCTTGAAGGGTCCCCCCCTACCCTGGTTCCCTACTGCCTCACCCCATTGGCAACTCTTGGCCAAAGGAAAAACCTGCAGATTATAGAATAGCAATAGGGAAGCACAACGAGCACTGTTCTAAATTCAGTCTGTGCCAAGGAAACCAAGTTATAAAACACCCTATTTGTGATTTTCACCATCTACAGAAGAACTGTCCAACAGAAATATAACATGAGGCACACAGGCAATTCTAAATTTTCCACCAGTCACATTTAAAAGAGTAAAAAGAAACAGGTGAAATTCATTTTAATAATATATTTTATTTAACCGAATATATCCAAAATATTATTTCAATATGTAATAAGTGTAAAAAATTATTAATGATATATATCACTTTCTTTGTACTAAGTCTTTGAAATCTGGTGTGTATTTTGTATGTACAGCATCTCTTAATTAAGATTAGCCACATTTCAAATGTTCCATGACCACACGTGGCTGGTGGCTACCATACTAGATGGCACGGGCCTACAGCAGGGGTCAGCAAACCATATCCCAAAGGCAAATCTAGCCTGTAGTCTAACTTTGTAAATAAAGTCTTTTTTTTAACATTTTTTTAAAGGATTTTTTTATTTATTCATTTAAGACACAGAGATACAGAGAGAGAGAGAGAGAGAGAGAGCATGAGCAGGGGGAGAGGCAGAGGGAGAGGGAGAAGCAGGCTCTCCGCTGAGCCAGGAGCCCGATGTGGGGCTCGATCCCAGGACCCTCGGATCATGACCTGAACCAAAGGCAGACGCCCAACCATCTGAGCCACCCAGGCGCCCCTGTAAATAAAGTTTTATTAGAACACAGCCACTTCCATTCATTTATACATTATCTATAGCTGCTTTCAGGCTAGAAGGGCAGAAATGAGTAATCATGAAAAGACCCTGTGACCCACAAAAGCTAAAATATTTACTATCTGGCCCTTTACAGAAAATGTGTGTCAACTGCTGGGCAAGAGTTTAAAAGAAGGGGATGAATGAAGGATGCCCTTGGTTCACTCTGGGATGAAACTATTGCTTTATTACACTGTCTCTCTCTCCTAAAAATGTCCTCAGTAATTTACATCTGTCAACTCCAATAATCAGTCACACAGGCTCTTACCAGAAAGATAATCTGGCCCAGGTCACCCATGGGACGAAGGTGCATGGTGTCATATGGATCACACCGATAGGGTACGATCACCTGTGACCCCATACGTCCTAAAAAAGAATGGATTGAAACAAGGATCAACATTAACATAATATGGATATTTACTTTATAGGACAATGAATGATTTGGTAAATATTTAACTTCTAGTATGATAAATGAATGGATACCATGTTTAACAAAAAGCATATTTTGCTGTGCGAGAGATGCCGTAACTTTTCAGAGACCACATTCCTGTTTCTACAACCTATACAGAAAGCATGATAATGCTTCCTGATGAACAGCAGATCAGAATTACATAAACCCAAGATAAGAGTAATCTGTAACACTGTTAAATTGAAAGAAACATGGTTCATGGCTTCTCATTAGGCAACCCTAATAAATGGCACTGGGGCATACGGAACTTAAAGAACTACTTACCAAGATGGTTGACAACATATCGGCCCAGGAATCCTGTTGCTCCAAACACAGTGGCCACAATCCCACTGACTGAGGAACGCCCACCTTTGCCATGAGGTATGAGTGCATGATGAAGCTGGCGCTGGGGTGGGCCATGAAACACAGCTGTGGCTCTTGCAGTAATAGAAGAACCTTAAACAAAACCCCAGAGTATACAAAAATGGTAAATGTTAATATATATCTTTTCCTAGAAACTGGTAACATTATTTTGTTATCAGTACTTTCATATACTTAAGATGAATTTTTAAATCAAAAGTTGTAATTTAAGTGCCAACAGCAATAATAAACTACCGCAACAAAGAATCCATGTGTCATAAGGAAATATTAAAAATTAGAAAATACAGTTGATCTTTCAATAACACTGGTTTGAACTGCATGGATCCACTTTTATGCAGATTTTTTCAATAAATACAGCACAATACTATATTTTCTCTTCATTATGATTTTCTTTAATAACATTTTTTCTCTCACTTTACTGTAAGAACACAGTATATAATACATACAGGTAAACATACAGAATATGTTAATCAACTATTTATGTTACCAGTAAGGCTTCTGGTCAATAGTAGGCTATCAACAGTTAAGTTTTAGGGGAACCAAAAATTACACATGAATTTTTGACTGCAGGGATGGGGGGGGTCAGTGCCCCTAACTACTGTATTGTTCAAGAGTCAACTATAAACTTCCTGCCCTATGGGATACAATATACCTAGGAAGATAAATCACATTTAAAAAATTAAAGTTACATATTAAGAGAGTATAAACCTCCACAATAAAAGGAACTGAGAGAATGCACAGGAAGAAAGCAATATAAGAGGAAGAATTCTTGGATAAAATGGATTTTGGGGGGGCGCTTCTTCCAGTTTTACTGAGAAATAATCAACATATATCACTGTGTAAGTTTAAGGTGTACAGCACGATGGTTTGATTTACATATATTATAAAATGATTACAACAGGTTCAGCTTATGTCCATCATCTCATAGAGATATAATAAAAAAGAAAAAAGAAAAAAAACAATTTTCTCCTAGTGATGAGAACTCTTAGCATTAACTACCCTAATGTTTTATCATTATCATTCGGCAGCATTAGCTATAATCACCATGTTGTACATTACATCTCGAATACTTATTTATAACTGTAGGTTTGTACTTTTGACCACCTTCCTCCAATCCCCCTTCTGCAACCCTCTGCCTCTAGGAACCACAAGTCTGAGCTCTTTTTCTCTGAGTTTGGGTCTCTTTTTAATCCCACATATAAGGGAGATCATACAAAGTTGAGATCATACGTATTCGTCTTTCTCTGACTTATTTCACTTAGCGTAATGCCTTCAGGGTCCATCCATGTTGCAGCAAATGGTCGGATTTCCTAGTTTTCTTTATGGGCAGATAATATTCCATCTTATATAAATACCACAACTTCTTTATCTGTTCAACCCTCGATGGACACTTAGGTTGTTTTCATGTCCCGGCTATTGTAAATAATGCTACAATAAACATGGGAGTGCAGGTACCTCTTTTGAGTTAGTATTTTCATTTCCTTTGAACATATTAGCAGAAGTGGAATTGCTGGATCACATAGTAGTTGTATTTTTAATTTTTTGAGGAACCTTCATGCTATTTTCCATAGTGGCCGTTCCCTTTTCTCCACATCCTCGCTAACATTTGTTATCTCTTGTCTTTTTCATGATGGCGATTCTAATGCGTAAGGTGATATCTCATTGAGGTTTTAATTTGCATTTCCCTGATGACAAGTGATGTTGAGCACCTTCTCATGTACCGGTTGGCCTTTCACATATCCTCTTTGCCCATTTTTTAATTGGGTTATTGGTGGGGTTTTTGCTATTGAGCAATAAACTAGTTTGAGTAAGGCTGTAAAGAGGAACAACAGAAAGAATAGATTTCCGTGTGAAACATGTAAAACATATAACAATGTAGACGTGGGAATGAATAAGCCCAGTGCAGGGAACAGAAGATTTACCTGGAACAGACTCTGAAACTGATAACGAATGAAAAAATAAAGTTGATGATACATGCTGGAGGCAGAGGACTATTAGTAGAGAACATTTTTTTAAAAAAAGAGTACAGTTCAGACAATATAAAGCTACTGAAAATCATCAAAAGTAACGACAAAAGGAGTGTTTGAGAAAAAATTTTCTGACCTTTAGAAAGGTTAATTTGTCAAACCTCTCACTATTTACATCTCCACACTATATGCGCAAGGAGACCATGTGGCCTTAGCCTGGACATCTGCAAGGTGGGGAAACACGACTTCCCATTGCAGACCATTCTCATTAGAGCCATTCCAACAAAGGGTTCCACCACATGGGAGATCAATGACTGTTTCCCAGCAGCTTTGATCCCTTTGTTCCTCTGGAATGACAAAGAACAAATTTAACCCCTCTCCTGCATTTAAGTTCAGCAATTATATCTCTACTAAGTCTTTTCCAGGTTACACATTCCTAGTTCCATCAACTATTCTTCATTTGGCAGAGGTGTAAAACTCCTTTGGAATCACACTCCCAATTTTCAAGTCCCTTGAAACATATTATGGCAAAGTTTTAGAGCAAATTACTTAACTTTCAGAGAATAAGTAAAAACCAACTAAGACATTTAAAGGGCTAATAAACTTTTGCTACAATCAACAAACTGTTTACCATCAGCACTGGTGCTTTGTAAACTTGGGGAAAACTGAAAGAAACAAATAGTAATTGCTTTAGAAAATCTGTATTGGAAAAAAAAAAAGGAAGGAAGGAAGGATGGTAAGTAAGTAACTAAGTAAGTCTGTGTCTCTTCTCTGCACATGATTCTCCAGTGGCATTCTACCCAGAAACCATGGGTTTTCCCTAATCAGAAGCATGAAATTAGAGAAAAAGCCTAGCTTACTGAACAATGACTGAAACCACAAAGATTAAAAACAAACACTGCAGATCAGACACTTAACAACAAACTGTTACCACAATAACAGCTAAACTTACAAAACTGTTAACAGATGCCAGGCATTGTTCTAAGTGCTCAGTAGGTATTATCTTATTTAATACTATTCTTACTGTAACTTTACAGATGTGGAAGCTCAGGCTCAGAGAGTTTAAGTGACTTGCCCAAAAAGCCAGCAAAGGAGACTGAAAAGCAGCCCAGTAAGGTAAGGGGAAAACAAAAGGAAATGATACTCAGAAGGTAAATGAAGAAAGGGACTGACAGAGGTAACAGTTAACTCTATCAAAGGCTGCTGAAAAGTGAAGTAGGATGGGGACAGAGGACCACAGACCTAGAAGATGTTGGTTTTGAGTGGCCTTAATAAGAACAATTTTATTGCTGTGGGAATGACAGCCTGACTCGAGCAGGCAAGAGAGAATGTGAGGCAAAGAAGTGGGAAAAGGAGTATCAATGATTCTTCTGAGGAGAGATGATGTGAAAGGGGGTAAAAGGACTAGAGGAACATGAGGATAAGGAAGGATTTTTTTTTTTAATATTAGCTATTATAACATATTTATACACTGATGGAAATGACCCAGTAGAGGGGAAAAATGAATGATTCAGGAGAGGGAATGCACAGGTAATTGAAGATGGGATGGAATGCAAAACAAAGGAAGTGGCTTTAGATCAAAGCAGGAGGAGCTCGTCCACTATCACAGGAGGGAAAGCTGAGAATTATCACAGCTCAGCTATTAGATTTTTATGGTGGGAAAAAGATCGTTCTCATCTGATTCCTCTGATTTCTAGGTAAAGGTGAGAATGAGACAGAAGCACATGTTAAAAGTTTTAGGAGACTGACAATGTTAAATAATCATTATGGAAAAGGCAAAGCAAATTTCTTGAAAAACATAATACTGAAAATCTACTTGATATCTGTATTCATGAATTTAAAATAAGGTCAGTCAGTTTTGAGTTTTCTGTAGCTCAGTTCTCTACTGCAGGAAATGTGTGGAAAGCTTGGTTTAATTAGTGGGGTTTTTTTTGTTTGTTTGTTTTTTAATGCCACAGGCAGATGGGCTGGGGAGTTAAGAATGTATGGGGGAATGATTAGAATGATCTTTAAGGAAGGAAATGAGGACACTGGATAAAGGACAGTAAATAAAACAGGAAGAATGACTGGAGTCAAGGAATTAATATCTCAAATGATTGTTAGGAGATTTACAATAAATGTATATAAAGCATTTAGCACATTATCTAACGCATGTTAAGCACTCCATGAGTAACAGATGCTTTCATTTGTTATTACTTCAGAATCTCTTGGGTGATGTTACACTAACCTCATGAGATTATTTATTTTCCCCCAACAATTATAGGCCAGGCACCATTCTAGAAACTGTGACTAGCACAATAAAAATGACAAAGTCCCTGGCCTCAGGGAGCTTACATTTTAGAAGGTTGACTTGAAAATTAATATGTGGGTAGGTACCTGTCACAGTGCCTTGCACTAGGTAGGTACTCAATAAATAAAAGTTGTTACCTTCTTTGGCTCCAACCTCTCTATTTTCTTCCATATGTTATGAACCATTAGGAGAGTAATATTCTTTACTCATTATATTCCTCTGCTCAAATACCTCTATTGGCTTCTTACTGTAATATATAAACCAATCTTCTCCAAACATATTTGCTTGCATATTGCATTAGTTTTATTTTTTATTTTATTTTAAAGATTTTATTTATTTATTTATTTGACACAGAGAGAGAGAGAGACAGCTAGAGAGGGAACACAAGCAGGGGGAGTGGGAGAGGGAGAAGCAGGCTCCTGGCCGAGCAGGGAGCCCGATGCGGGGCTCGATCCCAGGACCCTGGGATCATGACCTGAGCTGAAGGCAGACGCTTAACAACTGAGCCACCCAGGCGCCCCTGCATTAGTTTTAAACATTTATAAATCACATATACATACTGTGTAGTACCAATACGTCATATACACTAAAAAACATTAAAGCACTTAGAATAGTGTCTGGTATATAGTTTAAACTACGTAAGTGTTAGCTATTGTTGCTGTTTTATTACTGAAAATGTTTTTTCAGTTCTAATACTGTATTTTTGTACCCCACTGATTCCTCTTGCAAAACCCACTTTCAAGACCACTGAACTAAACTGCTTGACTTTCAAAGTCCTCCAATTTTTGATCTCATCTAACATAGTCAACTTTCTTTCCTACTATTCCATATCTACAGGTAGTCATTTCACTGCCTCCTAAGTACTTTGTGATTCCATTCTCACCACCTTGTCCTTGCCCACGCCACGAAAAGGTGTAGTTTCTCTGACTTTCCAAATCAAAACAACCCTAAAAAAAAAAAAAAAAATCAGTGGAAGCACTAAAATTCTCCACTGGTCTTCCAATCTTCCCTCACTACTTCAAATGATACTAATCTTTCCCTTTTCTGATTTCCTACGGTACTTAATAGTCTCTCCATATCTCACCATATATAATTGTTTTACACGGTTCTGTTCTATAGTTTTTTGATTATGTTACACACTAGACTTGCCTCTCTAGAGTTTATGCAAAAGCTTACTTTACCAGAGACAATAAAGCATAGAGGTTAAGAGCACAAGCTATGGCTTCAACTAAAAAGAAGTTAAAGTGAAAATATTTACAAAACTATTTAGGACTGTGGTTAGCAAATAGCCAATACACAATAAATGGTAGTTATTATCATTCATGATCTACATTATGTCACACCAACGTAATACTTTCACAAGAACCAACAAATGTTCTAGAGGGGAGGGGGGTGGGAGGATGGGTTAGCCTGGTAGTGGGTATTGAGGAGGACACATTCTGCATGGAGCACTGGGTGTTATGCACAAACAATGAATCATGGAACACTTCATCTAAAACTAATGATGTAATGTATGGGGATTAACATAAGAATAAAAAAAATTAAAAAAAAAAAAAAGAACCAACAAATGTCTTTGCAAAGAAGTCATGGCTACAAAACCATCCACAAAATCGATGTGAACCAATACACCTGGTATGTAGGAGCTCTATCCAAGATGGAAAATAGAAAAGTATCCTCCAAATACTCCTGACTTGCTCCTCAACCTAAACATCAGAACGACTTGTGGAGCTTTTTTAAAACCCAAGGTGCAAGGACCCAACCTCAAAAATTCTGATTCAATAGCTCTGCAATGAGTCCCCATTTCTATTTTTTTCTAAAGCACTAAAAATGATTCTGACATGAAACTAACTGTGAGAGCAAATGATATTTAATAATGACTTGAATACACTATGGAAATATACAACTTTTGGAGGTCGATTGAGGCAAATTTGTGAAAGGGTGGAGGGGGAAGAATGATAATGAAGTGTAACTGTATTCCCAATTTCCTTGCTTTTCTTGACTCGTTTTGTGAGTGTAAGGGTAAATTTATATTTTCAAATTGAGGAACATGACAGCAAATCCAATCAGAATAGAAGGAAAAATGAACAACGCTTAGACAAACCTTAAGATATCCTTTCCTCTTCACTTTCCTTTCCACCAAGCTCCTCATTGTTCTCTCCAGCATCCCTCGCTCCCCCAGCCCCCAGTGCCTCGACCTAACACACTCTACATATGCAGGGATGCTTTTGACTTAGAAAGTGCTTTATAAATATTACTTTATTTAATCGTTTCAGAAACTCCCTGACGTTGTGGTATTATCATCCCCACTGTAACACGAAGAATCTGAAATTGAGATAGACTAAGGGCTTGCACAAGTTAAGAAACTTTTCTCACTATCCTTTTTTTCCCCCATCCTTTTCAGATTCCTCCCCACAAACCCCCGAACGTCCCGCCGCCGGCCACACACACTAATTTTTCCTAACCTCGAACCCTTACAACCCTAGGAGAACTGATTCTTTCGATCCTTTACGTGCTCCCCACTTTCTCCTTTTCCCTTCCCGTTGCTCACGTTCGCTCAGCACAGACCCCTTCCCAAGTGTACAATTTAATGTGAGCCAAGGAGGGGAAAAGGAAAGCAGAAACTACAGGCAGTCCCGGACCTAGAAAGACCAAGGTGCTCGGGGAGTCGGCGTGACCGCTGCAGGATGGCGCCACTCTCAACACTTCGGAATCCCGATCGGCGGCCGCTGTTCCCGGTGACACTTACGTGACATTGGCAGGGCCCGGACAACCCGGGGGCGAACGGCAGCCGCCATCTTCTCCCACAATACCCCACGGCCGGCGCGCCAACCCACTACGGCTACTGAGCTGGGCCAAAGTGATCGTCCACGCCTGTCTGCGCAGGCGCTAACCGGGAAGAGACGGGGTGGGTCAGAGATTGGGGTAGAGTGTGGAGAGAAGAGAGCTAGAGAAAGAGAGCGGGGCGCAAGGGAGGAAACGTGAAGGAGAGGGCAAAGAAAGGAAATAGAGAAGAATCCTGGGGTTAGAATCTCAGATCTGGAGTGGACTATAATCTTACTGCCAAGGAACGTGAAGTTAAGAGTCAACCAGTGACTGACTGAAGGACTTGCAAAATGGCAGAACCCGAGCTGCAGAGAGCCCAACTTCCCTGACTCAGTTCAGTTTGTTATTCCCTGAAAATGTCAGCAGCTCTGGTGAGACTAGGGGAAAATGGAGGCGTGGCCCCAGCACTCGGGAAGTTCTCAAAGGAGAGAACCAGGGTCCAGAGGAGAGGTTGGACAAGAAAGGAGTGAGGCGGGGCGTAGCGAAATAAAGGAAGAGAAATAGAAATGAGGATGTGCACCTCGAACTCACCAAGCACATTCTCTCCTCGGAGCCATAGCTCTTGCTGTACCCTTTACCTGGCATGCTTGCTCAGATGCCTACACCAGCTCAAGTTTCTGCTCAAAGAAAACTTCTCTGACACCCAAGGTGGTCATCATTCCATCGTCTATGTTGTTTTTACTTAATATGAAAGCACTTACCACCACCTGACATATGACTCCAGGGATTCTTAACCTGGGGTGTGATTCATGAGTGGGCTCAAGGAAATCTGTGAACCTCCTGAAATGTTAAGTAAAATTTAGTGGGTATGTATGCCACTGCACATTTTTCTAGAAAGAAACTCAAGGTGATTCTAGAACAATAGTGGACCTCTTTGAGAATCTGCACTGTTCTAGAAAGAGGTTTCTAGAGCCTGAGGAGATTGCAGAAAGATTAAACACTTGGATTTTTAAATAGTTTATTCTGGTCGCTCACTATTTCTGAGTGGGAGACAGCAACCAGCAACCTGTCCTGAGACATCTGCCTTGGGCTTATCAGAAAACAAACTAGTTTGGGGGAACTTTCTAGATTTGGTAATTCTTTCAGTGCTTTGTTTTTGTCAGGAAGAAAGCAGTGTGAGTTGCTTGGATGGACAAAAGTCCCCTAATGAGTAGAGGTTGCCTGTTATTGGGCTTGTAAGATTGGTTGTTTCCCACTCCATCCCCGCCCCCACTATTTCCTGAAGTGTCCTGTACCAAATTGAATTGGAAGAGAAAAGAAACTCCTGAAAAAAAAGAAAATTTCTTGAAGAAATTTTATCAGAGAGGTTTAATAATGCTACACAGTCATATTTCTTGGCCTCATCCGGTGTTCACCCAGCACTTAAAATTCTCTAATATTTGCTTCTGAGGTCAATATGAATATAAAATACTTAATTGGTTCTGATAAACTGTCAGACCCTGTTATCATCAGCAGCCTCCTAACACCTGTGAAACATGGCAAGTCTGCTATTTTACACTTGAAGTCAAACACTGACTCATGTTCTCAATACTAATTTCAAGATTGCATATTGTTGAAAGAGCACTGACTTAAAACTCAGAATACTAGATCCCAGTCCCAGCTCTACCAGTTAATAGTTGTAATCTGGGCAGATTTCTACACCTATCAAACAGGGAAAGTAATACCTGCCCTGTTACCTCAAAAGATTATTGTGAGGATAAGATGACATAATGGGTGTGAAGGTGCTTTGTCAACTGCAAAGTACTATATGCAGGTATGTGAAGTTCTATTTAAATACCACCGAAGTATCAAAGTTCTAGACTGTTAGAGCTGGAAGGGATCTTAAGAGATGAGTAAGCCCAATTTCTTTATTTTAAAGATGAAGAAACTGAGACAGTATAAAAGATCATCAATAGATAAATAACCTTGTTGAAGAAAGCCTGTAACAAACCAATCAGTCACTTTTGAATCTGTTAACAATTTTAACCTTTATCTTGTGGCCTTGATCAAGATTCTTTTTGTTTCATGGAAACTATGTACTAGTCCTATACTCAATCATTAATTAAGAGTACATAGGGTAATATTTCCAAAGAGGATGTACTAAGAATAAAGTCCTCCTCAAGGATAGAAATTGTCAACCAAATGCCTCTAAGTCTGATTTATCCCACTACCTTTCCTCAGATTGAGGCACTGTAGAGAATGGATTAGTGCGACTGTATCCGACCATTGAAGATAAATTATAACCCAGAAATGGTCAGTCTGGGCAAAATATCTGCAAATTTACTTGTTTGTTTATTTATTTTTACAAAAGCTAAGATGCTTATAATGCAGAGTCAAGGCTGGGTCCACAAAATGAAGTGATTCTGTGGGCTTTGCATAAAAAAAACTTAGTAGATGCTCAATTTTTATTTCTTCCTCTCTGTACCCTCTGAATTTGTTCATACATACGAAATACTCTGTTGTTTTAAGTGCAATCCATTGGCAAAATTTTCCCCTCCCACATTCCCTGCCTAAATTAGATACTTCAAGAAGAAAATTAATTAGGGGAAAGCAAGCCCAGTCCTTCCAAACTAAGCGTCAGAGACATGGAGTATATCTTAACCTATCCCCCTTGTCCTTTGACAACTCAGTTTCTGATAGCCTCACTACTGTTGCTATAGAGACAGTGATATCACCAGTTGCAATTCTGATGTCACTCTTCAGTCCCAACAAGGGGGAGGTGCATGGAAGTCTGGGGGAGGAAACAAGATCTTGAGCTGAGTAAGAACATCCCAGCATCTTCACTGACTTTTAAAGTATAGTCTGGAGTCTTCTGTGGTTCACTATTCCAGTGCTACAGAGGTAGGAAATTCCACTGGACTGATAAAACAGCCCATTTTCTGAGCCTCTGTAGTTAAAAAGGAGAATTCAGTGACAAGTGATGGTTAACTTAATGTTCAACCCAGCTTCCCTCTTTGCACAGTCAATTTTAATTTTACATCAGAGTTTTCTGGAAATAAATGAGCCTCTCCCTCAGTAGCATTACAGCTAAACCTATCATCTTTGCTGCTGAAATTTTAATTTTGTTGCAGATTTAACCAGATCTCCTCAGCCATCCTTTTGGGATCATGAGGGTGTCTTACTCCTCACTTCCCAGTTTGACTGGAAGCTTAACTAACTGCTGACTTCTTTTCATTGTGTAGCTATTCCAAAAGTTGTTGTTTTTCTCCTAGTGCTCGAGTAGCAAAATCAGACTGGTGTAGCTCTGAGTCCTGATTCTCATTTACTTTCATCCTCTTTACTCTTATTTCTGAAGTCTTGGCTAGACAACAGAGAATTGGAAAAGACAGGATATATATATAGCCATGTGGAGAAAGTGTCTGTATTTATCGTACACCAGAGGAAGAAGCTAAGGGAAAGTGAAAACGGAGGAGATCCACAGAGAAGTTTAATAGTGAATGGTATCACCAAGGGAAAAGACACACACACACTTCTAATCCTTATTTAAACAAAATCAATTGTAACTGATGTCAGCAATAACCAAATTTATTGACTGTGTACAATGTGCCAGGCACTTAGAAGAAGGGAATGAGAGAGAAAAAGAGAATGGATATAAATGAATATATTCTTCCTTTTTAAAACTAGTAATAAAACTTGGTTGAATAAACTTTAAAACCTGATCAGGTATGTATCACCCTGCAAAATCTCCATTTATGTTGCCTGTAATTTGGGCTTTTCTGTGACTTTAAGAACCTTGAATAAACAGGAGCCTCTTGCTTATGATGGATGTAGGAGAAAAATGTCTTGAGATAGAGCTACGGTCTGAAGTACAGGAACCATAACCCATAACCAAATCCCTGTGCTATGCCCTCTCTGGCTGACATTCACGATTTGCACTCCTCCTCAATTATTACTGAGGTAGTAACCACATTGGCATTTTTAAGGGGTATCCTTCTATGGGCCGCAGGATCCCTCTGTTGGCATAGAAAAATTTCATAGCTTCTGGGATGTTAACCTGCAGAGCTCTAATACTTAAAGGAATATATCCAGTGTTTTTAACATTCCCTTTCTAGGCCTCAGTTTCTTAATGTGTAAAATGAGGGTGTTAGAATAAATGGTTTCTAGGATCCATTTATCTATACATTGTATAGAGTTAGCTTTCTTTCCTCATCAAATTTAATAGGTAATACAAATCATCTTTTTTCTCTTTTATTTTCTACCCTAACTCCAGGATATTATTCACCAGCTTTGAACTTAAGATATTTATCAATCTGTTTATTGGCTCCACTAAAGTCTAGATTTTCCTTCCCTCTTTTTCATTTCATTATGGGAAATGTATACAGATTTAGAAGTCTGAATATCATTATCATCAAAAGATATTTAAGTACTTCATATAAATACAATTAGCCAGGACAATTTAGGGAGTTTAAAGTCTAAAAGAAGCTTCATGGATGCAGATAAAAATGCAGAAGACAAAGAAAATAGAATAAAAACATTAGTACATATAAGTGTTAAGTGTTTGCTGGATATATATGACTAAAAGGTTGTTGATTTATTTGTATTATTGGGATAGGAAGTTCTGTTAATAAATCATTGGATAAATATACCTTGGATATATCTCTAGGGTGAATGTATCCCCAAAAGCAATCAAGCTTCAAGAAAGCCTGAATGTGTGGCTTAATAAATCATTGGATAAATGATTAATAAATCATTGGATAAATATACCTTGGATATGTCTCTAGGGTGAATGTATCCCCAAAAGGAATCAAGCTTCAAGAAATGGCTTACCACCATAGCAAACTTGAGCAAACCATTTTTTTGTTGTTCTCAGATTCTCCTATTTAAGAAAGAAAGAAAAGATTATACTATCTGGAATTTGAAATAGGCAGTATTCCTATATTCATTCTTTCAGCAGGTGATTATTAAGCACCAACTTAAGACACTAGTTACTGTGAGGGATACCAGCATGAGTAAGAAAATGCATCTGTCCTCAGAAAGCCAGCTAATAAAAGAGATGAAATATATGTGAGCAATTAAAGTGCTAGATGGGATGTAAAGGTTGAAGCAAAATATGATGGAAACTTTGATAGAGGAGCAATCACATTCAGTTAGGTACTTAGAAAATATTTCACAGATGTGGTAAGCTTGTCCTGAGCTATC
Source organism: Mirounga leonina (assembly GCF_011800145.1). Lineage (NCBI taxonomy): Eukaryota > Metazoa > Chordata > Mammalia > Carnivora > Phocidae > Mirounga > Mirounga leonina. Next base: position 26,765,030 of record NW_023270504.1, read on the forward strand.
AAGCAAGGGTGGGATTTAGAAAGACATCACAGGGGGGAGGAGGAGGTGCATGGATATTCCAATATGAGAGTACAATGCCCTAATGTCTTCTATTTAAATGTCTTAGAAGAGGAAGTACAAGGAAGATCTTTGATCTGGAAGCTAGATCTAACATTAACTATAAATTCCCTTTACAACATGAAGATGTGTATTTCTCCCAAGTCCTCAAAAGAATATTTACAAAGTGCTTTGAGATCCATGAATTCAGGACACTTATTCTTCATTCTAGCTACTTACTTTCTGACCTCCTAATCAAGAAGTTTGAGACTAAGCTAAAAACTTTTAGTTTTGTCATTGTTAAATAAGCCTTTATGATTATTACTGATTTGAGAGTGGAGAATAACAATAGTTATTTCAGAAAGTGTTGGCCAGAAGGTGGAACCTTTTAACCTTTTTTTTTTTTGGTCATCTGGGAACATCAGACTACACCCTGATTAAGATCTGGACTATAAATCTGAATGTCATTTTTGTACTCATGACTTGTGTACTACATGTGAAAAATAATGAGTAAGTCAAAATCATTATTTGGTAATAAGAGCAATAGGGCTCATAGGTAAAATTAGTCATTTTTATTTGTGTCTTTCCATTGCAGATCCCTTATATTTCATGGCAGGAGGGTTGGATAAATTTAGGGATAGTGAAGACAACAACAAATTAATCACGAACTTTCCTCATATCTCAGAACCTGTCCTCAGTAAGAGTAAGTGATCACATAATTTCCTTACTTTTGTACTTGATTTTCATTCTTGCTTTTAAATTGCAATATATAGCTTAAATAAGTCAGGAGCCCCTATTGATTTTGTCATTTTCTATTAGAAGTAATTCATTAAGATAAAATATCAACTGGAGATTGAAAGGTAAGTTTCTGGCTCTCACTTGGTCTATCAACAGTTCAGAGCAACCTGTTTCCAAGTCTTCTCATTCTCTGTCCAAGTAATAGTAACATCCATTCCTTTATTCATGGCAATATGCTTACTCAAGCATAAGAATATTAGCATATAATAGTTGCTGAGAGACAATACAAGGCTTAACTTCATAGACATTAAGAACTCCCTTGTTATGGTTGTAAAAAAAAAAATTAAGATACTGAAGAATGTTAGGAAATCTTAGAAAATTTTTAAAGAAAAGAATAAATAAAAATAAATCTGGAGCTGGCCAGTTTTTCTCAGAATCTCCAGGGATTCTCATTCTTATGTTGATGTACCTTAGAATCACCCAGGATGCTTTTAAGAAATTGAATGCCTAAGTTTCCCCACCCCAAAACCACTGAAATGGATTCCTTGGGAGGTAGTATCTCAGATTCAGTATCTTTAAACAGTTCTCTGGGTGATTCTAACATCTAATCAGGGAGGAAAACCCACTGTGTACCGAAGGAAACTATTGTATTACAGTGTCAGGAAGAGTAAGAGAAAAAGTGTTCCTAATCTGAGTTAGTGATTAGGGTGTGAAAACAGGTACAAATCCTTGTGGGAGCAAAGGACAAGTAGCTCTCAAAAGGTCTTCTATTTTTTTAAATAATTACTTATAATAGTCTATATAAGAAAAATAATAAATCCATTTATAAATAAGCTTAAATCATGTGTAATCTGTATTTGATTTGTGTTGGTTTTATTTTGAGGGAGATGTCAACCCCCACCACTGCCCAAAGTCCTTTAAAATAAACATTTCCAATTAACCAGATATTCAACTCTTAATAATGCTTATTTCAAGCAATTTTTTATAAAATTAAATTTCACTGTAAAAAAAATAGGATAAGCTTTTGGACTTTATTGTGACAGTTTAAAACAACTTATAACAATTTTATTTTTTTAAGATTTTATTTATTTGAGAGAGAGAGAGAGAGAGAGAGCGCACGCACACAGGAGCCAGGGGGAGGGGCAGAGGGAGAAGCAGACTCCCCACTGAGCAGGAGCTGGATCCCAGGACCTCAGGATCATGACCTGAGCTGAAGGCAGAAGCTTAACCACTTAACTGACTGAGCCACTCAGGTGCCCCTCTAACAATTTTAAATAAATGTTTTATTTTATTCTAACCAAATATGAATATATATATATATTTCTTAAAGATATTTACATTAGAGAGGAAAAAATTGACCATCTTATTCCACCTTGTTGAGAAGTAGAGATGTAAGCAAAGTTTATAATGAAAGAAGGGAACTTCAGTGTGGAAGCCTGGTAATGGAAGTCTGGCATGGAAAAAGATGTCAAAGAGAAGCCTCTCATACTTGTAGATTATCAGCGGACAAATATGATAATTAGCCATGTTTTCAATAAGATGCGATGCTAAGGAAAGTGGACAAGACTAAGACCAAAGGAATAGGGGCTGTTATGCTAAATTTTGAGGTTAGCAAAAAGCAAGTATAAGCAATTCTTTCATGAAAAGTGGCAACAAATGAAAGAAGAGAGTGGTAGCAGTTAGAGGGAGGCTTGGGATGGGAGAAGACAGCTAAAACGATTATCAGTTTTCTGGTTTGGAAAACTGGCTAGATGGCAGTGCCATTACTGAGATTAGGGAGTAGAGCAAAGTATTGGGAGGGTTATGGAACAATCAACATCAGCAAGGGCATCCACGCAAAGGTCCATTGGATGGTGTACGTGGCATCTTTCTCTTGGCATCCAGAAGTTTGGCTGAACCATGGAGACTAAGAATTTCCCCACCTTTGGCTATTTGGAGGGAGGGATTGGTCTTAAGGAGGAGCTACTAGACTTACTACTGCTAATATAAGTTAAGTTAGTGCTCTGGAAATTAATGAAAATGAAGCATATATTACTTAAAAGTAAGTTGGGGCAAAAAATAATAAGTTAGTGGGACAAGAACAGGCAGAGAAAAGAGAAATTAATTCTATCTTGATCGCATTGAGTTTTGAGTGTTTAGTGAAAATCCAGGATGTGGAAAGGTTGTCAAGCAAGGACACATAGAGCAGGACATGGTTACATAGGTTCATTCACGAACAAATCCATATTAAGCACCTCTAGCACATAGCAGACACTGGTCTCAGTACTAGAGATACATGTATTTAAGAAATCTTAATGCAACTGAGAACTGAGAATGAAGAGATCTAGAGTCCTGTGGGTTGAAGAAGCTCTTGGGACAGGTCTCTATTGAAAGCATTGCTCCTATTTTCCACACCTCAGCCATTTGTTTATTTCTCATTAATTTCATGTAACTTGTCCTTTGATGACCCTTTCTCATTTTTTTTCTACTTCCAGATGTCGGATAGGGTTGACTGGTTACAAAGCCAAAATGGAGTATGCAAAGTTGGTGTCTTTTCACCTGGAGACAGCCAACCCCAGGACTGGAAAATGGTAAGGGTCGACTTCTTTATAAATACTAATTTAGGAATAATGTGGAATACCATTAAGAATAGACTTATGAACTCCACGACCACTCCTCACCTCTCTTACTCACTACTCTTACTTACTCACTACTTACTTGAAATTCTTGGGGAACAACATGAACTCCTCTAGAATAAAAAATTCTTTTTTTTTTTTTTTTTTTTTTAAGATTTTTTTTTTATTTATTTATTAGAGAGAGAGAGAATGAGAGACAGAGAGCATGAGAGGGAGGAGGGTCAGAGGGAGAAGCAGACTCCCTGCCAAGCAGGGAGCCTGATGCGGGACTCGATCCCGGGACTCCAAGATCATGACCTGAGCCGGAGGCAGTCGCTTAACCAACTGAGCCACCCAGGCGCCCTAGAATAAAAAATTCTTATCCCTATTGCTTTGGGGGGAAAATCCCATATATGGTAATTTCATAGAAGAAATATAGTATAATTAATGCAAAACCTATATATTACAGCTGTAAAATTTTCTTTAATTTTCAAACAGAAGGGGATTGGATTTCAAACAAATGTCTACAAAGTTCATAGAAACTATTTTCTGAAATGTAGGATGCCTCAAAATTCTCAGAACTATAAGGTCTCATCTAAGTAACATTATCATTCTGCCGTCATCATTCAACAAACATTTATTAAGTACTTAGTATCAGGCACTGTAAGTCAGGGTCCAGTCAGAAGATGGAAACCATAGCAAATAATGTGATATTAAAAAATTTAGTGAAAGATAGTTAACTACTAAAAGCTGTAAAAGGAGACTCTGAGAATTCCAGAAGTAGCAAGTGTAGAGAGCAGCCACTACCCCTAGGCTGCAAGAGAGTGAACAGGAAAAGACTAAGAACTAACAGAAGCTCCCTCTTCTTCAGCCAAGGTGGCTTGAGATCTCTTTGGAGAGAGTGTGGCTGCCACAGGAGCACTAGCCTGCTGGGGCCGAAGACACTTCCCAGAGGGTTCAAGTGGGCCAGAAGTGCAGCGTCTTTCCAGTGCCCTCTACTAACAAAGCCAGCTGCCAAAGAAGAAATGTTTAGAGGGGTCCAGTTCCAGTGTCACAGAACAAGGCAAAGAAGGGTAGACTTGGAGTTGAGGGACAGACATGGATCACTGGCATAGACTCTGTGCTGAGTCCTAGGGTCAGAGATATAAAAACAGATTAGACAGAATTCTTTTTCTTTAAGGATCTCATAATCTAATGGAATCACTATGGCAATTCTCATCCTTAGTATTAATATTTCTCAAACACCTATTTGCATGTAATGTTACATGACCCATCTTCTGTTTATTCAAAATCTATTTGGTCTATCTTATGTAGCCTGAGAGAGAAAACACTAACAAATCTAAGACATTAAACATATAGATAATAAATAGCCAATTACTATAGAGTAAGTGCCAACCAAAACTGCTTCTATCAGATCTTTTATTTACCTCTGCTCTTTCATGTAGAAAAACAAAAGATAGATAGATTTCAATACTAAATCAAATAAACAGAAAAAGTCATGATTTTTCATTAAGGGAGGAGGACTCTGGGGGAGGCAAAAAAAAAAAAAGAAAGAGGGGCGCCTGGGTGGCTCAGTCGGTTGAGCGTCTGCCTTAGGCTCAGGTCATGATCTCAGGGTCCTGGGATCGAGCCCCACGTTGGGGCTCAGCGGGAGTCTGCTTCTCTCTCTCGCTCGCTCTCCCTCTAGCCCTCCCCACTGCTCGTTCTCTCATTCTCAAATAAATAAACAAAATCTTAAAAAAAAGAAAGAAAAAAATTTCTGCCCTCATAGACCTTACTATTAATTTGGGAAAATAAAAAATATACATGTGAAAATATAAAAATAATCAAAAAGTTCTAAATAACCAGTAGACCCTAAATATAAGAAGTTCATGATAATTTGCCAAATGGATTTTCTAGCAATAATCGCTATAGCTGTTTAAAGAACAGATCAAAGTGGGAAGTGGTCAGGGAAAATTTCATAAAGTATATTTAACAGAGCTAGAGGTGAAGAAGAATAAGATGGTAGGTATATATGTTGACTTCAAACTAAGGTACTGGAACAGAAGATGGCTGAGGAGAGAAAATTAAACCCCTTAACCCTTTTTATAGTCTCCTTCATGGATGTGAAAATTTTCCCTGGCCTTAAATAAGAAAAACTCAGAAGTAATTTGGCATCCACCTTCTCCAGCTGCTCATGATACTACCGTATAAAGAGAGAAAGAGTTAAAGATTGCAAAGGGGCAATGGGGTTTGGAAGAGATGGATATTTGATTATAGACTGCATTGATAGAAAAACACAGGTGGTTAGTCTTTCAGTCAGTCACTATGGCTTCATCAACCACTTTTGCAAAATTCTCCTGGATCAAGTAGAATAATGGACTTAGGGTACACACTTCTTAGGTTTAAAAAATGTAAATGGACAATAAAACCTATAAACACAGCAAGCTAACACAATTCTTTATACTCCATCATAAAGCTGCATACTATGCTATATATTTTTTTATTATTATGTTATGTTAATTACCATACATCACATCATTAGTTTTTGATGTAGTGTTCCATGATTCATTGTTTGCGTATAACACCCAGTGCTCCATGCAGAATGTGCCCTTCTAATGCCCATCACCAGGCTAACCCATCCCCCCACCCCCCTCCCCTCTAGAACCCTCAGTTTGTTTTTCAGAGTCCATAGTCTCTCATGGTTCATCTCCCCCTCTGATTTCCCCCCCTTCATTCTACACTATATTTTTTTAATTATCTGTGAAAAGAATTGAAAAAAGATAAAAGAAAAAGCCCCACATATGCATCATAAGACTTTCTTGTACAGGTTACAGCCCAATTATGAAACATGCCTATTTGCAGAGAATGAGCCTATCTTTAAATATGTAGGTAATATAAGGGATAATTTTCAAAAAAAAAAAGGGGGGGTAAAATCCGGACTCTCAACCAGATATGAAAAGGAACACATGTTAAAGATTTTATTTAACTCATTAATGAGGTAATTAGTGAGGTGTTACAACCAGTTCAAAGGAGAATAAAGAAAGAGATGGATTATAGACCAGGAATATTGAAATGAATGCGCAAAGAGAGGCCAAAGTGGCCTCTTCCACAGTGGAGAAGGGAAGTCAGCTGAACCTCCAGTAGGCAGAATTTACATGTCTACAGACATGTAGACTTATTCTGCATTGTTGTCAATTATCTACAGTTTACAATTGTAAAATAGCCCCCACAGAATCAGAATCAGATTATGTGAAAGGCTGTAAACAATGTTTAATCTGTAGACGATAGACAATGTATCGTTTTCTGTTGGAGCACAATTTTCCCCCTACAGTTGCCTCCATTTTGATAAATCTCAAAATAAAGTAATTTTGATCACAAAATAAGGCTAATTTCATCAGATTTGGTTGATTATTTATATAGATATAGCAATCAGATGGGCCTTAAGTTTGCTTTACCAGAAGTCTTCATAAGGAAGCTCAAATTGAACTTTTAAAGGCCTCCATTCCTTGCTATCCTGAGAGTAGGAAGTCAAGAATAAGAAATTTTTTCTACCAGGTTTCACCTTTAGTTCCTATAAAAACAAGAATGTACACCACTGGATTTCCCTGAAACCATTGTTCCTAAATATAGTTAAGTTATACTAATAAAAACTTTTAGGCAAAGTGCTTTCCATTTTTTCTATTTCATAAAAAATATGTGGGGGAGGGGAAGTATATAACTGTAAACTGTTATACACTAACTAAGGTGCATACTAGCAGAACGCACGAACACACATAAAACAACTTCCTACAGCCATATACATCCCTTTATAACCAAGTGGCAGAAATGGACATATTTATTAACAGACCCAAAGATATAGCTTCTCTATCATAATAAAAAATAATAAGCAAAAGCATATAAACTATTTTTAACCATTAGTATTTCAGTATTCTATCTTACTTAGAAATGATCAAAGTATCCAATGAATATCCATTAAATAACTCAATACCTGTGTTTTAAGTTACATAAACATGCTGGAAATTTACCATCAAGCCAACAATACTATAAAATATAATAACTGTTAAAATAAGGTTTGTCAGAATAATATTCAATTTGATTAACACAAATTTATATTTTTTATGATGTTAAACATTAAGTAGAAGTAATACTAGCTTGCTGGATTTGTATAAGTTTATGAAGAGCATATCAAAGTAAAATAAAAATGTATACTTGCATTATATGTGTAATACTGATAAATCATAAAAGACATAGCTGTTTTTATTAAATCAAAATTATTAAATTCATCTTGTTTGCCAAAGATTACCCTAACTTATGTGAACTTAAGCTCCTAAAATCTTTCTGGGTTAGGTTCTTTAAGAATTCTCCAGGGACACCTGGGTGGTTCAGTTGGTTAAGCCTCTGCCTTCGGCTCAGGTCATGATCCTGGGGTTCTGGAATCAAGTCCAGCATCAGGCTCCTTGCTCAGTGGGGAGCCAGCTTCTCCTTCTGCCTGCCACTCCCCCTGCTTGTGCTCTCTCTCTCTCTCTCTGACAAATAAGTGATAAAATCTTAAAAAAAAAAAAAGAATACTTTTTCCAATCAGAATAGAGATCCTTTAATTTAAGGGACTTTATAATCTGATTTGGTATCATGTGGGAGTAGGAAGATATTACTGCTTACACTTAATGCTTTTATGAATGACAAATACTAATAGCTTATAGCCTCAATTCTAAACTTTCAGCCATTGGATTCAAATGTCCAGTTTTCAACAACAATCACAAGGCATACAAAGAAACAGGAAAGTGTAACTCAAAGGAAAAATGTAGATCAACAGAAATTGTGTCTGAAAAAGACCTGATGGCAGATCCACTAGACAAAGACTATAAAAACTTGGGGCACCTGGGTGGCTCAGTCAGTTAAGCATCAGCCTTCAGCTCAGGTCATGGTCCCAGAGTCCTCGGATCAAGCCCCATGTCAGGCTCCCCACACAACAGGGAGCCTGCTTCTCCCTCTCCCTCTGTTCCTCTCCCCCACTCATGCTCTCTCTCATGTTCCCTCTCCCTCTCAAATAAAGAAAATAAAAATAAAATCTTAAAAAACCAAACAGACAAAAAACAACTGTCTTAAAGATGTTCAAAGAACTAAATGAAACGTGGAGAAAGCCGAGAAAACAATGTATGAACAAAATGCAAATATCAATAAAGAGAAAACCTAGAGATAACCTAGAAGAAACTATGCAGATGAGAAGTATAATAACTGAAATGAAAATTTCACTAAAGGAATTTGAAAGCATATATGAGCAGGCAGAAGAAGGAATCAGCAAACTTGAAGAGGACAATGAAAATGATTATTTCTAAGGAACAGAAAGAAAAAAGATTGAAGAAAAGTGAACAGAGCCAAAGGGACGTGTGGGACACCATTAGGCAAACATAACACATTGTGGGAACCTCAGTAGGAAAAGAGAAAGAGAAAAGGCAGAGAGGATATTTGAAGAAATAAAGGCTTAAGCTTTGCAAATTCGATGAAAGTCATGAATATAAATATCCAAGAAGTTCAACAAACTCCAACAAAGATGAACTCAAAGAGACCCATGCTGATAGAGGGTACATACCTCAATATCATAAAAGCCATCTATGAAAAACCTACAGTGAATATCATTCTCAATGGGGAAAAACTGACAGCTTTCCCCCTAAGGTCAGGAACGCGGCAGGGATGTCCACTATCACCACTGCTATTCAACATAGTATTAGAAGTCCTAGCCACAGCAATCAGACAACAAAAAGAAATCAAAGGCATCCAAATCGGCAAAGAAGAAGTCAAACTCTCACTCTTTGCAGGTGATATGATACTTTATGTGGAAAACCCAAAAGACTCCACCCCAAAACTGCTAGAACTCATACAGGAATTCAGTCAAGTGGCAGGATATAAAATCAATGCACAGAAGTCAGTGGCATTCCTATACACCAACAACAAGACAGAAGAAAGAGAAATTAAGGAGTCGATCCCATTTACACTCGCACCCAAAACCATAAGATACCTAGGAATAAATCTAACCAAAGAGGCAAAGGATCTGTACTCAGAAAACTATAAAATACTCATGAAAGAAATTGAGGAAGACACAAAGAAATGGAAAAACGTTCCATGCTCATGGATTGGAAGAACAAATACTGTGAAGATGTCAATGCTACCTAGAGCAATCTACACATTCGATGCAATCCCCATCAAAATACCATCCACTTTTTTCAAAGAAATGGAATAAATAATCCTAAAATTTGTATGGAACCAGAAAAGACTGCGAATAGCCAGAGGCATGTTGAAAAAGAAAAGCAAAGCTGGTGGCATCACAATTCCGGACTTCCAGCTCTATTACAAAGCTGTCATCATCAAGACAGTGTGGTACTGGCACAAAAACAGACACAAAGATCAATGGAACAGAATAGAGAGCCCAGAAATGGACCCTCAACTCTATGGTCAACTCATCTTCGACAAAGCAGGAAAGAATGTCCAATGGAAAAAAAACCAGTCTCTTCAACAAATGGTGTTGGGAAAATTGGACAGCCACATGCAGAAGAATGAAACTGGACCATTGCCTTACACCACACACAAAAATAGACTCAAAATGGTTGAAAGACCTAAATGTGAGACAGGAGTCCATCAAAATCCTAAAGGAGAACACAGGCAGCAACCTCTTCGACCTCAGCCGCAGCAACTTCTTCCTAGAAACATCGCCAAAGACAAGGGAAGCAAGGGCAAAAATGAACTATTGGGACTTCATCAAGATAAAAAGCTTTTGCAAAGCAAAGGAAACAGTCAGCAAAACCAAAAGACAACCGACAGAATGGGAGAAGATATTTGCAAATGACATATCAGATAAAGGGCTGGTATCCAAAATCTATAAAGAACTTCTTAAACTCAACACCCAAAGAACAAAGAATCTAGTCAAGAAATGGGCAGAAGACATGAACAGACATTTTTCCAAAGAAGACATCCAAATGGCCAACAGACACATGAAAAAGTGCTCAACATCGCTCAGCATCAGGGAAACCCAAATCAAAACCTCAATGAGAAACCACCTCACACCAGTCAGAATGGCTAAAATTAACAAGTCAGGAAACGACAGATGTTGGCGGGGATGCGGAGAAAGGGGAACCCTCCTACACTGTTGGTGTGAATGCAAGCTGGTGCAGCCACTCTGGAAAACAGTATGGAGGTTCCTCAAAAAGTGGAAAATAGAGCTACCATACGATCCAGCAATTGCACTACTGTGTATTTACCCCAAAGATACAAATGTAGTGATCTGAAGGGCTACGTGCACCCCGATGTTTATAGCAGCAATGTCCACAATAGCCAAACTATGGAAAGAGCCAAGATGTCCATCGACAGATGAATGGGTAAAGAAGATGTGGTATATATATACAATGGAATATTATGCAGCCATCAAAAGGAATGAGATCTTGCCATTTGCAATGACGTGGATGGAACTGGAGGGTATTATGCTGAGTGAAATAAGTCAAACAGAGAAAGACATGTATCATATGACCTCTGATATGAGGAATTCTTAATCTCAGGAAACAAACTGAGGGTTGCTGGAGTGGGAGGTGGGGTGGGAGGGATGGGGTGACTGGGTGATAGACACTAGGGGAGGGTATGTGCTCTGGTAAGCACTGTGAATTGTGCAAAACTGTTGAATCACAGATCTGTACCTCTGAAACAAATAATGCAATATATGTTAAGAAAAAAAAAGAAGAAGAAGATAGCTGGAGGGGAAGAATGAGGGGGGGGACATCGGAGGGGGAGATGAACCATGAGAGACGTTGGACTCTGAAAAACAAACTGAGGGTTCTAGAGGGGAGGGGGGTGGGAGGATGGGTTAGCCTGGTGATGGGTATTAAAGAGGGCACGTTCTGCATGGAGCATTGGGTGTTATGCACAAACAATGAATCATGGAACACTACATCAAAACTAATGATGTAATGTATGGTGATTAACATAACAATAAAAAAATTTTTTTAAAAAGAGACCCATGCTGAAACACATTATAATCAAGCTTTCAAAAGACAAAGACAAATGGAATATCAGTAGAAATGATGTTTTATACTGTCAGGCCTGGACCTTGAAAGTCTCCGATTTAGTTCTCCCTGATCTTGATTGTTCCTCATATACTTGAAGAATGGGTTTTGAGGCCCAAGGGGAGAGTGAAATCATGCAAAAGCAGAGCTTAAGTCCCCGAGTCACTGCAAAGAAAGCTGCTCATTGAATGTCCTCTCTAAACAAGGTGATTGAGAAATAAACCTCTATTTTCTTATACCACTAATACTTCAGGGGCTATGTGATTTAAAACTAGCATTATCCCAAATAATATATTTTGCTTGTGTCATTTTGTTGCCAGGAATGCCCACCCTGTTATATCTATCAAAATGTTTAGAAGTCCATCTCAAATGCCACTACTTTTTCTAGTCACCCACCCAAAATTATCTATCCTTTTTGTAACATTAAACATATCTTTTTATTATTTTCACTGATAGCAAAGTATTTAGTAACATTTATGTTCATATTTTGTCTCTACAGTAGATTTTATTCTTCCAGAATGCAAAGATCATATTTCTTTCATCTTTTATATGTCCCACATTCTCTGGTACAGTGTATTGTACACAGACACTATATACATATTGAATTATGCAGGTAGTTTGTATTACACATCACCTACCCTAAATCCCTAAATCACCTCTACAGTAGAGGGCCATCATGGTAGATAGTTTGTATATTCGAACTTGATTTTCCATTTCTCGAATGCAGTCTCTGCTCTGACTCCACCACCTTTTCTCTGTCTCTTTCTCAGACATGCTTATAGGCAGCTCTCCTAAAACTTCTTCTTAAAGCTAAATTATGTCCAAAATGAATTTCCCACTTGGGGGTGCCTGGGTGGCTCAGTCAGTTAAGAGTCCACCTTCAGCACAGGTCATGATCCCCAGGGTCCTGGGATTAAGCCCTGCATTGGCCTCCCTGCTCGATCGGGAGCCCGCTTGTCCCTCTGCTTGCCGCTCCTCCTGCTTGTCCTCACTTTCTCTCTCTGTCAAATAAATAAATAAAATCTTAAAAAAAAAAAAAAAGAATTTCCCACTTGTTACTGATCTTTGGTTCAGAAAAACAATTTTTGAAAAAATTCATCACAGAAACTCAGAAAGTAGTTTCCCTGTACCTCCCATAGGAATGAATCACAGTACACATCCCTAGCCATACTGTCTTCCAGCATGTCTCTTTTCACCCGGAGCTCTACTTCCCCATACATATATGGTCAAGTTTTATTTCCTAGTATTCCCACAGACGGTTAACTATGTTCCACTGCATTTCCTAAAAATCAAGCCTATTGATTTCTCTTACTCTTATCTTACCTCTTCTGAAATCTAATCTTAATTTGAAATGTTTAAGTAGTATTATCTTATATACATCACTATAAGAGTACAAATTTTGTGCATATTATCTCATTTAATACTAATTATAATCACATGAGGAAATTATTAAAATTAACAATAATTACCATATAATTCAGCAGTTCCACTTCCAAGTGTATATCTGGAGGAAACAAAATCACTATTTTGAAGTGATAACTGCACCCTATGTTTATTGCAGCATTATTCACAATAGCCAAGACATGGAAGCAACCTAAGTGTCCATCCATGGATAAATGAATAAAGAAAATGTAGTATATATATACAACAGAATATTATCCAACCATAAAAAGAAGGAAGATTGCCTTTTGTAATAACATGGATGGACCTAAAGGGTATTAAGCTAAGTGAAATAAGTCAGACAGAGAAGGACAAATACTGTGTGATCTCACTTATATGTAGAGTCTTAAAAAAGAAAACTCTTAGATACAGAGAACAGATAGGTGGTTGCCAGGGGTGGGTGGTATGAGAATGAGCAAAGTGAGTTGAGAGAGTCAAAAGGTATAAACTTCAACCTATAAAAGAAAGTCCTGGGGATTTAATGTACAGCATAGTGACAGTAGTTGTTATTACTGTATTGTATATTTGAAAGTTGCAAAGAGAATAGATCTTAAAAGTTCTTGTTACAAGAAAAAATAATCTTGAACTATGGTTTGGTGAAGGATGTTAACTAGACTTATTGTGGTGATCATTTTGCAATATGTACAAATATTGAATCATTATACTGTATACCTGAAACTAATACAATGTTATACATCAATTAAATCTCCATAAAAAATAATAAACTTCCAACCACGTATCAAAAGTAAACACAGAAACACAAGACTCACCTGTCCAGAAATCAAAGAACTCTTCTACTTCCAAGTGGGCACAAAATTCTTAATTGCTTTGAGCTTGAGATGGGCAAAAAATCCTAGCAAACCAAATTTTCTATTGTCTCTTAGCCAACAGAGAATAGATCTCTACAAACAATTAATCCATTAAAGAGATCACCAAATGGTTAAACAATAAAACCAAATTCTTGATCACCACTGTTATTGGCCATCAAGGAACCAAAATGAACACTAAAAGCAAAATTAGTGCAGAGAAAAATTAAAACTAGAAAAAACAGAATGCAAAGTTCTGTTGCCACCTTGGATTCACCTCTGGGGTCAAAGAAAAGATGCACCTGGTATACTTCCCTCAAGATGATATTTGTCTCTATTAGGTGAATCTGCTGGACATCTTGGCAAAGAATTCCAAAACTGTTAAAAGATCATTTTCAGAGAAGGTGAAATAATGACTTTCATATATATATATATATATATATACACACATATATATATTTCATATATATATGACATTTATATATATATATATAAACTCATGGTGGGGATCAGACTCGGTGGCTCAGTCCAGTAAGTATCAGACTCTTGCTCTTAGCTCAGGTCTTGATCTCACAGTTGAGAGTTCAAGCCCCACATTTGACTCCATGCTGGATATGGAGCCTACTTAAAATTAATTAATTAATTATCTCCCTATTTTTCTAATTTTTCTATTTGTCTAATTTTCTTATAATTAATTTCATTAATTAAATTTCTGAAACTAATTAAACTAAAATAAACTCATAGTAAATGTTTTAATCATTAACAAGAGACTGGTGAGGTTCAAAGGAGAATCAAAGAAAAGAACCACATATATAGATCAGGAATATTGAAGTGAATGTGCAAATGGGGGCAAAAATGACCTTTTCTACAGTGGAACTTTCTCTGGTCAGAATTAACATGTATAAACAAGAATTATATTGCATTGCTATCAGTTATCTACAGAGTTGTAACATAGCTACAAGAGAATCCAAATCAGAAAATGTAGAAGACTGTGGTATAGCTTATGCATAGCTTTCCACTAAAGTGTGAAATTTTAACTATTATTCGAATTAGGAGAACCATTTAGGAGGACTTCGCACCAAGCACGATGGCCCACAGACAGCTTAAACCAGCCCCATAGCAGACTGATACAACTGCTTTTCTCTTCTTTCCAAGTCATCAAAACATAGCAGTGTACTGAAGGTGCAGAGAGCCAATTCTAGAGTCAGAACTGGATTTGAATACTAAATTCCATCATGTGGCAGCTGTGAGATCCTAGCCAATTTATGTTACTTCTCTAAGCCACAGTTTTCTCATCTATGAAACCAGAACAGTAATACTTCCATGTATTATGAGGCTGTATATGAGGACTAAGTGAAATAATGTGTGTAAAGCACTGAGCACAGTGCCTGGCAAACACAAGTATTTAAGAAATAGTAGCTAGTAACTTATGTGACACTTGGTAATTAAAGTGCCAAATTATTCTTTAAAGATGGGCAATACTTGCAGTCATTCCTAGATAGACATTAATATAATGACAGTACTCCTTTACATTTGATAGTAAATAGGACACTTTCACATACTTAATTTAGCCTATGTTCAAGTGAAAATTATAGATTGTAATATTTAAATGTAAAAATATGTATATGTGCTTATTACAGCTAGTGTTCATTAAAGAATCTGTATTCATTCAAAACTAATAAATTGTCCACAGATATTAACTCCTCAATTAAAAATTAGATTGTTCACTTAAGTGATATCAAATAGTTCATTGGAAGCCATTTAACATATCAATACCGTGCTTGTATTAAGCCTGGCAAAGTGATTAATTATGCACAATTGTCCTTGAATTCTCTAATTTTTTTAAAACTATAGTTTTAATAAGAGATCTAAATAAAAACAGATAAGCCATAGAAAATAGCAAGTAATATAAATATAAGAAAAATTGGATTCAGTTCAAATGCTAACTCTGCTACATATCAGATGGCTGTCAGATCTTAAGGATATATATTGTTAAAAGCAATATCATGTAGTGGCTGAGAGCATGGGCTCTAGAGTCAGACTGCCTGGGTTGGAACTCCTGCTCCATCAGTGATTAACTGTATAACCTCAGATAAGTAACTAACTAGATCTCTCCTTTCTTCAGTCCCTTCCTCTGTAAAATGTGGATAATAAGAGAGCTAATATTTAAGTTTACTGCAAGAATAATGTTAAGTGAGGGACGCCTGCGTGGCTCAGTCAGTTAAGCATCTCCCTTTGGCTCAGGTCATGATCTCAGGGTCCTGAGATGGAGCCCTGCTCTCCAGGGAGTCTGCTTCTCCCTCTGCCTCTGCCCCTCCCCTTCACTCATGCGCATGCTCTCTCTCTTTATTAAACAAATAAAATCTTTTTTTTTTTAAGAATACTGCTAAGTGAGATAATAATCTTAAAATACTTGGAACAGTGCCTGATACATACTAAGTACCTAATAAATGTTGGTTACTTTTATTGTGATGATACCACAGTTAAGGCTTGAGAAAGGTGAGCATTTTTGTAATGAAATCTTCGAGGTTGTCCTGAATGTCCCATGTCTTTACTTTGTTATAGTCGGATGAATCCTTGTCTGTTTTTAAGGAAGCCTCAACTGATCCTATCAGAGTGCTCAGCTGGCTCCGCAGAGATTTGGAAAAAAGCACAGCAGGGTTCCAAGATGTTAAGTTCAAGCCTGGAGAACCCTCACTGGGTGGGGAAATGAGCGACTTAGGAGACCCCCGCAAGGGTTTCTCTGTGGACTATTACAATACCACCAACAAGGGCAGTCCAGGACGATTGCACTTTGAGATGACTCACAGAGAGAACCCCATCCAGGGCGCCAGTGTCCATCTCGGTAATGGGAGTTCGGTAGATGAAGTTTCTTTCTATGCTAATCGCCTCACAAATCTAGTCATAGCCATGGCCCGTAAGGAGATCAATGAGAGGATAGATGGTTCTGAAAACAAATGTGTCCATCAGTCATTGTACATGGGAGATGAACCCACACCCAACAAAAGCTTGAGTACGGTGGCATCAGAACTGGTGAATGAGACTGTCTCTGCATGTTCCAAGAATGCTACCTCAGATAAGGCTCCAGGCTCTGGTGACAGAGCCTCAGGATCATTACAGAGTCCCCCAAATTTGAAATATAAGACCACTCTGAAGATCAAGGATAGCACCAAGGAAAGCAAGGGTCCAGATGATAAGCCTCCTTCTAAGAAGTCTTTCTTCTACAAGGAAGTGTTTGAATTTTGTAATGCAGGTGATGCCAAAGAGGGTGGAAGGTCCTTACCTGGGGAGAGAAGGATGTTCAGAGGGCAAGAAAGGCCTGATGACTTTACAGCTTCTGTTAGTCAAGGGATCATGACCTATGCTAACAGTGTGGTATCTGATATGATGGTTTCCATCATGAAGACACTGAGGATCCAAGTGAAGGACACAACCATTGCCACCATTCTGCTAAAGAAGGTACTGCTCAAGCATGCAAAAGAGGTAGTCTCAGATCTTATTGATTCCTTCATGAAGAACCTCCACAATGTCACAGGGACCCTCATGACTGATTCAGACTTTGTCTCAGCTGTAAAAAGAAGTTTATTCTCTCACGGAAGCCAGAAGGCCACAGATATCATGGATGCCATGCTGGGTAAGCTATACACTGTAATGTTTACAAAGAAACCCCCTGAAAATATCAGGAAAACTAAGGACAAGTCTGAGAGTTACTCCCTTGTCTCCATGAAAGGAATGGGTGACCCTAAAAACCGAAATGTAAACTTTGCAACCATGAAATCTGAAGGTAAATTGAGGGAAAAAATGTACTGTCCTGCATCCAAACCAGAGAAGGAGAAGTCTTGTGCCGAAACTCTGGGTGAACACATTATCAAAGAGGGATTGACCTTTTGGCATAAAAATCAACAAAAAGAAGGAAGATCTCCAGGTTTCCAAAGGGCAACATTTACAGCTCCCAACAAACAGTACAAGCCTGTACCAGACATTCCTCTGGGACATCCTTTGGATACTTGGAACCTCAGTCCCCCTACGCATCACCAAGAGAAACCTGAGAATTTTATGTGTGATTCAGATTCCTGGGCCAAGGACCTGATCGTATCTGCCTTACTTCTTATTCAATACCACCTGGCCCAGGGAGGAAGCATGGATGCACAGAGCTTCCTTGAAGCTGCTGGCAGCACCAACTTGCCTGCCAGCAAGTCCCCTGTAGTTTCTGATGAGTCCCGCCCTAAGTCTCCTCAAATGGGAGGTGACCAAGAAGAAGCAGAAAAGAAGGATCTAATGAGTGTTTTCTTTAACTTCATCCGGAATTTGCTTGGTGAGACCATTTTCAAGAGTGACCAAAGCCCTGAACCCAAGGTGCCAGAACAGCAAATTAAGGAAGAATATAGCCACCAGTGTGAAAGACCTGTAACCCCTTCTCCCATCAAATTAAGTGAAGGCGATGAGGCTGGTGGTACCTTTGCTGGGCTGACCAAGATGGTTGCTAGCCAGCTAGATGGCCACATGAATGGGCAAATGGTAGACTATCTGATGGACTCAGTGATGAAGTTATGTCTCATTATTGCCAAGTTCTGTGACTCTCCCTTGGCAGAGCTGGGAGATGATAAGTCTGGGAATGCGAGCAGGCCAACTTCAGCCTTCCCAGATAGTTTATATGAGTGCTTACCAGTCAAGGGCACAGGGACAGCAGAGACTCTCCTGCAGAATGCCTATCAAGCTATTCATAATGAATTGAGAGGTATGTCAGGACAGCCCCCTGAAGGATGTGCAGCATCCAAAATGATTGCCAGCAATCATAGCCCAAGTGATACAGTTCAGAACAAGCAACTCCAAGCTGTACTTCAGTGGGTAGCTGCCTCTGAACTCAATGTCCCTATTTTGTACATTGCTGGTGGCGACGAAGGAATCCAGGAGAAGGTAAGGAAGTAGAGTCAGAGGAATTTGGGAAGATTTATTAAGGGTTAATTAGGGTTTAAAGTTCTGTTTTCTTTCTGAATGGGAAGACAGTTACAAGAAGAGTAGGAGGAGGACAGTAAGAATTTGAAGATGCCTCTTGGCCGAGATAATGGATAAAGTAAAATTGGGCATATCAAAGTGGAAAAAGGAATAAGTATATATAAAATGTGATATTGATTTATCATATGTGTATGATATGTGATAATCAAATCTGATTCTTTTTTCTGCATATATTGGTGGGAATGCACAGATGAAAAACCTCCAAGAGACTTAGCAAAAGAGTCAGATAAAGGTCTGGGCCTCAGGCTGAAATTTGGATAGGACAGCATATTGCCTTAAGAATGAGAAGGAGCTGCTGGGAGGCATCCCGGGAATGTACTGACGGGGTGGGAGGTTAGGGTAAAGGATCTAGGCTTATACCCTTTCAAACTTGTCATTACTCTCTCAGCTGGTTGTCTAGGAACTGTTGGGGATTTGACAGGATTCAGTAAATAACATCCCTCTTCCCCTTACTCTAAGTTCTGAATCAATTGAGAAGTAAGACTAAAGAATAAGGCAGATGGGAAATCAACCTATCACTGTTATTACTGATAAAGGTAAGTACGTGCCTTCTAACTCCTTGCTCCTCCCCATGAGGCCTTGGAACTGCTTACTGAAGAGAATTGTGCATGTGTCTGGTAAAATTGGTATATAACTTTACAGGCAGACCTCAAAGGCATTGTGGGTTCTGTTCCAGACCACTGCAATAAAGCAAAGTCAAATGAATTTTTTGGTTTCCCAGTGCATATAAAAGTTATGTTTATATCATACTGTAGTCAATTAAGTGTGCGATAGCATTATTTCTTTTTTAAAAAGTGCATACTTAAATTTAAAGAATGCTTTATTGCTAAAAATGCTAACCATCATCTGAGCTCTTAGCAAATATAATCACTAGTCAAGATCACTACAACAAATATAAGAACGAAAATGTTTGAAATATTGCAAGAATTGTCAAAATAGGATGCAGAGACCAAGAGTGAGGAAATGCTGTTGGAAAAATAGCAGCAATAGACTCACTCAATGCAGGGTTGTCACAAACCTTCACTTTGTAAAAAATGCAGTTTCTGCAAAGTGCAATAAGCAAAACACAATAAAACACGTATGCCTGTATATCAGTTTCAGGGGTACATTATAATTCGATATCTGTATATACTACAAAGTGATCATCACCAAAGGTCTAGTTACCATCCATCACCCCACAATTCAGCTCTTGACCCATTTCACCCACCCCTAACCCAGTTTCCCTCTGGTAACCACCAGATTATTCTCTGTATATGAGATTTGGGGTTTTTTGTTTGTGGTTTTTTTTTTTTTTTTAGATTCCACACATAAGTGAAATCATACAGTATTTGTCTTTCTCTATCTGACTTATTTCACTTAGCATAACACCCTCAAGGTCCACCCCCGGCTTGTCGCAACTGGCAAGATTTTCTCCTTTTTTATGGCTGAGGAGTATTTCATTGCATACGTGCGCACGCGTGCACACACACACACACACACACGGCCCATACCTTCTTTATGCATTTATCCATCAAAGGACACTTGGGTTGTTTCCACGTCTTGGCTACTGTAAAAAATGCTGCAATGAACATAGAGGTACATACAGCTTTTCAAATTTGTGTTTTTGTATTCTACAGATAAATACCCAGAAGTGAAATTGCTGGATCATATGATAGTTCTACTTTTAATTTTTTGAAAAATCTCCATACTATTTGCCACAGTGGCTGCACCAATTTACATTTCCACCAACAGTGTATGAGAACTTCTTTTTCTCCGCATCTTCTCCAACACTTGTTATTTCTTGCCTTTTTTATGATAGCCATTCTGACAGGTGTGAGGTAATATTTTATTGTGGTTTTGATTTGCTTTTTCCTGATAATTAGTAATATTGAGCATCTTTTTATGTCCCTGTTGGCAATCTGTCTTCTTTCAAAAAATGTCTATTCCGATCTTCTGCCCATTTTTTTGTTACAGTATTTTTTAAATGTATTATTATTGAATATAGTCAACACACACTATATTAGTTTCAGGTGTGCAAAGTAGTAACTTTACAATTCTATACATTACTCAGTGCACACCATAATAAGCGGAGTCACCATCTTCCACCATACAAGGTTATTACAATGTTATTGATTATATTCCTTATGCTGGACTTTTCATCTCCATGACTTTATAACTAGAACTTTGTACCTTTTAATCTCTTTCACCAGTTTTGCCCATCCTCCAACCTCCTTCCCTCTGGCAACCCCCAGTTTGTTCTCTGTATTAAAGAGTCTCTTTGGTTTTTGTTTGTTTGTTTATTCATTTGTTTTTTAGATTTCACATATAAGTGAAATCATGTAATATTTGTCTGTCTGTCTTATTTTTTTATTATTATGTTCAGTTAACCAACAAATAGTACATCATTAGTTTTTTTTATTATTATGTTATGTTAGTCACCATATAGTACATTATTAGTTTTTGATGTAGTGTTCCACGATTCATTATTTGCATATAACACCCAGTGCTCCATGCAGTATGTGCCCTCCTTAATACCTGTCACTGGGCCAGCCCATCCCCCCACCCCCACCCCCTCTAAAACCCTCAGTTTGTTTCTCGGAGTCCATAGTCTCTCATGGTTCGTCTCCCCCTCCAATTCCCCCCCTTCATTTTTCCCTTCCTTCTCCTAATATCCTCCATGCTATTCCTTATGATCCACAAATAAGTGAAACCATATGATAATTGACTTTCTCTGCTAGACTTATTTCACTTAGCATAATCTCCTCCAGTCCCATCCATGTGGATGCAAAAGTTGGGTATTCATCCTTTCTGATGGCTGAGTAATATTCCATTGTATATATGGACCACATCTTCTTTATCCATTCATCTGTTGAAGGGCATCTCTGCTCTTTCCACAGTTTGGCTATTGTGGACATTGCTGCTGTGAACATTGTGATGCATATGGCCCTTCTTTTTACTACATCTGTGTCTTTGGGGTAAATACCCAGTAGTGCAATTGCTGGGTCATAGGGTAATATCATTAGTTTTTGATGTAGTGTTCAATGATTCATTAGTTGTGTATAACAACCAGTGTTCATCATAACACATGCCCTCCTCAATACCCATCACCCGGTTACCTCATCCCCCCACCCCCTCCCCTCTGTAACCCTCAGTTTGTTTCCCAGAGTCCAGAGTCCCTCATGGTTTGTCCTCCTCTCTGATTTCTTCCTATTCAGTTTTCCCTCCCTTCCCCTGTGGTCCTCTGCGCTATTCCTTATGTTCCATATATGAGTGGAACCATATGATAATTGTCCTTCTCTGCTTGACTTATTTCACTTAGCATAATCCCCTCCAGTTCCATCCATGTCAATACAAATGGTGGGTATTCATCCTTTCTGATGGCTGAGTAATATTCCATTGTATATATGAACCACATCTCCTTTATCCATTCATCTGTTGAAGGGCATGTCAGCTCCTTCCACAGTTTGGCTATTGTGAACATTGCATTGGGGTGTATGTGCCCTTTCTTTTCACTACATCTGTATCTTTGGGGTAAATACCTGATAGTGCAATTGCTGGGTCGTAGGGTAGCTCTATTTTTAACATCTTGAGGAACCTCCATACTGTTTTCCAGAGTGGCTGTACCAGCTTGCATTCCCACCAACAGTGTAAGAGGGTTCCCCCTTTTCCACATCCTCGCTAACATTTGTTGTTTCCTGTTTTGTTAATTTTTGCCATTCTAACTGGTGTAAGGTAGTATCTCATTGTGGTTTTGATTTGCATTTCCCTGATGGCTAGTGATGTTGAACATTTTTTCATGTGTCTCTTGGCCATTTGTATGTCTTCTTTGGAGAAGTGTCTGTGCATGCCTTCTGCCCATTTTTTGACTTGATTATTTGTTTTTTGGTTGTTGGGTTTGGTAAGTTCATTATAGATCTTGGATACCAGCCCTTTATCTGAAACGTCATTTGCAAATATCTTCTCCCATTCCGTGGGTAGCCTCTTAGTTTTGTTGACTGTTTCCTTTGCTGTGCAGAGGCTTTTTATCTTGAAGAAGTCCCAAAAGTTCATTTTTGTTTTTGTTTCCCTTGCCTTTAGAGACATGTCTTGAAAGAAGTTGTTATGGCCGATGTGGAGGAGGTTACTGCCTATGTTCTCCTCTAGGATTTTGATGGATTCCTGTCTCACATTGAGATCTTTCATCCATTTTGAGTTTATCTTTGTGTATGGTGTAAGAGAATGGTCCAGTTTCATTCTTCTACATGTGGCTATCCAATTTTCCCAGCACCATTTCTTGAAGAGACTGTCTTTTCCCCTGGATATTCTTTCCTGCTTTGTTGAAGATTAGTTGACCATAGAGTTAAGGGTCCATTTCTGGGCTCTCTGTTCTGTTCCATTGATCTATGTGTCTGGGTTTTTTTGTTTTTTTTTTTTTATGTGTCTGTTTTTGTGCCAGTACCATGATGTCTTGATGATCATAGCTTTGTAATATAGCTTGAAGTCTGACTCATTTTTTAATCAGGTTGTTTTTTGTTGTTGAGTTGTATGAGTTTGTCATATATTTTGGATATTAACCCCTTATCAGATGTGTAATTTGTAAATATCTTCTCCCATCCAGTAGGTTGCCTTTTCATTTTGTTGATGGTTTCCATTGCTCCACAGAAGCTTTTTATTTGATATAGTCCTATGTGTTTATTTTTGCTTTTGTTTGCCTTACCTTTGGAATCAGACTCAAAAAAAAAAAAAAATCACTAAAACCAATGTAATGGAGCTTACTGCCTATGTTTCCTTCTAGGAATTTTATGGTTTCAGGTCTTATATTCAAGTATTTAATCCATTTTGAGTTAATTTTTTATACAGTGTAAGATAGTGGTCTAGGTTCATACTTTTCCATGTGGCTGTCCGGTTTCCTAAGCACCATTTATTAAATAAAACTGACCTTTCCCTGTTGCATATTCCAGGCTTTTTTTTTTTTTTTGTAAATTAATTGACTATATGTATGTGGGTTTATTTCTGGGCTCTCTATTCTGTTCCACTGATGTATGTGTCTGTTTTTAGTGGCAATACCATATGCTTTTGATTACTATAGCTTTGCAGTACAGTTTAAAATCAGGGAGCATGATAAATCCAGATTTGTTTTTTCTTTCTCAAGACTGCTTTGGCTATTTGGAGTCTTTTGTGGTTCTGTACAAGTTTTAGAATTATTCTAGTTTTGTGAAAAATGCCACTGGGATTTTGATATATTGCTTTGAATCTGTATGGACATTTTAACAGTGTTAGTTCTTCTGATGCATGAGCACAGAATATCTTTACTTTTATTTGTGTCGTCTTCAATTTCTTTTATCAGTGTCTTGTAATTTTCATTTCACAGTTCTTTCACTTTCTTGGTTAAATTTATTTCTAGGTATTTTATTCTTCTTGATGCAGTTGTAAATGGGATTATTTTAATTTCTCTTTTTGATAGTTTGTTATTATTGTATAAAAACAAAACAGATTTCTGTGTATTGATTTTTTTCCTGCAGTTTTACTGAATTCGTATATTAGTTCTAACAGGTTTTTGGTGGAGTCTTTAGTGTTTTCTGTATATATTACCATGTCATCTGTAATTAGAGACAGTTTTGCTTCTTCCTTTCTGATTTGGATGCCCTTCATTTCTTTTCCTTGCCTAACTGCTGTGGCTAGGACTTCCAATAATATGTTGAATAAAAGTCCAAGAATGGGCTTTCTTATCTTGTTCCTGATCTTAGAGGAAAAGCTTTCAGCTGTTCAACATTGATTATGGCATTAGCTGTGGGCATGTCATATATAGCCTTCATTATATTGAGGTAGGTTCCTTCTATACCCACTTTGTTGAGTGTTTTTTAAATCATAAATGGGTAATAAATTTTGTCACATGCTTTTTTCTGCATCTATTGAGATCATATAATTTTTATCCTTCATTTTGTTAGTGTGGTATATCATATTGATGGATTTGCAAATGTTGAGCCATCCTAGCATCCTCAGAATAAATCCCACTTGAGCATGGTATATAACTCTTTCATTGTACTATTGAATTTGTTTTACTAATATTTTGTTGAGGATTTTGCATCTATGTTCATTATGGATATTGGCCTGTGATTTTCCTTTTTTCTGGTGTCCTTATCTGATCTTGGTATCAGTATAATGCTGGCCTTGTAAAATGAGTTTGGAAGTATTCTCTCCTCTTCAATTCTTTGGAAGACTTTGAGAAAGCTAGGTATTAAATTTTTTTGAATGTCTGGTAGAATTCACCTGTGAAGCCATCTGGTCCTAGACTTTTGTTTTTTGGGAGGCTTTTAATTACTGACTCAATCACCTTGCTAGTAATCAGTCTATTCAGATTTTCTTCCTGATCCAATCTTGAAAGATTACTTGTTTCTAGGAATTTATCCATTTCTTCTAGGTTGTCCCAGTTTGTTGGCCTGTAGATTTTCAAAGTAGTCTATGATCCTTTGTATTTCTGTGGTATCAATTGGAACTTCTCTCTTTTGTTTCTGATTTTATTTGAGCTCTATATGTGTGTCCTTAGATGAAGTAAATCTCTTGCAGGCAACAAAGAGATGGGTCTTGTTTTTCTTATCCATTTTGTTGATTACTTTCAGTTTTTGTAGTTCCTCTCTGTTCCTTTCTTCTCTTGCTTTCTTTTCCTGTGGTTTAGTGATTTTCTTTAGTGTTATGTTTAGATTTCTTTCTCATTGTCTTATGTGTATCTACTATAGATTTTTGCATTATGGTTACCATGAGGTTTGCATATAACATCCTATATATACAACAGTCTATTTTAGGTTGATAGCATCTTAAGTTTGAGCACATTTTTAAAATTCTACATTTTTACTCCCCACCATGTTCTTTTTGTTTTTGATGTCTTATTTTACATCATTTTATTTTGTATGTCCCTTAACTATTATTATAGTTACAGGTAATTTTGCTACTTTTGTCTTTTAACATTTTTTTTTAATTATGTTCAATTAGCCAACATACAATACATCATTAGTTTTTGATGTAGTGTTCAATGATTCATTAGTTGCATATAACACCCTGTCTCATCACCACACATGCCTTAATTCTTAATACCCATCACCCGGTTACCCCATCCCTCCACCCCCTCCCCTCTGTAACCCTCAGTTTGTTTCCCAGAGTCCAGAGTCTTTCATGGTTTGTCTCCCTCTCCGATTTCTTCCCATTCAGTTTTCCCTCCCTTCCCTTGTGGTCCTCCTCACTATTCCTTATGTTCCACCCTCTTACACTGTTGATGGGAATGCAAACTGGTACAGCCACTCTGGAAAACAGTATGGAGGTTCCTCAAGTCATTTTTTAACCTTTAACCTTTACATTAGCTTTATAAATAGTTAATCCACTACCTTTACTTATATTTGCATTTACCAGTGAGATTTTTACTTTCATATGTTTTCTTGTTACTAGTTAGTGCATTTCATTTTTAGCTTAAAGAAGTTCCTTTAATATTTCTTATAAGGCAAGTTTAGTGGTAATGAACTTTTTTAGTTTTTGCTTTTCTGGGAAACTATCTCCCCTTCAATTTTGATTGATAACCTTGCAAGGTAACTCTTCTCAATCTCAATTTTCCTCCAGCACTTTGAATATATCATACCATTCTCTTCTGGCCTGCAAAGTTTTTGCTGAAAAATCTACTGATAGTCTTGTGGGGGCTCCCTTCTATTTTCTCTTCTAAAAGAAAAGTTTTTTTTTTCTTGCTGCTTTAATATTCTCTATCTTTAAGTTTTGACATTTTAATTATAAATTAAATTATCTCTTTGGGTTCATTTTATATAGAACTTTCCTTGCTTCCTAGAACTGGATGTCTGTTTCCTTCCCCAGGTTAGTAAAGTTTTTAGCCATTAATTTTTAAAATATATTTTCTCCTGTTTTTTCTCTCTCTTCTTCTGGGACCCCTATAATGAAGATGTTATTCTGCTTGATATTGTCCTGCAGGTCTCTTAAGATATCCTTACTTTTTGAAATTTATTTTTCTTTTTGCTGTTCTGATTGGGTCATTTCCAGTGCTGTCTTCTGGGTTACTGATCTGTTCTACTTCATCTAATCTTCTGTTGAACCCCTCTAGTGTATTTTTCAGTTTAACTATTGAATTCTTCAGCTCTGTGACTTTTGTCTGGTACTTTCTTATATTTTCCATCTTTTTATTGAAGTTCTCACTGTGTTTATCCATTCTCCTCCTGAGTTCAGTGAGCATCTTTATGACCATTAATTTGAACTCTTTATCAGGTAGATTACTTATCTCCCTTTCGCTATGGTCTCTTTCTGAGGTTTTGTTTTATTCTTTCATTTGGAACATATTCCTCTGTCTTTTCATTTTGTGTGACTCTTTAGGTATTTATATTTGTTTCTAGGTATTAGGTGAAACAGCTATCTTTCCCAGTCGTGAAGGAGTTGTAGCCTCATGTAGGAGATGAACCTTATTGTTCAACTGTGCCTTAGCTTTTGGTTGTTTCTCAGACTTTAGTGATTTTCTTTTTGTTTTTAAATTTTTTATTTGACTTTAATTTAATTAACATATACTGTATTATTATTAGTTTCAGAGGTAGAATTTAGTGATTCATCAATTACATGTAACACCCAGTGCTCATTACTTCAAGTGCCACCCTTAATGCCCATTACCCAATTACCCCATCCCCTCACCCACCTCCCTTCCAGCAACCCTCAGTTTGTTTCCTATAGTTGAGTCTCTTATGGTTTGTCTCCCTCTCTGTTTTTATCTTATCTTATTTTTCCTTCCCTTCCCCTATGTTCATCTGTTTTGTCTCTTAAATTTCACATGAGTGAAATCATATGGTATTTGTCTTTCTCTGACTGACTTATTTCACTTAGCATAATACCCTCTAGCTCCATCCACGTCATTGCAAATGGCAAGGTTTCATTCTTTTTGATGGCTGAGTAATATTCCATTATATATACTATGTACATCACATCTTCTTTACCCATTCATCTGTTGATGGACGTCTGGGCTCTCTCCATATTTTGGTTACTGTGGACATTGCTTCTATAAACACTGGGGTGTATGTGCCCCTTCAAATCACTGTTTATATCCTTTGGATAAATACCTAGTAGTGCAATTGCTGGGTCATAAGGTAGTTCTATTTTTAACTTTTTTGAGGAACCTCCATACTGTTTTCCAGAGTAGCTGCACCAGTTTGCATTCCCACCAACAGTGTAAGAGGTTTCCCCTTTCTCCACATCATTGCCAACATCTATTGTTTCCTGAATTGTAAATTTTAGCCATTCTGACTGGTGTAAGGTGGTATCTCATTGTAGTTTTGATTTGTTGCTTGATTTGTTCTTAATACAGTTCTTGAGGTTATGCCAAGACCTGTCAGTGTTCCAAAGGGAGGGATCTCAGACAGTGCCTAGTTTCAAGTTAATTGTAAGCCAGATCCTCAGGCAGCAACTTTTAAGGTATGTAAATATATACAATCTTGGGGGTCCACAATTACAATCCCTGATGACTTCCAGACTAGGAGATCTGGAGGTATTCCTGGGCAACACTTGCAAAAATCGTGTATTTAGACATGCACATAAGCTCCTTTTAAGGAGGTATCAATAAACTGTGGTAAGGCCAAGGGACTGGGCAAAAATATGGTGTCTCCCTGCCTATGTTCTTTGGGGGTGCCTCTGTAACCTCTGGGTGTGTGGCAAACCTGAAGCCTGCCCCTCACGCTGAAGTTCCAGGACAAGAAGATAGGCCTTTTCCACATGAAGACTGGATGTTTTAGTGGGCTGTCTGTGCAGTACCATAGGGTGGTAGCTTGCCAAAGACTCTCTCTGATTGTTTCAGACCCCTAGGACCCAGAAATGCAATCCCCTTTGGCCACCAGAGCCAGGTTCTCAAAGAGCATCCCCTGTGTGATTTGTGCCTATCCACTGACTGTGGCATGGTGAGCTGTGGCTGCAGTGTGCAGGAACTGGGTGCTCCCACTGGAGCTAGCAGGCTAGAAGGTGGTGTGAGAAGAGGGCATCCACTCAAATGGCACAAACAAGGCGGAAGGAAAACACAAAAACAGCTCCTGCCAGTGCCTTCATCCACAAAGAGAGTACCAGAAAGTTTCTGCCTCTCTGGCAGATGAAGAAATGAGTCTTCTTTGCATATAGTCTAGGAGCCTTTCAAACTGTTACTTTTGTGCTAGGTTCCAGGATGAGTGGGTTTGTGTACAAACCCTTTAAAAGCAGATTTTTCATTCCCTATAGCCTTTTGGTTCTCCTGGAAGTATTGGTTTTTAAGGCCAGACACTTTGGGGGCTTATTTTTCTGGTGCAGTTCCTAAGGGTTGGGGTGCCTGATATGGGGCACAGACCCCGCATTCCTCAGGGACAAGCTCCATTTTATGAGATTCCTCCTGATTTAGGTCACTGTGCCTAGGGTCAGGTTTATTGCTAGACCATGTCTCTGTTTCTCCTACCCATCTTTTTTTTTTTTTTTAATATTTTATTTATTTATTTGACAGAGACACAGTGAGAGAGGGAACACAAACAGGGGGAGTAAGACAGGGAGAAACAAACTTCCCGCGGAGCAGGGAGCCTGATGCGGGGCTCGATCCCAGGACCTTGGGATCATGACCTGAGCCAAAGGCAGACGCTTAACGACTGAGCCACCCAGCCGCCCCTCTCCCACCCATCTTGATGTGGCTCTTTTATTCTTTCTTATGGAAGCACTGTTTAGTTGGCTTTGGGGTCCTTTTCAGAGGGAATTATTCCATATGTAGCTGTAGATTTGTTGTGTTTGTGGGAGGAGGTGAGTTCAGGATCTTTTTATGCTGTCATTTTGAATCCTCCTCTGAAAGGAAATTTTGAGGCTGGAAAGCATGAGTATTTATGCAAGTTGCTGCTTCATGGTAATGTAGAGGAATTAAGAAACAGAGCATCCCTACAACACATACACACACACACACTTAGGACTTTTGATAACTTCATCTCAATTGAGAGAAATGGAATAGCACCAATTAAGTAGTAAGCATGGCACAAGAAGCTGGAATTATTTATAAAAATAATTCATCCTCATAGAAACCAGGAGGGATTTTCTCTGTTTAATAAGTGGCATTAGTAATCCTTATAACTGGGTTACTTGATTTATCGGATGCCTGGGGAGACACGGGATTGTATAATATCCAGATAAGGCTTTACTAAACAAGAAACTGTATGATTTATAGACTTGCTATTCAAAGTGGGTCTGTGGACTAACAGCATTTGCATCACCTGGGGGCTTGTTATAAGTACAGAATCAAGCTCCACTCCTGCCCTACTGAACTAGAAATTCAATTTTAGCAAAATTCGCAGGTCATATGTGTGCACAATTAAGTTTGGGCTAGAGGACAGAACATGGGGTTCCAATCTGAGATACATCCCTGAGTTCTTTTACAGTTTTCCCAGTCTGTAAAACAGACAACTATTTTGGTACATAACAGTTAACAGAGGGGGCTATTTTCACAAAAGCTAATGAAAAAAAAATCTAAAAAGGAGCATAGGTTTCATGTGTATAATGTGTGAAATGTTTTTGTTCTATATCCATCTTTTAAGTCAAGCCCAGCATACATAATATACATAATACATTCTGGTTTTATATTATTTTGAAATAGAGCCAGAAGCAGGGTTTGATCCCAGGACCCTAGGATAATGACCTGAGCCAAAGGCAGACGCTTAATGACTGAGCCACCCAGGCACCCCATGGAAAGAGATTTAATAAATATATGGAAATACTCTCATGCTGATGCAGTAACATTGGAATCCCCATGAACCCAATTCCTTTAAACAAATTTGTATCCATGTTTGACTAGATAATATGTGCATAGTATTATATCCAAAGGCACAAAAGGCACAGTGAAAATTAAGTTTTTTTTTTTCCTATCCTTATCTCCCATCCCATTTCCCTCCCTGGAGAAAAACTTTCTGATCAATTTCTTCTTTATCCTTCCAGAAATACATATGCATACACAAGCAAATACTTAAAGGTATATATATTTTTTTCTTTAAGTCACAAATGTTAGTACTATATATATATATATTCTGTTCTGCAACATATTTAGCTGCCACATTCTTTTTAGTAGCTACATATTATTGTATGAAGACTCTGTACTTAACCACACATACATAGGTATGGACATTTCAGTTGCTAATATTTCAGCAATGCTGAATGCACAGATTCAAACATCTCTGTATGTGCTAAATACCTAGGAAAGGAATTTCAAGATGTCTGTGAAAAATGTATTTGTGTATTAGATATATATTTCCAAATTGCCTTCCATTGAGCTTGTACCAATTTGCACATCTATTAAAGCAACATGAGAATGCCCATTTCCCATGCTTTGTCCCACAATGAGTGCCAAAATTTTTATCTTTGCTGAATGTTGCCTTTCTTTGCACATGTCTTATTAGGAATGAGGATAAATATCTCTTTATATGTTTAAGAACCACTTGAATTTCCTTTTTCATGGATGAATTGTTCAAAACCTCTGCCAATTTTTCTACTGGGTTGCTAGTCTTTTTCTTATTGATCTGTTAAGAGTTTTATATACATAATAAAATTAGCCTTTATGATATTAAATACAATTTTTTGTCATTTGTATTTTTATTTTGTTTTTGTCATATATTTTTAAAATGTTTATGTAGTCAAATCTAAGTAATTTTTCAACTTTTTTCCCGGATTTTGTGTCATATTTTAGAAAACATTCTACACTACAACATATTAACAAAACTTACCCATGTTTTCTTCTAGTACTTTTATGATTTTTTAAAAATATTTAAGACTTTGATCCATTTTCAATTCATTTTTATTTAAGTATGAGGTAGGGATGCAACCTCTAATTTTTTTTCCAGATGGCTACCTGTCTTTGGTTCTTTTCTTGAATTTTCTGTTCTGTTCCATTGAATTGTCTACTCTTACTATTTTAATAGCATACTGTTTTAATTACTGTTATTCTATAATGTGTTTTAATATATGATAAGACTAGGGACTCCTTATTTCTCTATCTCAGAACTTTCTAGGGTACATTTCTGTTTCTATCCCCCAGCCACAAGTATCCATTTACCTGTTTTCCATCATTATAGATTTACCTCTTTGTCATTTTATATAATGGAGCCATAAAATTAAAATAAAATAAAATAAAATAAAATAAATAAAATAAAATAAAATAAAATAAAATATGGCTCTTTTACATCTGGCTCTTCACATTTAACATAATGTTCTTGAGGTTTATCCATGTTGTAGTATGTATCAGTTCATTCCTTTTTATTGCTGAATAGTATTTCATGAAATGGCTGTACTGCATTTTGTTTATCCATTCACTAGCTAATGGGCATTTGGATTGTTTTTACTCCTTTGCTATTATGAATAATACTGCTATGAATATTCACATACAAGTCTTTGTGTGGACATATGTTCTCATTTCTCTTGGCTAATAAGGAGTAGGATTGCTACATTTTAAGGTAAGTATAATTCTTAAGAAACTGCCAAACTTTTCCAAGATGACTGTACCATTTTACATTCCCACTAGCAATTTATGTGGGTTTAAGTTTCTCCACATTCTCATCAACATTATTCTTTTTTTTGTTATAGCTCTTATAATGGTATCTCACTCTAGATTTAATTTGATAGACCTACATTAAAATGACTAAAAATGTTGAACATCATTTTGTGTGCTCATTAGCCATTCATATATATTCTTTGGTGAGTTATCTGTGTGAATCTTTTGCCCATATTTTGACTGGGTTGTTTTCTTTTTTATTATTATTATGTTATGTTAATCACCATACATTACATCATTAGTTTTTGATGTAGTGTTCCATGATTCATTGTTTGCATATAACACCCAGTGCTCCATGCAGAACGTGCCCTCTTTAATACCCATCACCAGGCTAACCCGTCCCCCCACCCCCCTCCCCTCTAGAACCCTCAGTTTGTTTCTCAGGGTTCATAGACTGGGTTGTTTTCTTCTTGTTATCAAGTTAAAAGAATTCCTTATATATTCTGAAAAAAAAAGAACCCCTTATATATTCGGATACAAGTCCTTTATGAGGTATACATGATTTGCACACATTTTCTCTCAGTCTGTTCTTGGGCTTTTGATGTTTTATCTAATAAATCTTTGCCTACCCCAGTAGTTCTCAACTGCGTCAGCTGTGAGGGGAGTTGCTACTTGGGTCTAGTGGTAGAGGCCAAGAATGCTGCTAAGCATCCTAGAATGCACAGGACAGCCTGCAACAAAAGAATTACCTGGCCCATAAGGTAAATAGTGCCAGACTGAGAAACCCTGACCTAACCCAAGGCCATGAAGATTTTCTCCTTTGTTTTCTTCTAAATGTTTGATAATTTCAGCTCTTATATTTAGGTCTGTGATCCATTTTGAGTTCATTTTTATGTATAATGAGGTAGGCATCTAAGTTCATTTTTTGCATATGGATATACAGTTGTCTCAGCATCATTTGTTGGAAAGACAAATGGATATCTGGCCCTTTTGAATTATCTTTCCCCTTCATAAAAAAATCAATTGACCATAAATGCTGAGGTTCTAGCTTTCTTTTGATTGGTGTCCCAATGATACATTTTTTTCAATAATTTTACTTTTAAATTACCTATATCATTTGAAGAGAGTGTTTTTGTAGGTAACATATGGTGTTGGGTCTTTTTAATCCATTCTGACAACTGGTGTGTTTATACCATTTACATTTAGCCTAATTATCGATATGTTTGGATTTGGGTCCACTGTTCTAATTTGCCTCCTTTTCCCCCATTTGTTGCCTTCTTTTAGATTATTAACCTTTTTTTTTAGAATTCCATTTTAATTTATCTATTGTGTTTTTGACTCTATGTCTTTGTATTGTTTTCTTAAGTAGTTTCTCTAAGGATTACAATAGACATTGACTTTTCAGAGTCTATGTAAAATCAATAGTTACCACTTAAACTGTGGTACTGAAATCGTAATTCTATCAGTCTCATTACCGTCCCCCTTATGTTGTAGTTATTTTATATAATCTTACGTATACTGGAAAAATCCATAGACAATGTTATTTTTGCTCTCAATTATAAACATACAGCTGTACCTCATTTTATTTTGCTTCGCTTTATTGTGCTTTGCAAATATTGCGTTCTTTACAAATTTGAAGGTTGGTGTCAACCCTGTGTCAAGCAAGTCTATTGGCACCACTTTTCCAACAACATTTGCTCACTCTGTGTCTCTGTGTCAATTTGGGTAATTCTCACACTATTTCAAACTTTTTCATTATATTTGTTATGGTTATCTGTAGTCAGTGTTTAAAACTCACCGGAAACTCAGATGATGGTTGGCATATTTTAGCAATAAAGTATTTTTTTAATTATGTACATAGTTTTTTAGACATATGCTATTGCACACTTAATAATGTAAACAAAACTTTTATACGAACTGGGAAACCAAAAACTTTGACTCGCCTTATTGTGATATCATTTTATTGTGGTGGTCTCGAACTGAACCCACAGTATCTTCAAGGTATGCCCATATTTTAAAGAACTGAGAAAAATAACTTCTTATTTATATTGAGATTTTTACTGTTTCTGTTGTTTTTCATTCATTCCTGATGTTCCCAGCTTCCTTCGAACACATTTTCTGGCAATGAAATGACTTCTTTTAGTTTTCTTTAATCTGAAAATTTTTTTGGATCTTATTCCTGAAGTATAATTTTTGATATAGAATTCTGATTTGGCCGTTCTTTTTAGTGCTTAAAAGTGTTATATCATATCCTGACTTCTGTGGTTTCTGATCAGGAATCTGCTGTCATTTGAATTTTTCTCTTATAAATTATGCAGCATTTTCTCTGGCTGCTTTCATATTTTTTCCTTTTCTTTAATTTTTAGCAATTTGATTATGACAGGTCCTAAAGTGAATTTCTTTGGGTTTATCTTATTTTAGGCTCACTGAGCTTTTTTAATTTGTCAGTTATATCTTTTGGCAAACTGGGGAAACATTCATCCATTATTTCTTCAAGCACCACACTTTTCTCCTCTCCTGGAATTCTAATGACATAAATATAAGACCTTTAGTATTGTTCCACAGGCCCCTGAGCTCTCTTTATTTTTTCAAAGAGGTTTAATTGAAGAAAGTTTAATCAATCTCTTATATTGTTCAGTGTGTGTGTGTGTGTGTGTGTTTTCCCTATGAATCGGTCTTTAAGTTCACTGACTTTCCTCTCTTGTCTTCATTCTATTTAGTCCATTTTGATTTTGTGTTTTTTAGTTCTAGAATTTTCATTTGGTTCTTCTTTATATCTTCTCTTTGTTAAGACTTGGTCCTTCCATTTGTTTTAAGAACATCCATGTGTACTTTAGTCTCTCTCATGGAAATTTCCCCTTTTGGAAAAGCTCCTGATATTTGGCCTGTTTGTTTTCCTTCCTCTCGGAGAGTCAGGTGCAGTGTACACAAAATAAAAATCTGGTTACTTAGATGAATGGCAATGTACTGTGTTCATATGGCTAGAATGATTGCTTTGGCTAATTTTTCTCATTTTAAGCTTGGAGAGAGAGCTAAACATAGGGTTCAGAAACCTGGGCATGCATGTTGCCTCTGCTAATTTCTAGCACTGTATTACTGACAAGTCTTGCCACCCTTCTGGGCTGCATCTTCCAGGGACTGAATGGATCTCTAAGCCGCTTTCCTGCTTTTCTAGCATTCTAGGCTGTCTGTTCTATAGGGCATGGAAAGCACCATGTGCATTTGTCCTCTGGCTATTTCCCCCTGCCCTTGTTTGGTCTTGGGACAATGATGGAGACTGTTTCGTGATATTACAGTGAATTTAAGAACTTAAGAATTCTTAGAAAACAGGACCACAGGGCGCCTGGGTGGCTCAGTTGGTTAAGCGACTGCCTTCGGCTCAGGTCATGATCCTGGAGTCCCTGGATCGAGTCCCGCATCGGGCTCCCTGCTCGGCGAGGAGCCTGCTTCTCCCTCTAACCCTCCCCCCTCTCATGTACTCTCTCTCTCTCTCTCATTCTCGCTCTCTCAAATAAATAAATCTTTAAAAAAAAAAGAGAGAGAAAAAGAAAACAGGACCACCATTGACCAAACACCCACTGGAAGCAACAAGATTTAGTCTTAGTGGGAAATTGTATTTCCATATGATGGGCAGGTGGATGCTAACATCTCTTCTTTAAGGATGATATAACTCTCTTCTGTCAGACAGGCTGCATACTTGCCAGTTATGGCGAGGCCTTTTTACTGCAGTTTACCAAGGTCTGCCCAGCCTCTTTGTTCTAGCCTTGGCAGGCCCTTTCCTGTCTG
Organism: Mirounga leonina; assembly: GCF_011800145.1. Classification (NCBI taxonomy): domain Eukaryota; kingdom Metazoa; phylum Chordata; class Mammalia; order Carnivora; family Phocidae; genus Mirounga; species Mirounga leonina. Next base: position 26,800,938 of record NW_023270504.1, read on the forward strand.
CTCTGGGATGCTCTGCCCCTCTACTACTGCTTTTCTTTCCTTTCCCCAGCTACTTCAGCTCTCGGCTGCTGCTGTGGACAAAGGACGCAGTGTCGGTGAGGTCCTGCAGTCAGTGCTGCGCTATGAGAAGGAGCGACAGCTGGATGAGGCGTTGGGAAATGTTACGCGGCTGCAGCTGCTGGACTGGCTGATGGTGAACCTGTGATCAGCGCCCACCTACCACTTTCCCCTCTTCTCCTCCCTTCTTACTTCCACAGTTCCCCTCTCCATATCCTTAAAGAGCCCTAACATTATCTTCATACCACTCACATCAAAGACATGTCATCTTATGCCAGTCACTGGATTTTGCAGCTTTTCCTGTCCATGCAAACAAGAACACAAAATTAAAAAAATTACAATTAAAGGGCTCCAGATGTATGTTTCCTTGGGATCCAGTGGGAAAATAAGGTGAAGAAATTTCAGGAATTAAAAAAATAATCAGATGGATAGCAGAAGAAAAATAGTGCTGGCCTGAGAGGCCCTGGCTAAGGTCATACATCCTGTTTCTAATGTATCCGATCTGTGCCACAACTTGAAGATGCCCTGCCTTAAAGTGTTCCTAAGAATAAGAAGCCACAATTTATTTTAGCATTTATAACCATTCCAATCACAAAATATTTTCTATTCAACCTAAATCATTCAAATTATGATACTGAGGACTTGGCTTCTTCGCTTCTCTCTGGGGGGTTGCAGAACAATTGTCTCCCTCAACTTTATCCATGGTTGAAGATAGCTAGTGTCAAAAAAACGTCCAGAAGACCTGAGTTCTACTGCCAGTTCTATACTTTTCTGGCTACAGGACCTGGGACAAATCACCTGCTATGGCACTTCTCTCATTTAGTGTCCATATCTCCCCACTGAAGAGGCATTTTCTGTTCTTATCCTGACCTTTCTGTGGAATTTTATATTTTTCATCTTTCTAGAAACTTTCTCCTTTTCTAATTTTTGGGTGTTTTTTTTTTCCATCTCTTGGGGACTCTATTTAAGTCTGTTACCCCCTGGCATATTTATCTTTCCTACTTTCTTTTGACTCTCTGCTATTCTCATTCTGTTTCACCTTTCCTGGGTGATCTTATCTCACCCCATTGCTTCAATTATCCGGTATCTTCCTTCATGAAATATTACAAAGTAATTGAAAACTATAAAGCCAGGTATATTTTCCATGTTGTTTATGAGGTTATGATCTTAAGTTTCTTATAAAATTGTATCTATTCTATAATTACAATCATATCGAGATTATGTATTCATGCAGAGAAGGACTAGAAAGCCAAATGAGATTTTGAGGGTGATGGATGAGTGAATATATCCTGTTGTTTACTCAGCTTCCCTTCCTTTGGGAAATATTCTGTCCCCTACTCCATGGTGCTACCATCATCACAGTATGGGCTTGTGACCCAGGCTGTCCAATCACAAGATCCCAATATCTCAGACATAGTGCTTGGTTCAAGTCCAGTCATTTCTGAGATTTTCCTACCAGCACTGCATCTTTTGACAGGATACTGGTGGTCACTTTAACTTCTGGGCAGAGCTTGTCTTTAGAATGAAAACCACAAAAAGAAGCAAGGCTAATAGGTAGAGAGGGAATCTGAGCCCTATGACCTTGTCTGAATTTTTAGACTCCATAACGCCTGAAATCACACTTATCCCTCCTGATTCCCCAATTACATAAACAACTAAATGTCCTTTGTTGCTTAAGCTAGTTACAAGCTAAATTCAAACTAGTTTTTCATTTTCATTTTCAAACAAGAATCCACAGGTCAGCTGTCTTGGGGAAAAAGAAAATAAAAATATTTAGAGTTCTATTAGTGATGCTATGACATTGAATACTTGCCCCTCCGCCCCCATATACACACATCATTTGTGCAAGGACATTCTCTCTCATCCCTCATAATAGGAATCATGCTAACCGGCCATGTGAATAAAGTTTTTTTTAAACAAACCTTTATGCATTAAAAAACAACAATCTGAAATACTGTACAATATAAGTGCTGTCTCTAATACAAATTATTGGTGGAAAGGAACAGGACACACCTTCAGCAAAGGTCATATAATAGGTGGTAAAATATTCATGTTCTTGGGTGAGGAGTTTTTACTTTGTTTTTCTGGGGAGGTCTCGGACCCCTCTGGTCCAACAGCTGCCTCTGGCTTTCTGGAAGCTTCTAATAGTTGAGGCAGCTGGACAACTTCAGCTGCATGCTGCAGAGAGCCCTGCTGATCACCCGAATTCTGAACCTGCTTAGTGGTGCCACCTTTTATTTTGTCTATGGTCTCTTCTTTGGTGATCACCTCTGCCGAAGGAGAGAGAAGACAGAAGGAACAGTGTTCAAATGTGAATTATATTCTGTCCATTAGCCTGTAAATTACTTTGGGAAAATCCTGGTTGTAATGATATAAAAACACATTCTATGTGCTTTATAAATGAATACTGCCAGGCATTATTCTAAGCACTTTACATTTACTAATTTCTTTGATCCTTTCTGCAACCATAGAGAATAGGCATTATTCTCATTCTCATAAATGAAAAAAACTGAGAGACAGAGAGGCTAACTAAATTGCCCAAGGGCCCACACGTGGTAAATGGTAGAGCCAGAATTTAATCCCAAGCAATCTGACCCCAGTGACCATGAACAAAACCATGAGGCTATATTGCATATAAAAGATATCTGCATAATGCCATAATCTGATAAAATTTCAAAAGGTAATTATAGGTCAGGCAGAGGAGGACATGGTGAAAGAAAAGGAGGAGAAAGGGAATTGAAGACAGGAGAAAAGTGGAAATTCCTAATATAAAGGGGCAAGAAAGGAGCAAACCCAGCTAGAAGCAAGTCTCCTGAAAGAGGCTAAATCTCAAAAGTGAGAAATGACAGGCTAGTAGTGATGTACTCAGAATAACTATCCAAGGTTGAGTTCAGAGAAATTGACATGAATCTTCCAGAGATACCCGAGCCCTGGACTACAGGAAGAGGACTGGCTATTTGAGGGGCTGTACCTTTTATGTCCAAGTGATGATGCCCTCGAACCTTGGCCTTCGGAGCCTCAGAGGGGAGACAGAGACTGGCTTTCCTCAGGGTCTGGGGTCTGGACCGTGGTTTGAGATTCCGTGGCTCATGAATCCAAGCATGCTTGAGGGCCTGGTCAGGCGTCATACGAAGAGAAGGTTCCCATCTATATACCAACAAAGCCCAGCACGGGTTATTGTTTTGTTTCCCTTTCTAATGTTGAAAACATTTAAAAAGACACTAATAAAGAACCTAAATGAGATATAATAAAAATAGTTCATTCTTAAAGAACCCATTTAAACCATGTTATAACTCAAAGATATCATTATAGAACAGAGATTACAACATAAAAAAGTACCTGGAAACAACTATGAAAATAATCTTTTTAGGAAATTTGCATGACAAACCAGGGAATATATTACAGCCCAAGTCTTCCAGAGTTCCTAGAATTTCCCTCCCAAGAAATATTATAGAAAATCTTAACCATGGGGACTTAGAGGTCAATAAACTAAGATCAAAACAAAGAGATGCTTAATTTCAAGTTCCAAACTACAAAATCTGGGCCTTCAAATATATCACACACAAAATTACAGAGTGTTAGAATATTAATATTATAAGGAGATTTGGGTATAATCCAGCCAAACATCTAATGCAGTAACAAAAGGCATCTGACAGAACCTTCAACATGGAATCATCCTGTCATTCTTGAGTTATTTTTAGTGACAAGGTACTAAGTCACAGAATTAGCTATTCCAATCTTGATAAAACCAATTCTTTAAAAGTTCTTCATTTTTACTGAGCCAAAATCCACTAGGACTTTTACACTAGTAACTTAGATCCAGCTTCTAATTTTACCCATTAACATTACAGTAGTCCCCCCTTACCCATAGGGTAATACATTCCACCCCCAGTGGATGCTTGAATCCACAGATAGTACAAAACTCCACATATACTGTGTTTTTTCCTCTACATACATACCTATGATAAAACTTAATCTATAAATTAGGCACAGTAAGAGATTCACAATGAGAACTAATAATAGAATAGAACAATTATAACAATATACTCTAATAAAAATTATGTGAATGTGGTCTCTCCCTCTCAAAGTATCTTCTAGTGCTATACTCACCCTTCTTAAGATGTGAGATGATAAAATGCCTACATGATGAGATGAAGTGAGGTGAATGACAGATATAGTGTGATGTAGTGCTAGGCTAGTATTGACCTTCTGACAAGACATCAGGAGGATCATCTGCTTCTGGACTGCAGTAGACAGTGGGTAACTGAAGCCACAGAAAGCAAAACCATGGGGGGGCCCCACTGTATACAGAATGAGACAACTAATCTTTTATGTCACAATCCTCCAACTATCCAAAAACATTTACATTACTACTAAGTGTTGGCCATATAATAAGGTTGTCACCTTCCTAGATGGGAAATTTCAGCTGTTGTCTTACGATGTTCATCATGCTGGGAATAGCTTCTAACTGCAGGTAGATGGCATTAATATTCTAGATTTATAAGGTCGTAAACAACCCAAGCTCCCAGTTCTTTTTCTTTTTTTTTCCCCAGTTCTTTTTTAAATGAGCTACTGCTAAGCTATAACTCCCCTCTCCTTACTTTCTAAAGTTGGCCTATAAAGCTTGACATAGGACTTTACATTTGCCCCTATTAAATTTGACTCAAAATTTTTAATCTGTCATTCCAAAAATTTGTTAATTAGCAAAAAAAAAAAGGAATGATAAGATAATAGGCCCCATTAGCTTGATCACCTCCTGCAAGTTGTGAGCAACCAGCCTTTTGCCCTAAAAAAGAAAAAAATTTCTTTCTTGGTTCTGAGTTGTGTTCTGGATGGTTGGGGTTTCTGGACAACTCACCTCAGTCTCAGTAGTGAGTTTCTGTCATTTGCTAATGCACATTCATTCTGTGGTCTCAGCAAAAGGCTGGGCAGGGGGATGGAGATAATGGTGAAATATAGGATCCTTCTCTAGCTCCGTTCTTCAAATGAGTAGCATGACCCTCTAGATGGGAAAACTTTCAGCAGTATTTGATGGCCTATCCTCTGAGCTAGTACCTCAATTCCCAGAGTGCACAAATACAAGAGGAGTATTTTGCTAAAACTATTCCATCCCACTGGAAGAATGAGAGAACATAAACATATGGTTTCAAAAATACTCAACAATTATAGGACTGATAAAGCTAAAGACACCTTAGGAATACTTCATTATATAGAAAAGGAAACTGAGGCCCAGAGAGAGACAATAACTGACCAAATATCATGTGGCTAATCTATTTGCCATTTAGTGCAGACATACTTGCAAAACCTCTTTTAAAAGAATGACAAGAGCTAACATTTTTGAAACACTAGGCATTGTTCTGAATGCTTTATGTACTGTTCCTTTTTTTTACTATGACTTCACCGAAGTACAGAACCTAATTTCTAAGAGTCAAAATTAGCATATAGATTCCAAAAAGCTGTACATAATAAATGGTTTATAAATCATCCCTTCTCTAATCCTTTAATTTAGGCTGTAAACCCTAGGGGAATGGAGAGGGACCCAGAAACCATATACTGGGTGTGTATGCAAACAGTTACAACATACAAGAGGTTGACCTCAGTTCCTGAAGCAGAAGCTATTTAGAACTGGCCTACAACCTTGCTGCCAGGCAGTTTGAGGCCAAGAAGGCAAGCCCTACCCACACACTAATCCAGGGCAAGTCACTGAACCTCAGTTTCCACATCTCAAAGCAGAGCAAATCATCTGCCCTCCTAGTCACACAAGAATGGAAGAGAACAGTCTAATGAGGAAAAGCATTCTACAGACTCTCAAGCTCTATGGTCAGTATTTATTATTATTTTTATAACTATGTCCCAGCCCCAGACTTTCACCAGCAAACGTGGGAAAATACAGTGTTTAAGAGGAAACCCAGAGGCAGAGACACCCCTGCAAACTCACACCAAACACCTTCTGAGAAAGTCCAGGAAGCTGGTGTCGTAGGTTTTCAGCACCATGGTGAGATCCTTAGAATCCGGGTATCTTTTTTTCCCCCTGTTGTTGGTCATATTTTTAGGAAAACCTTTGGAATCTTTGGAGATACAACATTCTGTGTTTAGTTCCAGGTGTTAATATATATTGGTCACATCATAGCTGTTCACTCAACCATGCTGCTTCTTGGAGTGGTCTTTGCAGCTCTAGCTTTGTCCTACACCACCCCCCTCCCACACACACAAACATGCCCTCCATCTCATTCAGATGGAAAGAATCACATGTAGATTATCCAATGAATATGCAATTAACCTTTACAAACACTTTTCCCCCCTATTCAGTATGTTCTGAGCCTCCTTTCCACCTCCTCCTCCCAAAATCAAATGGCTTAACCTTAACTAGGATAAAATAATAATGAGAATGAATAATAATAATAATAATAATAATAATAATAATAATAATAATAAATCTGAAGTGGCAAAAACATTCAGCTTTGAACAAAAAAAGATGTTGTCTATTCTTGGATTATCTATGCCCTTGCTCCTTTCCCACTAACCCAATAAAATAATTTGGAACATCCCTGAAGTATAAGAAGAAAGTCATTGTAGGAGAATCATCTGCTTTCAGAACTCATTTACAAGCCACAGAAGCAAATTAATCTCATTACTTTTTTATAGTCACATCAAAATTTTGTCCATAAATTGGAATGATTAAACTTGCTTTGTTGCTTAAGACACAGTCATTCTGACTGATTAAAACTCTCACCAAATGTATTTATCATGCCTGGAAAGAAGCCCTGAAGACAGCTCCAGAGGTTTCTCTAGAATATTCTGTGCAATGCTTTGAAGGGGAGGCCACTCATTTGGACATCATGTTCAGAAAAGATGACCACTTATGCTCACACCTTGTAAATCTGCATATGGATGAATGTGAATATACACACACAATTTACACATTAAACAATTCTCACAAAAACTCAGTAGGAGTCACATGATGGACATTCTGGAAGGTGCATAATGAAGCCCTTCTATTACTTTTATAATCAATGCAATATGTGGGGCCTCAAAAAGAACATCTGCTCACACTGAATTCCTAGAAGAGACCCTGAATGTGTATATGTGTGTATATAAACACATGGGTATGTGTGTTTACAGACATAAAAATGAGTTGGGAGTATTGCAGAGGGTGTAGGTACTGTGAGCTCATACAAACCCCATTTCCTTTTTGACTATGGCACCAGTGCTCCCATTTGACCCTATGTTGCTCTTTTTACAAATGACTGAATAATCAGGGTCACAGGCTTATAAATAACAGCTTCTAAAGTCATCATTATGTAATTGTTTTTCTTGTACAAGTTTTTCTCACCTCTCTTGCTCCTCAATATTTAATTAATCTCTCCATCTCCTTGTGACCTGGAGCATCTTAGTGCCTTTGAAGCAACAGCACTTTGCTGCTAATGAGGGGTATAAACTACAAGTGGCTGGGGGTTGAGGAGCTGTTGGCAGCCCAAATCTGGGGAAGGGAGAGCCAGTAATTGAGGTGAACATAGTGTTTCTCAAACTTATCATAAATATCACAAAGATCTCTTGTCAAAAACATACAGACTCCTGCATCCCACCTCAAATCTGCTATATCATAGGTTACACAGGAAGATAATGGGAATTAACATTTTTGTCAAGTTTCCAACTGATTCTTATAATCAGATAAAGTTTGGGAAATGCTGAAGAAGATGCAGATCCCAATAAAGTCCTTTCTTATGCAGGAAGTGAAGATGTGGATGTTGCTACCAAAAACACATCATTATTCTAAAGCCTCATGCTGGTGGTAAAAACCAGTACTCTATGAACCAGACCCTCTTACCAAAATGCCCTATATTCCTTTCTTTTTAGTGCCCCCCACAATGTAAAATCTTAAATTCAGTGTTATGGGCTTAAGATGTGACTCTTCCCACAATGTCTTTGTCTGTCAAGAGGGAACACCAATTTCCCTACTTTTCTTTCCCTAAATCCTTTGAAATCCAGAAGGCTAAATTAAAAGTGGTGGATGGTAAAAGCATACCTGGGGTTAAAAGACCAGTTCCATTGACCTATGTATGTTATAAAAACAAGTCAGCTAAAATCTTCCTGCCTGCCATCAGACTGCTCTAGAAGAAGGGTTAGTGCATGGGCACTGTTCTAAGGCAGCCAGGACACTTACCGTGCCCACAAGGAAGGTCTTCAAAGCTCCAGCCATGACTACAAGATGATGTCTCAAAGATTTAACCTTGGAATGGCATGGGACTAACCAATCAGAAAGGATAATAGCTTTGGTACTGAAACAGGGTCATGGAGGACCCTCAGCTTGCCAGGCCTTAAACTTTTAGTTTCTGGATATTGGCAAGTCCAACAGGTCCTGGGAAAGGGGCCAGGGAACCTGTAGCTGTGGCAGGGGCTTTTTACCAAATGGTGCAGGAGTAGATTACATTTTAACCCTCACATGACTGAACTAATGTATACTGACTGACCACCAACATGACTAAAACCGTCTTGTCCAGGAATCCCCCCATCAGGGTATTTTTAACTCTTTTACTTATGGGGCAAGCTGTGGAAAGAAAATAAGGGATTTGCCCCTATTTTGAAGGCACTCTTGTGTGGAAATAAGAGGTGAGAGGGCTAGGAATGATGGATATTCCATAGCCAATAGTAGCCTATGAACTATCTCGATGGGAATGAGTGGTCAGAAATGTCATTCCAGATGGTGAAGAGCCCCTATCTGTGGAGTCCCCTTTCCCTCATGTCTGGCTTCACTCCACTTGGCCGAATTTCTGGTCACTATGGATTTTTCTACGTAAGAATCCCTTAAGTTCTTGTGGTTCTTTAAGAGGATTTTAGATATGGGACCGACTTCATCTATTTGGTGCATAGTGCCCTGGAAGCCCTGCCTCAGTCGGACCTTGTTAATCCACCTGTCCATCTTGCACAGCACCAATCAGACAGAAAGGCAGAGGATCAGAAAATCCAGAGCCTGGAAACTGTGATGGAGGTTGGGCAGCATGGGGCCATGGATGAAGCTTAACTCCAGCAATTAGGTAGCCGTCCTATACATAACTGGCAAGCCACAACATATCCACAGCCAAACTGTTCTAACAGCTTTATTTACCCATTTTATAGCAAAGTTGCTATGATTCTGGCACAGTAAAGATTTGGAGGATTAAGAGAATTTCAGCAGGAAAGAATGATGCTCCATTAATGATATAATGTAGCAAAGAAATTTCCCACCATTCTTAGAAGCTTCTGTTCTATGATTTCTCTGCACAGCACATAGTATGAAGGGGCAAGCTGCTTGCAGGAGAAAGGAGAATTTACAGGAAAGGGCATAGTTATAAGCTTTCAAGTTTCAAGATCTGCTGATAGATCTTCTGAGCAGAAACCTTGTCAGTTTTATGCCAAGACCTCCTTCCCAATGTGACTCCCCCATCCCATCTCCATCATGCTTTCTGGTACCACTTCTCAGCAGCTTTTTACTTTTCTAGCAGAAGCTCCTAATCACAGCTTGCCCTTTGGGATGGGCCCAGGCAAGAGCATTGAATGAGGTTTAGGTATGGGAGGTATGGGAGGTATCTCCAAGGTCTATGAGACTTCATCATCACAATGGGAAAAAGAGCATTAGAGCTGGGGACTTACCAAAGAATGTCCATCTCCTGGAGGCCGTCTGAATGAAGTGGGTTGGTGGCAGGCCCAGCACCTTCAACAAGTACAGTGCAGTGGGTTCACTCTTGTGGAGTCACACATTAGAGCTGGATGGGACTTTGGCTAAATTTTGCTTCTACAGATAAGGACCAGGGGATATTAAGTGATAACCTCAAGCCAGTGATAAAAAGGCCAAAAGCATGGGTCTTCTGACTCCTAATTTAGGGCACTTTCAGTATTCTGAGTATCAATATCAGCCATGTTATTTTAAATAGCATTAAGACCAACTGGAGGTAGCCCACTTTTATTGGCAGCCAGATCTCATTGTCAGAATAAATAAACCAGTGTATATGCTGACCACCCTTGAATTAAGGAATGACATATCCCAGCTCTGGGAGGTGGAAATCACCAGATGGGCATCAGTCCACTATATGACAAAAGAAAAGAAAAGAAAAGTGTAGCACCTACTTATTCACCTTTACCCACTGCAGCCTATAGGGATGTACAGAGACAGAGAAATTACAGGTGTCCTCAGCCCTAGGTTACCTATCCCTGCAGCTGGGTTCCCAGCCACATCCATGCACAACACTATCCTCCTCCTCCTCCTCCTCCTCTTCAGCCTCAGTGACACTGAGGTCAGGAGGAAGCTGAATCAGTTCTGGGCCAGGGGGGACCTCAACCCAGATCCCATGCTCCTCAATTCTTCTTGGTATTGGAAACAGGATTGGTTCAGGAATGCTTCATTAAATCATTCATCATCAACCTTAGAAGCCAAGTACTCTGATCATCTCATTTTACAGAGATCCAGAAGGGAGAACTGACTTGCCCAAGAGAAAGGGCTGGGACTAGACTCCATGTTTACTGATTTCCAGGCCAGTGTTCATTCCATCATAGTTATCATTTATAGCTATTATTACATAAATTATTTTAATACTTATTAGTTTCAACCATGAAATGAAACTATGTTTAATAATTCTCAAGGGTATGTGTGTGTCCCTTTGACCATCCATAACTTCGAGTCGATCTAGAAAATAGAAATTTGGGATGGATAGATAGATAGATAGATAGATATTAGATAGATAATTAGAAAGACTAAGATATATATATACACACATATATACACATATATACACACACACACACACACATATAGAGAGAGAGAGAATATCTTTGTCCACAGTCAAAATATTTTTGTTCACTGGTATAATCCTAAAATGCGAAATTTCTGATTTTTTAGGGTTATTTTCTCCTGTTTTGTCTAATTTAGCTCCATAATACGATGCCTTTAAGAATAATACATAATAAACAATCATACAATGAGCCTTGGTAAAGCTTTTTTATTGGAAAATATTCTTTCCAAAAAGTCAGGATAGTGAATGACTAATTACTGAACAATACATAGATTTGTATAGGTGTCATCTCTGGTTTTTAGATATTTCTGAGTACATTTGAAAGACTGGTATAACAGTTTCATTTTAAAATGTCACAAAAACAGACATATAGACCAATGGAACAGAATAGAGAGTCCATAGAGTTGGACCCTCAACTCTATGGTCAAATAACCTTCGACAAAGCAGGAAAAAATATGCAATGGAAAAAAAGATAGTCTCTTCAATAAATGCTGCTGGGGAAATTGGACAGCTATATACAGAAGAATGAAACTTGACCATTCTCTAACACCATACACAAAGATAAACTCAAAATGGATGAAAGATCTCAATGTGAGACAGGAATCCATCAAAATCCTAGAGGAGAACATAGGCAGTAACCTCCTCCACATCGGCCACAGCAACTTCTTTCAAGATACATCTCCAAAGGCAAGTGAAACAAAAGCAAAAATGAACTTTTGGAACTTCATCAAGATAAAAAGCTTCTGCAGAGCAAAGGAAACAGTCAACAAAACAAAGAGGCAACCCACAGAATGGGAGAAGGTATTTGCAAATGACACTACAGACAAAGGGCTGATAGCCAAGATCTATAAAGAACTTCTCAAACTCAACACCCAAAAAACAAATAATCAAGTCAAAAAATGGGCAGAAGGCATGAACAGATACTTCTCCAAAGAAGACATACAAATGGCCAACAGACACATGAAAAAATGATCATCATCATTAGCCATCAGGGAAATTCAAATCAAAACCACACTGAGAGACCACCTTACACCAGTTAGAATGGCAAAAATTGACAAGGCAAGAAACAACAAATGTTGGAGAGGTTGTGGAGAAAGGGGAACCCTCTTACACTGTTGGTGGGAATGCAAGTTGGTACAGCCACTTTGGAAAACAGTATGAAGGTGCCTCAAAAAACTAAAAATAGAGGTACCCTGTGACCGAGCAATTGCACTACAGGGTATTTACCCCAAAGACACAGATGTAGTGAAAAGAAGGGCCATATGCACCCCAATGTTCATAGCAGCAATGTCTGCAATAGCCAAACTGTGGAAAGAGCAGAGATGCCCTTCAACAGATGAATGGATAAAGAAGATGTGGTCCATATATACAATGGAATATTACTCAGCCATCAGAAAGGATGAATACCCAACTTTTACATCAACATGGATGGGACTGGAGGAGATTATGCTAAGTGAAATAAGTCAAGCAGAGAAAGTCAATTATCATATGGTTTCATTTATTTGTGGAATATAAGGAACAGCATGGAGGACATTAGGAGAAGGAAGGGAAAAATGAAGGGGGGGAGATCGGAGAGGGAGATGAACCATGAGAGACTATGGACTCCGAGAAACAAACTGAGGGTTTTAGAGGGGAGGGGGCTGGGGGGATGGGTTAGCCCAGTGATGGTATTAAGGACGGCATGTACTGCATGGAGCACTGGGTGTTATATGAAAACAATGAATTGTGGAACACTACATCAAAAACTAATGATGTAATGTATGCTGATTAATATAACATAATAAAAAACCCAAAAAACTAATGATGTACTGTATGGTGACTAACATAACATAATAAAATTAAATTAAATTTAAAAATAAAAAAATAAAAATAAAATGTCACTATTCTAGCAGAAAGAGAAATTAAGAAAATAATTGCACCAATATAACATCTAAGAATAAACTTAACCAAAGAAGTAAAAGAGCTGTACTCTGGAAACTCTAAAACACTGATGAAAGACATTGAAGATGACATAAACAAATGGAAAAATATTCCATGTTCATGGATTGGGAGAACAAATATTGTTAAAATGTCCATACTACCCAAAGCAATCTATAGATTTAATGAAATCCTTACCAAAATACAAACAGCATTTTTCACAGAATTAGAACAAATAATCCTAAATTTTGTATGTAACCACAAAAGACCCCAAATGGCCAAAGCAATCTTGAAAAAGAAGAACAAAACTGGAGGTATCACAATCCCAGATTTTAAGATATACTATAAAGGTGTAGTAATCAAAACAGTATAGTGCTAGTACAAAATTAGACACATAGATCAAAGGAACCAAATAGAAAGCCCAGAAATAAATCCATGACTATATGGTCATTTAGTCTTTGATAAAAGAGGCAAGAATATGCAATGGAAAAAAGACAGGATTATACCAGTGAACAAAGACATTTGACTATGAATAAAGATCTAATCTCTCTCTCTCTGTCTCTCTCTCTATAGATGATAGATAGATGATGATAGATAGATAGATAGATGATAGATAGATAAATATATATATGTTAGTCTAATTATCTGATCTCTATCTATCTATATCATCCACCTACCTACCTACCTACCTACACATCCATCCATCCCAAATTTCTATTTTCTAGATCGACTCCAACAGTGTTGGGAAAACTGGACAACAACATGTAAAAAAATGAAAATGGACCACTTTCTAACACCATACACAGAATAAACTCAAAGGGGATTAAACCTAATGTGAGACCTGAAACCATAAGAATCCTAGAAGAGAGCATAGGCAGTTATTTCTCTGACATCAGCCATAGCAACATTTTTCTAGATATGTGTCCTAAGGCAAGGGAAGTAAAAGCAAAAATAAACTGCTGAGACTACATCAAAATAAAATACTTTTTGCACAGCAAAGGAAACAATCAACAAAACTGAAAGACAACCTACCAAATGGGAAAAGGTATTTGTAAATGACATATCTAATAAAGTGTTAATATCCAAAATATATGAAGAATTTATACAACTCAACATCTAAAAAATAAATAATCCAATTAAGAATGGGCAGAGGACACAATTAGACATTTTTCCAAAGAAGACATCCAGATGGCCAACAGATACATGAAAAGATATTCAACATCACTCATCATCAGGGAGATGCAAATCAAATCCACAATGAGATATCACCTCACACCTGTCAGAATGGCTAAAGTAAAAAACACAAGAAACAACAAGTGCTGGCAAGGATGTAGAGAAAAAGGAACTCTTATGCACTGTTGGAGGGAATGCAAACTGGTGCAGCCACTGTAGAAAACAGTATGGAGATTCCTCAAAAGATTAAAAATATAATTACCATATGATCCCATAATTCCACTACTGGACATTTACCCAAAGAATACAAAAGCACTAATTTCAAAAGATAAATGCACCCCTATGTTTATTGCAGCATCATTTACAATAGCCAAATTATTATGGAAGTAACACAAGTGTCCATCAATAGATGAATGGATAAAGATGTACACACACACACACATATACATATATATAGAGAGAGAGAGAGAGATGTATATATATATAAGAAGTTGTGGTATATATATATATATATATGATGTGTGTGTGTATATATATATAAAGATGTGGTATATATGTATATATAGATGTGGTGTATATATATAATGGAATATTACTCATCTATAAAAAAGAATGAAATCTTGCTACTTGCAACAACATGGATGGATCTACAGAATATAATGCTAAGTGAAATAAGTTAGATAAACACAAATACCATATGGCTTCATTTATATTTGGAATTTAAAAAACAAAACAAATCAACAAAGATAAATGAGACAAACAAAAAAACAGACTCTTAACTATAGAGAACAAACAGATGGTTACCAGAAAGGAGGTGGGTGGAGGATGGGTGAACTAGGTGAATGGAATTAAGAGTACACTTATCAGGGTGCCTGGGTGGCTCAGTCAGTTAAGTGTCCAACTCTTGATTTCGGCTCAGGTTGTAATCTCAGGGTCATCAGATTGAACCCCACGTTGGGCTCTCTGCTGGGCATGGAACCTGCTTAAGATTCTTTCTTTCTCTCTCCCTCTGCCCCTCCCCATCCCACCCACCCTCGACTCATGCTCGAGAGTGCTCTCTCTCTCAAAAAAAGGTAGAGTACACTTGTCATGTTGAGCACATAATGTATAGAATTATTGAATCACTACATTGTACACCTGAAACTAATATAACATTGTATGTTAATTATACTGGAATTAAAATTTTTTAAATGATTAAAAAATAAACAAAAAGAAAAATGTCACTTTCATAATATGTTGGAAATTTCATCCTCTGCAATTTAATATATATATTTATATATAAATATATATGTTATATATAATATTTACATATAACATATTTATATATAATAATTTATATATATTTATATATCTATATATAAATATATAATATTTACATATTCAATATAAAAATGTTAGATACCAACTCAAAAGTGTACAGAGGGGCACATAATTCCAAAAATACTTTTAGGGAACATCCAACAACAACAAAAAAGTATGCAGGCCCCTGCCCGACAGCGACTGATGTAGCCCAGTGTTTGTGTGCAAGCTATGGATCCCACAGCGGCCCTCCCCCTCACCTCCATGATGCAGGCTAGCTGCTCTGCTTCATTCTCCCCAGGGAAGAGAGGGTAGCCTGTGTACAGCTCAGCCATGATGCAGCCCAGGCTCCACATATCAATGGCCATGTTGTAGGGATGGCCCAGAATCACCTCTGGGGATCTATAGAACCGGCTTTGGATGTAGGTATATACTGTGGGGAAAGAAAGAGAACCATCAGGTAAAATCCTCCTCTCCAAAACACACTTCCTCAGGACACCTTCTCAAGGGAAGGTCGAGGATAACTAAGACTCCCCCACCACTTTTCACTCTCCAGGCTTTTCAGGGAGATGGAAACACAAGTGCTGACCAGCACTTCTTTTTTTTTTTTTTTTTAAGATTTTATTTATTTATTTGAGAGAGAGCATGAGATAGAGAGAGAGAGCATGAGAGGGGGGAGTCAGAGGGAGAAGCAGACTCCCTGCTGAGCAGGGAGCCTGATGCAGGACTCAATCCCGGGACTCCAGGATCATGAACTGAGCCGAAGGCAGTCGCTTAACCAACTGAGCCACCCAGGCGCCCTGACCAGCACTTCTGAGTCAGGTTACGTATATAATCTCATCAAATCTTCACAGCAACCTGATTATCATGTGGTGTTACTATCCTCACTTTATTGGTCAAGAACTCTAAAGTAGGCGTTGTTCTAGGGAAAGATATTTAAGTTAGCCAAACTTTATAAAAAAGGAAACAGACTAATATAAAGCTAAATTTTCAAACTATCACGTTAATTTGGGGTAGATGCTTTCTGAAAGTATTGTGATTTGGCAAGGGAAGAGGCATATTAAAATGGAAAAAGAAACATGCAAAATGCACACTCTTCTAATGTGTATTCAATGTATTATGTGCATTGTGTTGTATAATGTAAAGAAGGAAGAGCCCACAAAATCTCAGCAGATAAAGCTGTACAGAAGACAGTACTATGGGGAGCCTAGATTTTACAGAGGTGGGAGAAACGGGACACTACAGTTACTTCCACATGCTGACATTCTTTACCCAGATACTGGCAGGGCAAGAATTCTGTAGTCACTTGTCTGTTGTTTGATTGTTTACAGTAAAAACATAACTAAAACAAAATAAAGATATAATAAAAATGACTTTTATACCCTGCCTACATCCAAAATGCTTTTGATGCGCTTTGCAAAGTACATATATATACAGTGTAACTTTAAAAAACGGATTTAATGGACACTTCTATAATCCTTAACATGTTGGGACGCCTGGATGGCTCAGTCAGTTAAGCATCTGCCTTCGGCTCAGGTCATGATCTCAGGGTTCTGGGACCCGGTCCTGCATTGGGCTCCTTGCTCAGCAGGGAGCCTGCTTCTCCCTCTGCCTGCCCCCTCTCTCTCTCTGACAAATAAATAAATAAAATATATTTTAAAAAATCCTTAACATGTGCCAGGCACTATTCCAAGTGCTTCATACAGAGCAACTCTCAGTCCTTATGACAATCCTGTGAAGCAGGTGCTATGATTGTCCCATTTTAAAATGAGAAAACTGAGGCATACAAAGATTAAATAAATTATCAAGGTCACTCAGCTATGTGGCAGAGCTGGGATTTGAACTCAGGCCGTTCAAGTCTGATATCCATACTCTATATTGCCTCATGGTTAAAATAAAGATAAAGGGAAGTCAGAAGCTATATAAAGGGGGAAGTGACTATCTGAAGGCCAGGATAGGATCATTACAAATTCTGCTGGCAGCCAAGGCAAGAAAGAGGCTGCACAGCTTTCATAGCTGAGAAGAGTAAGCAAATGAGTACTTTGTGGGAGGCAGACTGTTTTCTAGCTGGAATTTCTTATGGGTTCCGTACATAAAAGATAACATGTGTCTTCAAAAGTAGTGCTGCAGAATATTTAGAAACAACCATCTAGTAGTCTTTTCTTTAGCCTCAGGAGGCTTCCTCTGACACTCCCTGCCACCATGAAGGCTGGTCCCAAACCCCTCTTTGCTGTTGCCTTGATACAGTCTGTACTTATTTATAATCACTGCACCTGTCCTGTTACCTTTGTATCTTTGTTTCTTCTGTTGAACTGTAAGCAATCAGAGCACAGAGTAAGCAATCGGTTTTTTGTTCCTATACCCAGAACGGTGACAAACACATACAAGATACTCAATTAAGTGTTTGTTAAATGGTACGTGTTCTTGCCATCAAACTTGATAAAAGTCAAAGAAGAGGCACTTAAATCAAGTTCAGTGACAGTTGTACAAATGTACTCCAAGGCTGCTTTCTGGATTCTAGCCTGGAAAAAAATATAAAGTCTAGAGAGCTTAGGGCAGTGATTCCCAAACCTCAGAATGGCTGTGTGTTCTATAGTACAGACTGCTGGGATCTCCCCCAGAAATTTAGATTCAGTACATCTGGGGTGAGGCCCTGGGAGTTGTAAATTTTCAGAGGCCTCTAGTAATTTAGATGCACACCTAGTTAGTTTTGGGAGCCAAGGCTCTGGGGTAATTCCAGATACAGAACTTAAGAGCTGTAAAGGACCTTTGTGGTATTTGAGTCCAATCTTCTCATTTTATAGATGAGGAGACTTAGGCTCAGAGAAGTGAAGCATCTTGTTCAAAATCACACCAGCAATTGCTGTGGCTGAGTCCGGACTAGAACCCAGGTGACCTCACATCAGAAGTGGTGTTTCATTCAGTAAGGGAAAGAAATCGCAATAGGAAAATTCAGACAAAGGGACCAGAACGTGCCTACCTTTCTGGTGTTCATAACAGCTTGATCCAAAGTCAATGACTTTAACAGAGACTTGGCCCTTTTGGTATAACACTATATTCTCCTAGAGAGAAGGAGAAAGACAGACGTCAGTTTTAATAATGTTGTTCTACACACTCTATTTACCAGAATGCCTGCCATCCTCCAGGACCCAGTTCAAAATGTGACCAGTTCCAAGTTGGCCTCCTCCCACATCTCCAAACACCATGTTCTCCGCCCTCCTCTGACTTCCCATTCGATTTGTGGTCTGTACCTCTTGTTTGGACCCAGCATTTGCTGCTTTGCAGTATTTCTTTTGCATATATTTTGTCTCCTTTCCCATATAGAATGTGTAACTCCTGAACCCTATGGGTTTATTTTTATCTCCTTGGCACCAGACTCTATCTCTTGCTTGCCTAAGGTCTTAGAAATATCACTGACTGAATTTAACGTTTCCATTAAGTGCTCCCCCAACATACTGATATGTCAGTAATGGACCAAAAAAAGGCAATTAATTTGAGTTGTGATTCTTTCGCTGACTTTGGGGAAAACGTGAAACCAGTGTCGCCGGAGAGTTGTGGTTAAGCAAGCAGAGCTCCTGGGCTCTCAGAGCATGAGGGTGTACTACCTAGGCCTGGAGTTTAAAGCCGCAGTCATGTTTTCACAGCTCTCAGTATCAAATGAATTGACTATTATGAATATCAGATGAATTAGTTCCTTACTGAGTCCTTAACTTTCTAGATATGACACAGCAGGCCTGGTCTGAAGCCTCCAGCTTCACAAATTAAGAAAGTACAAATTTAGTCCATATACCTTTCCTAAAGAATATCTATATTAACTGGAAGAGTTCATTCAGCAAAAGTCGTTAAAAAGCAGACATTTCTAGTGTGTCTCCAGACCAGTGGAAAGGTTCCTTAACTAAATGGTGTAGGCCCTCCCATCATATTGACAGAAAAACTCTATAGTGGGGATGGATGCATCAGACCATCAGAGCTCACTGAAACTATCCTAACTCCTTGATTATTTTTTTAAATTTTAAATTCAATTAATTAACATATAGTGTATTATTAGTTTCCAGGGTAGAGTTCAGTGATTCATCAGTTGTATATAACACCCAGTGATCATTATATCAAGTGCCCTTCTTATTGTCCATCACCCAGTTACTGCATCCCCCCACCCACCTCCCCTCCAGCAACCCTCAGTTTGTTTCCTATGATTAAGAGTGTCTTATGATTTTCTCCATCTCTAATTTTGTCTTGTTTTATTTTTCCCTCCCTTCCCCTAAGCTCATCTGTTTTGTCTCTTAAATTCCACATATGAGTGAAATCGTATAAATTGTCTTTCTCTGATTGACTTATTTCGCTTAGCATAATACCCTCTAGTTACATCCACGTCATTGCAAATGGTAAGACTTCATTTTTTTTTGATGGCTGATATATATACCACATCTTCTTTATCCATTCATCTGTCAATGGACATCTGGGCTCTTTCCATGTTTGACTATTGCGGACATTGCCACTATAAACATTGGGGTGCAGGTGTCCCTTCAGATCACTACATTTGTATCTTTGAATAACTCCCTGATTCTAGATCTACACTCACCAAGCACTCTCCTGGTTGCATGCACACTTTTCTAGGGGCATATATACTCCAGTTTACTATTTCTCAAAGAAATCCATTATGTCATGTGAATTTCCTTGCTTAGAGTCAGTCCCCTAAGCCCCAAAACCATGGATGTAGTGACTCTTTGAAGCTGCAAAGCTGAGGATTAGGAACTTGAATGTGGAGAATAAATCAATGTATCACCATTCTTGTGAGACTCTACCAGTAAACCCTGAGAGAACATCTCTATCTTGTCAATATTGGATTGCAAAAATATCCCAAATTTGCCCAATGAGTTACAGTTTTTTAAAAATTTTGTTTTGGTATGGAGGTTCCTCAAAAAGTTAAAAATAGAACCACCCTACAATCCACTAATCACAATACTGGGTATTTACCCCCAAAATACAAAAACACTAATTCAAAGGGATGCATGCACCCCTATGTTTATAGCAGCATTATTTACAATAACCAAATTATGGAAGAAGCCCAAGAGTACATCAGCTCATGAATGGATAAAGAAGAGGTGTACAATAGAATACTACTCAGCCAAAAAAAAAAAAAAAAAAAGAACGAAATCTTGCCATTTGCAACAACATGGTTGGATCTAGAGAGTATAATGCTAAGGGAAATAAGTCAGTCAGATGAAGACAAATACCATATGATTTCACTCACATGTGGAATTTAAGAAACAAAACAAATGAGCAAGAAAAGAGAGAGAGAAAAACCAAGAAACAGACTCTTAACCATAGAGAACAAACTAATGGTTATCAGATGGGAAGTGGGTGGGGGGATAAGGGAAATAGGTGATGGGGATTAAAGAGCACACTTATCATGATGAGCACCAGGTATGGTATGGAAATGTTGAGTCACTATATTGTACACCTGAAACTGATATAACACTGTGTTAACTATACTGGAATTAAAATAAAAAACAATTAAAAAAATCAACTGTTTCAGGGAGGGTGAGGAGAAGGGAATGAGGAAAAGTTAAGGGATATTTGCATATCTGTGAGAATCATCTTGTTTTTGGAACCAGCTCCTGATTGAATATCTTCACACCCTTATACCTTTCCCCTAGCTACCTCTCTGTACTCCTCAAGCTTGCAATCATTAACTCTTCTAACAAGCATTTATTTGTTGCCTACCATTACTATTGCCAGGTACCATGACAGATCCTGGGAATAAAATGGTGAGAAGACAATGGTCCCTGACCTTGGGGGAGCTTGCAGTCAGTGGAAGATAAAGAAACCATCCCTACATAGCAACCAGGGCAATAATAGAGCTAGGTATAGAATACCAGCAGGACATGTGGGAAGGGCACATTCAGTTGGAGCAGAGGATTTGCTGTACCCTAGAACCAACTCAGAGTACAGTGCATAAACTCAGGATTTAGTACAGCAGTTCTCCATCTCTCTGCATAACATATGTCTCTGCACACCCCCAAGCCTTCTGTAGGAAAGCCCTCAGACCTTCCTGCTCCTGTCAGTCTTGATGATAAACTACATCTCTCTGCATTGCCCCGATATCTGTCCCTTAGTCTTCACCGAATCTCTCGTGGTTTACACAACATATAAACATAACTGCTTGGCTTCCACCCTGGAGCCTTGGTTATGATGGCTTCCCAGTTACCACTGGGAAACAGAATGGGGCAAACAATTTCTGAGGGTGGGAATCAGCTCCCCTGGCAGGACAGAGCTTGTACTCACAGGCTTGAGATCACAGTGAATGATTTTCTCTACATAAAGCATTTGCAAACACTTCAAAACAGAGAGGGTGAAGCGCCGAACTACTGACAGACTAAAGCCTTGAAAGCTATTATTCTTCATCAACTCATATAAGTTGATTCTGGAAAAGAGAGAGAGAAAGTGATGTGTATCAGTGCAGAAGGTATAATGCTGAGTTTGAACCTGCAAACAATCCCATATCACCTGGTTTCCCTCTGGTAGTAGGCAAACCTCAAACCAGGAGGCAGGGCTTTCAAGTCCTATAAACTCAACCTTCCCCTTGATTCATGGTGGATCTGGTGTGAAGCTCCACTGTGCTGGGCTTTCAGACGTCCCCTTGTTTCTTATGTGGCAAGGTCATTAACCACTTTGTTACTCATGTGGGTGTTAAAACGTTGGGCCAAACTTCTGAAATATTCATAGTTTCTCAGGCCCTTGGAAGAGATCCAGGAAGTCCACCACCCAACCGAGTGGCCACCCCTGCCCCAAACTAATAAGGCTATCTAAAGACATATAAATGTTCCTGATAGGTAAGGCAACAAGAGAGTGGATAGATAGGGGCTGAGGCAAAATGGAGAAGCCCTACCCTATCTAAAGTGAGCCTGGATGCTTGGTCCCATCCAACTGTAGCCTTGCAGAAATGAGGGTTTACTCTTGTTAGATTATACCAAATTTTCTAAACAGGCAGAAGCCTGCACTACTGTATAAAAGCCTGCTATATTATGTGAAATCTGCTGACTTACAAATGTTGGAAACAAATGCAAAGCATTTTAACAAGAAAAATATATCTGTGAGCTGCCAGTTTGTGACTCTGCAAACCATAAGATGGGGAGAGGAGGGAAAGAAGGGGCACAACTCAGAAACAACTCCTTCCTGGTTTCTCCCAATCTTCCATTTCCAAGCCTTCTCTAACTCTGGAAGTATTTAGGAAGCTATTCGTTCTTGGGGAGTACAGGGGAGATGTGAAGCTCTAGCCTCATTCTGACTGGCTGTGTGACCCTGGGCAACTCCTAACCTCTCTGGTCTTTGGATTCACCCTCCGCACACCTGTCCCCCTTCTCTTTTCAGAGCTCTTTTAAGTACAATGACATCTAATTGTGCAAATACTGTGAGTAATGGTCTAGAAAGGCAGCCTGGCTTGTTCATTTTGACAGAAGGAGGATAATTCGCCTCTGTATACTGGGAAGTGGACCACATTCTGTAGTCATCAGAGATGCTGAGAAGAGTATCAACCTTCCTTCTGATTCCAATTTAGCTGGTTCCTAGAATTTCACTAACAGCAATGGTGCCATGGGAGCACCAAGCTACCGGCTCAGTGAATCCCATAATACTGAGCCTCTGAGCGTCTACCCTAATTATTCCCCTTTGCTAAACGCTTTCTGGGTTTCTGATTTTGTTCAAATTATGGAAGATGGTCTTCTCAAAGAGAAAAGTAATCAAATTAGCATGTCCTTCCAATTATCACACCCTTCCAGCTCCAATATTCAGCTAGGTGATGCCAATCTATTTCAGTCAGGTTCTGCTTCCTAACCAAAAATACCTGCTCCTATCCTTATTTGCTCAAAATCAAAGTCCTTTCCCCACTGGGAACAGCTAGCTTCCTGTTCCCTTGGGTTCCAACCTCAGCACCACAGGATTATAAAGCCAGTGAGTGGGGACATGGTGGCAAAGGATAGTCCTTTTCAATATATTTCAGTATCAATCTTGAGGGCAGAGGGCTTGAATTGGTTATGTCACCCAGTTTGGCACCCAGAACTTAGGCAGCACATCCTGAGTATGCTGGCAGGTGACAGGCATGACTGAGGCATGGGGTGAGATGGGTAGCTTTGGGCCCAGCTCCTTTGATTCCTTGGTCATCATGTCCACTCTAGTCATTAAAAGCTCACATCTAGAAAAATCTAGTGTTCTGACCTCAAAGTTTCTCTTCTGTCACCTTAAGCAATTTTTCAAAAGAAAATGAACTAAAAGAAAAAGCAGCTGACCCCAGGAGTTCAAAGGTGATGCAGAGATGATTGCGAAAATAGAAAAAGTCCTTCATGTGTACCACATTGTGGGTGTTGTCTTTGTCCTTCCTTCTGAGAGCTTCCAGGATCTTCAGCTCCACCAGGGCCTGGTGGTGAAATCTGAAGTGGTGGGGGAGTGGCAGGGAGGATAGGAAATGGGGACAGAATTCACAGTGTCATGTAATGCTACAGCAGTTAGCCCCTTTCTCCAGCCCCTCCCCATCACCCCAACAAGACTGTCCAGGGAGAGGGGGCAGAAAGCACTAAAAGCTTCATATTCTTGCTTCCTCTGTGCCCCATTGTGAAATCAGATAGAGAAAGAGGAAAAGGATGAGGAAGATCAAAGGAAAATGCAGAGTTAGGAAGGGTTGGCATTATGAAGGGGCCAGAATCACACAGACCACCTCTCCCATGGCCTAGGCCATCTACCAAACCACACCTCTTCTTATTCCTGATGATTTTCAAGGCCACCAACTCATTGTTTTTGTGATCCAAGCACTTGGCCACCTGTCCAAAGGACCCTTTCCCGATCATCTCCAAAACCTCATAGCGGTAGGCAATGTGGTCATGCAGGACCTGCAGAAGCCAGACCAGGGTAAGGAACAGAGTCATAGGCTCTGGGGCTTCCCTGATAGTGGGGCCCCTGTGTCAGCCCATGGTTTACGCCTGGGGGAACTTTCTGAACTGCACCAGGTATTTGTGTAATTCCCATCCTCCTCTCATTGCTTAGGTTGTTGCTCAGATCCAAGGCTACCAAGGTGGTGCCAGGAAGGTCCCACAGGCTCTATCCATGTCAGGCAGTGCAAAGAACATTGGATGGTCTTTAGAAAACTTGGGTTCTAGGAACACTTGGGTGGCTCAGTCTGGTTAAGTGTCTGCCTTAGGCTCAGGTCATGATCAGGGTCCTGGGATTGAGCCCCACATCAGGCTCCCTGCTCAGCGGGTAGTCTGCTTCTCCCTCTCCCTGCCGCTCCCCCTGCTTGTGCACACACACACACACACACTCTCTCTCTCTCTGTCTCTCTTTCTCTCTGACAAATAAGTAAATAAAATCTTTAAAAATTAAAAATTAAAAAAAAGAAAACTTGGGTTCTAGTTCCAGCCCTGCTATTACCTCTAGTTTTCTGCTTATGTGGGAACCTGCAAAGTAAGAGGACTGAACAAAGTGGCTCTCAGGTCCCTTCCAGTTTGGATATTTCATAATTCTTGAATGCAGCTGAGCAGTAGCCTCAGTTTGGGGGAAGTTCTATTTCAGACCCCTGGTGTGTCTGTTCTGCCTCTTCCTGGTCAGATCTAGTTCTCCTCTTGACTTATCCAGATTTAATTCTAACTTGACAGTAAGCAGTACAGAACTCAAACCTTTCTCAACTAAGAAGAGAAGCATTTTCCAAGAGCCAGAATCACCCATTCCCTCCATGGGCTGGAAACTAGAGAACAGGTATTTATTCAAAGCAACGGGAAATTTTTGATTAAAAAGACTTTATCTGCGTATCTTCAGACAAGTCACTTACTAACTCTGAGCTGAGTGCCCTCATCTGTAACTGAAGATCCTGGATAAGAACCTCTAATGCCTTCCAATTCTGAGAATCTCTGATTCCCAGTTTTTCACTCAGGAATTTGGGAGAGATGAAAGACATATGTTTATATACAAGTCCTCAGGAAGTGTTTGTGATTCTGTGGTGGTAGTTCTTTCATATAGCAGGAATCAGGATCATGAATATGAACAGGTACAACTTTACTAATTGTGGAAGTGGATTGCCCTACTTATATAAGTTTGTTATGACAATGTATAGGGAAAGGGCAAGGGACAAGTTCCGCACATGTTGGCATAAAGGTATTTTGTACAGGTCACCAGTTTGGTTGTATCATAATTATCTATCTACATGTCAACTTTGACATTGATTGTCATTACTTGAGGCTAAGAACCAGGTTGTACTCATTTTTATATTTCCTTTTATATTTCCAGAGTCTAGCACATGCTCAAGCATATGAGAGGTTCTCAAATAGGTATTCAATTAATGATCGCTGACAGAATAGAAATGAGAATGCAATTGTGCTGCTTGTTTGGGAATTTGGCACGCACTGGAATGCAATGAAGATGGAGATTCTGAGTATACAGTGAGCATGCATCATCTACCTGCCTGCCTCCACCAGTAGCATAGCTCCCTAATATTTGAGACTGAGGAACTGAGCTCCAGTGAATTAACTTAAAGGTAGTGCTGACATCCCTGGGGAATTTCCCAGAGACTCTACACCCAGGTAGGGTTTGGGGTGGAGGAGCTAAGGATGTCTGGATGAATTGGAAGTAAGGTTTGTATTGGAGATACTTAACCAAGGATCCATTAACAGCCCACCCCTCTTTGAAACTTTATGTATGTTCAGGGTGCCTTTTCTGGAATAAGTACTTACAGCATATATCAGACTCCCAAAGGGATCCTTGGCCTAAAAATGTTGAGAACCAGGGCACTAGATTGAGGATTTGTGCCAGAAACTCTAAATCCTTCCTTCTCAGAGTGTGACCCAAGGACCAGCAGCATGGGCATTGCCTGGAAACTTTTGAAAAAGGCAAAAATCTCAGGGGCTCCGTCCCACACCTGCTGGATAAAAGTCCACATTTTTAACAAGATCTCCAGGGGATTAGTGTGTATAGTAAAGCTTGAGAAACACAGCTCTAAATACTCTTAAGAAATAATGTCTCTTTGGGGCACCTGGGTGGCTCAGTCAGTTAAGCATCTGCCTTTGGCTCAGGTCATGATCTCAGGGTCCTGGGATCGAGCCCCATGTCAGGCTCCCTGCTCAGCAGGGAGTCTGCTTCTCCCTATCCCTCTGTCTGCCTTTCTGCTTACTTGTGCTCTCTATCTATCTCTCTGTCATATAAATAAATAAAATCTTTTTTTTTTTAAAAGAAATACGTCTCTTCTTTGAAGCCATCAAAGACCAATCTTTAAATGTAACTAAGTTGTGAAGAAATGTCCAGAGGAGGAATTTCCCAGTAGCCTACTAACCTGGTAGACTAAGCACCACATATCTGGACATTTTCAGAAGTGGAAATTCCTTTCTGAAGCAAAAGAGACACTTTTTACTGCCCAGATTTTGCCTTCAGGCCGGTAACAGGCACTGTCCTAGCGAACCCCAGATTACAATCAGAAGAGGAGAAGGAGAGATCCATCTTTGCTAGGATCCATCTTTGGGAAATTGAAAGGAGTTAAGGACTAGGTGCCAGAGACTACAATGACAAGAACTTTTCTTGGCTGTGGAGAAATGGCATTTAAAATGAAATAGAAAAAGGTCCATGTATGGGCTTGTATGGAGGAGACAAAAAAGAGGATGTTGGGAAGACTGCATCTTATTCCATGAAGTATGGCCTTTCCAATGGGCGCAGAGCTATGCAGAAAAAAGAGCCTGTGGAAATTTGCCCAGGACACAAACCTGTTACTCCAAATACTCTTGGAGAAAAATCAGTACTCTGTTAGCAGAGTAGTTTGTATATTAATTGCAGTTTTCCCATGTTTAAACATGGCATTTCTTTAGTTTAGCAACTATTAGAATCCTTCAGGATGCCTAGTCTGAGATGTATTGGCACCAAATGCTATTAAAACACACACACACACACACACACACACACTTTTTTTTTTCCTTTCCAGACTACTTCTTGTCCTTAAGCCCCAGGTCCCTAGAGTTACCATGACCTATTCTCCATCACCTTCATATAGGAGCCGTGTTCATCATCGAAACTTGTTTTGCTGAACTTCTCAGGAGTCATGTGGAGCTTCTCTGCTTCAAGCCCCAGGAACCACAGCTCTGTGTAGCCCAGAATTTCACTTTGCTCATATGAAGATAGCTGGTTCTTAAAAAACTTTAGGGCCTCTGTGTGAAAGACATTATAGTTGTCAGTTGAGGCAACATGGGGATTTACCCAGGGTCCTGATGATGACACCCCTTCTAGCTCATGAGACAGTCACTCCTTTCCTCAACTAGGTGCCTTACTAAGGACCATGTGTCTTGAATCTCACAGGGTAGAAATGTAAAGGATAAATGTTAAGGTGTTGTACTATTTCAATAAATCAGGAGGGAAACACAAGGAAGGGAAAGGAAGAATTTAGCCCTTTGCTAAAAGCTATGGGTTGCAGCAGCATTGGTAAAAATTTGAGGAGGAAAGCTAGTGTCAAGTAGTATGTAGTTACAGCAGCAGTTTCCAAGTTTGGGGTTACACAAATAGTTTATCCCAAGAGGGTTTGCAAACTATAATGTCTTCAAGGGCCTGCCCAGGAGGTATTCCAACTCAAATCTGCAGCTCAGACTGCAAGGAAGGAACATGTGTTTGCTCTTCTCTACCCTTCTCTGCCCAGACCCCATCAGGTGTTTGGTGTTTGGTCTGGCAGCAGGTGGGGTGGGGTTCAAACTTTAAGGAGATAAACTGGAGAGTGCTGAGAGAGAGAGTCCTGGGGTTTGGGGGTTGGAGGGGAAGGCACCACATTATTTGACAAACTGCTGAAGAGTTGGATAAGGAACTGCCAGAAGGAAAAAAGACATGAGAGACAAGACCTGTGTGAAGGGCAGTCATGTGAAAGCTGAATAAGGCATATTCTTAGCCCAGAAGATAGAACCAAGACCTAAGAGAGCAAGGAAGGAGAGATGAGCTCTTTAAAGGCAGAACTAACTCAAGACTGAAGTGATTGCCTTGTGGGTGGTTCCTAAGATTGTTTAAGAAGAGGAAGGACAACAATTTCAAAGCTGTGGGTAAAGAGCTCTAAGTGTCAGATAATGTTGGCACAGTGGGTGTTGGTTCTCTTTCTTTGAATTCTAATAGGGGATGAATCTCTGAACCTTGTGAGGAGTTGGGCTCCTGGCCAAAAACTTATGTGTGATCTTTCAGGCCCAACCATAGGTAATTACAAAGACTTCCTGGCAGGGTTCATGGGGAAACTGCCATCCCCACACCAGCATTGGTGCAGACCCAGTACATGAACTCTCTGAAAAGTTGCTCAAGGGCTCAGGTTCCCCTGGGCAGCCATGTGCATATACACATCTACATTTCTAACCCAGAAGCCCCTATTCAGATGCTTTCCTCAGGTATTTCTGACAAGACCTCCTTATCAAGAGGAAGAAGTGAGACATCAAGACACTTGCCCTACTCTGACTCAGTACCCAGTACATTTCCACTCCTAGCTCTTCCCCTCTACTTCTTCCTCCCCCTCCTGCATAAAATGACAGGAAGCGGGGGGGGGGGGGGCAGAGCAAGATGGCGGGGGAGTAGGAGACCTGGATTTCATCTGGTTTCAGGAATTCAGCTGGATAGAGACCAAACTATTCTGAACACCTACAAACTCAACAGGAGATCAAAGAAAAGAATAGCAACAACTCTCTAAACAGAAAAGCGACAACTTTCTGGAAGGTAGGACGTGTGGAGAAGGGAATCTGAGACAATATTCGGGAGGATAGACGGCGGGGGAGGGGGCCTCCATCGGCCACTTCTGGCAAGTGATAGAGCCGCGGAGCACAAAATCGGAACTTTTAGAAGTCAGCTCCTCTGAGGGACGTCGCTCCAGTGGCTAAGCGGGGCGTGGAACCCTTCGCGGGACAGTGTGGTCTCAGGACCCTCGGGGTCACAGAAAGACCAGGGGTTCCTGAGTGCGGCAGAGCTCCCAGGGATCAGTGCAGGGAAGCTGGCTGCAGAGACAGAGCCGAGGTGCGGGCTCTCAGCTCGGGGTTGCCATAAACCATGATCCGCAGCAAAGTTGGGCCACTGCTCCTCCAGCAGGGACCCAACAAGCGGCAGATCCGGGGAGACTCCCCTTCCTCCCCCGGGAGGAGCAGCACGGGAGTGCACTGCAGGGATCTGCTGGGTTTGGAGACCACACGGGGTTGTGTGACAGAGATAGAAATGCTCGGTCACAGGCCAGGTGAGCACGGAGTGCGGCCAGAGACCGGGGAGACGGAAGTGACTGACTGCTTTTCTCTGGGGGTGGAGTGGGGCCCCAAGTTCTCGGCTCCTCTGGGGCGGAGATTGGGAGGCTGCCATTTTCACTCTCATCCTCCAAAGCTCTATGGAAAGCTTGCAGGGAACAAAAGCTCCTGAGAGCAAACCCAAGCAGATTACTCAGCCCGGACCAGCAAGGGTGGGGCAATTCCACCTCTGGCAAAGACATTTGGGAACCATGGCAACAGGCCCCTCCCCCAGAAGATCAGCGAGAACAGCCAGCCAAAACCAAGTTTACCGATCAATGAGAATGGCGGAACTCCAGCGCTAGGGGAATAATGCACATAGAATCCATGGCTTTTTTCCCATGATTCTTTAGTCTTCCAAAGTTAATCTTTTTTAACTGTTTTTTTTTGTTTGGAATTTTTCTTTTTCCCTTTTTCTTTCTTTCTTTTTTAAATTTTTTTATTCTTATGTTAATCCCCATACATTACATCATTAGTTTTAGATGTAGTGTTCCATGATTCATTGTTTGTGCATAACACCCAGTGCTCCATGCAGAATATGCCCTCCTCAATACCCATCACCAGGCTAACCCATCCTTCCATCCCCCTCCCCTCTAGAAACCTCAGTTTGTTTTTCAGAGTCCACCGTCTCTCATGGTTCGTCTCCCCCTCTGATGTCCCCCCCCCATTCTTCCCCTCCTGCTACCTTCTTCTTCTTCTTCTTTTTTTTCCTTAACATATATTGCATTATTTGTTTCAGAGGTAGAGATCTGAGATTCAACAGTCTTGCACAATTCACAGCGCTTACCAGAGCACATACCCTCCCCAGTGTCTATTACCCAGTCACCCCCTCCCTCCCACCCCACCCCCCACTCCAGGAACCCTCAGTTTGTTTCCTGAGATTAAGACTTCCTCATATCAGTGAGGTCATATGATACATGTCTTTCTCTGTTTGACTTATTTCGCTCAACATAATACCCTCCAGTTCCATCCACGTCGTTGCAAATGGCAAGATCTCATTCCTTTTGATGGCTGCATAATATTCCATTGTATATATATACCACATCTTCTTTATCCATTTCAACCAACATCTTATCAATCCCTTTTTTAAAAAACATTTTTATTTTTCATTTTTAGAGTCATATTCTATCCCTTCATAGTAGTTACCCTTATTTTTGGCATATATATATATAAGTTGTTCTCTCTTTAGAATTTTGAGATAGTTTCTTCTAACAGATCAAAATATACCCTAAATCTCTAGTGTATGGTTTTGTTCTACTCTCCTGTCTGATCACATTCTCTCCCTTTTTTTTTCTTTTGTTTTAAATCCTCTTCTTTCTTTTTTCAACCAACTTCTTATCAATTCCTTTTATAAAATTTTTTATAATTTTCATCTTTACATTCATATTCCATCCCTTCCTCGTATCAACCCTTATTTTTGTACATATATAAGTTTTTCTTTAAAATTTTGGGAGGCACTTTCTTCTAACAGACCAAAATACACCCAAAATCTAGTGTGTGGCACTGATCTATGCACCAGCCTGATCATATTTGATCACATTCTGTTTTGTTTTGCTTTGTTCTGTTTTTGTTTGTTTTTATCTTTTTCTTTTTTTTCTTTTTCTTATTTCTTTCTTTTCCTTTCTTTTCCCCTGGCTTCAGGTCTTTTCTGATTTCTTTAGAGTATATTTTCTGGGGATGTTCTTACCCTATTAGCATTTTGTTCTCTCATTAATCTATTCTCCTCTGGACAAAATGACAAGATGGAAAAAATCACCTCAACAAAAAGAACAAGAGGTAGTACCAACTGCCAGGGACCTACTCAATACGGACATTAGTACTATGTCGGATCTAGAGTTCAGAATCATCACTTTAAAGATACTAGCTGGGCTTGAAAAAAGCATGGAAGTTATTAGAGAAACCCTTTCTGGAGAAATGAAAGAACTAAAATCTAACCAAGTTGAAATCAAAAAGGCTATTAATGAGATGCAATCAAAAATGGAGGCTCTAACTGCTAGGATAAATGAAAGAGAGAATCAGTGATATACAAGAACAAATGATGGAAAATAAAGAAGCTGAGAAAAAGATAAACAACTACTGGATCACGAGGGCAGAATTCAAGAGATACATGATACCATAAGATGAAACATTAGAATAATGGGATCCCAGAAAAAGAAGAAAGAGAGAGAGGGGCAGAAGGTATATTGGAACAAATTATAGCAGAGAACTTCCCTAATTTGGGGAAGGAAACAAGCATCAAAATCCAGGAAGCACAGAGAACCCCTCTCAAAATCAATAAAAAAAGGTCAACACCCCGACATCTAATAGTGAAACTTACGAGTCTCAGAGACAAAGAGAAAATCCTGAAAGCAGCTTGGGAGAAGAGATCTGTAACCTACAATGGTAGAAATGTTAGATTGGCAACAGACCTATACACAGAGACCTGGCAGGCCAGAAAGGACTGGCAGGATATATTCAGAGCACTAAATGAGAAAAATATGCAGCCAAGAATACTATATCCAGCTAGGCTGTCATTGAAAATAGAATGAGATAAAAAGCTTCCAGGACAAACAAAAACTAAAGGAATTTGCAAACACAAAACCAGCCCTATAAGAAATATTGAAAGGGGTCCTCTAAGCAAAGAGAGAGCCTAAAAGTAACATAGACCAGGAAGGAACACAGACAATATACAGTAACAGTCACCTTACAGGCAATACAATGGCACTAAATTCCTATCTTTCAATAGTTACCCTGAATGTAAATGGGCTAAATGCCCCAATCAAAAGACACAGGCTATCAGATTGGATTAAAAAAACAACCCATCGATAAGCTGTCTGCAAGAGACTCATTTTAGACCCAAAGACACCCCCAGATTGAAAGTGAGGGGGTGGAAAAGCATTTACCATGCTAATGGACACCAAAAGAAAGCTGGGGTGGCAATCCTTAGAGCAGGCAAATTAGATTTTAAACCAAAGACTGTAATAAGAGATGAGGAAGGACACTATATCCTACTTAAAGGGTCTAGCCAACAAGAAGATCTAACAATTGTAAATATCTATGCCCCTAACATGGGAGCAGCCAATTATATAAGCCAATTAATAACAAAATCAAAGAAACACATTGACAACAATACAATAATAGTGGGGGACTTTAACACCCCTGTCACTGAAATGGACAGATCATCTAAGCAAAACATCAACAAGGAAATAAAGACTTTATATGACACACTGGACCAAATGGACTTCACAGACCTATTCAGAACATTCCATCCCAAAGCAACGGAATACACATTCTTCTCTAGTGCCCATGGAACATTCTCCAGAATCGATCACATCCTAGGTCATAAATCAGGTCTCAACGGGTACCAAAAGATTGGGATCATTCCCTACCTATTTTCAGACCACAATGCTTTGAAACTAGAACTCAATCACGAGAGGAAAGTCGGAAAGAACTCAAATACATGGAGGCTGAAGAGCATCCTACTAAAGAATGAATGGGTCAACCAGGAAATTAAAGAAGAATTAAAAAAATTCATGGAAACCAATGAAAATGAAAACACAACTGTTCAAAATCTTTGGGATGCAGCAAAGGCAGTCCTAAGAGGCAAGTATATAGCAATACAAGCCTTTCTCAAGAAACAAGAAAGGTCTCAAGTACATAACCTAACCCTACACCTAAAGGAGCTGGAGAAAGAACAGCAAAGAAAGCCTAAACCCAGCAGGAGAAGAGAAATAATAAAGATGAGAGCAGAAATCAATGAAATAGAAACCAAAAGAACAGTAGAACAAATCAGTGAAACTAAGAGCTGGTTCTTTGAAAGAATTAACAAGATTGATAAACCCCTGGCCAGACTTATCAAAAAGAAAAGAGAAAGGACCCAAATCAACAAAATCATGAATGAAAGAGGACAGATCACAACCAACACCAAAGAAATACAAACAATTATAAGAACATATTATGAGCAACTCTATGCCAGCAAATTAGATAACCTGGAAGAAATGGATGCATTCCTAGAGATGTATCAACTACCAAAACTGAACCAGGAAGAAATAGAAGTCCTGAACAAACCTATAACCACTAAGGAAATTGAAGCAGTCATCAAAAATCTCCCAAGAAACAAAAGCCCAGGGCCAGATGGCTTCCCAGGGGAATTCTACCAAACATTTCAAGAAGAATTAATACCTGTTCCAAAAAATAGAAATGGAAGGAAAACTTCCAAACTCGATTTATGAGGCCACCATTACCTTGATCCCAAACGAGACAAAGACCCCATCAAAAAGGAGAATTACAAGCCAATATCCTTGATGAACATGGATGCAAAAATTCTCACCAAAATACTAGCCAATAGGATCCAACAGTACATTAAAAGGATTATTCACCACAACCAAGTGGTATTTATCCCTGGCCTGCAAGGTTGGTTCAACATGTGCATATCAATCAACATGATGCAATACATTAACAAAAGAAAGAACAAGAATCATATGATCCTCTCAATAGATGCAGAAAAAGCATTCGACAAATTACAGCATCCTTTCTTGATCAAAACTCTTCAGAGTATAGGCATAGAGGGTACATACCTCAATATCATAAAAGCCATCTATGAAAAACCCACAGCAAATATCATTCTCAATGGGGAAAAACTGAGTGCTTTCCCCCTAAGGTCAGGAATGCAGCAGGGATGTCTACTATCACCACTGCTATTCAACATAGTATTAGAAGTCCTAGCCACAGCAATCAGGCAACAAAAGGAAATAAAAGGCATCCAAATCGGCAAAGAAGAAGTCAAACTCTCACTCTTTGCAGATGATAAGATACTTTATGTGGAAAACCCAAAAGACTCCACCCCAAAACTGCTAAAACTCATACAGGAATTCAGTCAAGTGGCAGGATATAAAATCAATGCACAGAAATCAGTGGCATTCCTATACACCAACAACAAGACAGAAGAAAGAGAAATTAAGGAGTCGATCCCATTTACACTCGCACCCAAAACCATAAGATACCTAGGAATAAATCTAACCAAAGAGGCAAAGAATCTGTACTCAGAAAACTATAAAATACTCATGAAAGAAATTGAGGAAGACACAAAGAAATGGAAAAACGTTTGATGCTCATGGATTGGAAGAACAAATATTGTGAAGATGTCAATGCTACCTAGAGCAATCTACACATTCAATGCAATCCCCATCAAAATACCATCCACTTTTTTCAAAGAAATGGAACAAATAATCCTAAAATTTGTATGGAACCAGAAAAGACCCCGAATAGGCAGAGGAATGTTGAAAAAGAAAAGCAAAGCTGGCGGCATCACAATTCCGGACTTCCAGCTCTATTACAAAGCTGTCATCATCAAGACAGTATGTTACTGGCGCAAAAACAGACACAGAGATCAATGGAACAGAACAGAGAGCCCAGGGGTGCCTGGGTGGCTCAGTTGGTTAAGCGACTGCCTTCGGCTCAGGTCATGATCCTGGAGTCCCTGGATCGAGTCCCGCATCGGGCTCCCTGCTCAGCAAGGAGCCTGCTTCTCCCTCTAACCCTACCCCCTCTCATGTACTCTCTCTCTCTCATTCTCACTCTCTCAAATAAATAAATAAATCTTTAAAAAAAACAAAACAGAGAGACCCTCAACTCTATGGTCAACTCATCTTCGACAAAGCAGGAAAGAATGTCCAATGGCAAAAAGACAGTCTCTTCAACAAATGGTATTGGGAAAATTGGACAGCCACATGCAGAAGAATGAAACTGGACCATTGCCTTACACCACACACACAAATAGACTCAAAATGGTTGAAAGACCTCAGTGTGAGACAGGAGTCCATCAAAATCCTAAAGGAGAACACAGGCAGCAACCTCTTCGACCTCAGCTGCAGCAACTTCTTCCTAGAAACATCGCCAAAGGCAAGGGAAGCAAGGGCAAAAATGAACTATTGGGACTTCATCAAGATAAAAAGCTTTTGCACAGCAAAAGAAACAGTCAACAAAACCAAAAGACAACCGACAGAATGGGAGAAGATATTTGCAAATGACATATCAGATAAAGGGCTAGTATCCAAAATCTATAAAGAACTTATCCAACTCAACGCCCAAAGAACAAATGATCCAATCAAGAAATGGGCAGAAGACATAAACAGACATTTTTCCAAAGAAGACATCCAAACGGCCAAGAGACACATGAAAAAGTGCTCAACATCGCTCAGCATCAGGGAAATCCAAATCAAAACCTCCATGAGATACCACCTCACACCAGTCAGAATGGCTAAAATTAACAAGTCAGGAAATGACAGATGTTGGCGGTGATGCGGAGAAAGGGGAACGAACCCTCCTACACTGTTGGGAATGCAAGCTGGTGCAACCACTCTGGAAAACAGTATGGAGGTTCCTCAAAAAGTGGAAAATAGAGGTACCATACAATCCAGCAATTGCACTACCCAAAGATACAAATGTAGAGATCTGAAGGGGTACGTGCACCCTGATGTTTATAGCAGCAATGTCCACAATAGCGAGACTGTGGAAAGAGCCAAGATGTTCATTGACAGATGAATGGATAAAGAAGATGTGGTATATATATATACAATGGAATATTATGCAGCCATCAAAAGGAATGAAATCTTGCTATTTGCAGGGACGTGGATGGAACTGGAGGGTGTTATGCTGAGCGAAATAAGTCAATCAGAGAAAGACATGTATTATATGACCTCACTGATATGAGGAATTCTTAATCTCAGGAAACAAACTGAGGGTTGCTAGAGTGGTGGGGAGTGGGGGGGGTGGGGTGCCTGGGTGATAAACTTGGGGAGAGGTATGTGCTATCGTGAGCGCTGTGAATTGTGTAAGACTGTTGAATTCTTAATCTCAGGAAATAAATTGAGGGTTGCTGGAGGGGGTGGTGGGGTGGGAGATATGGGGTGGCTGGGTGATAGACACTGGGGAGGGTATGTGCTATGGTGAGCACTGTGAATTGTGCAAGATTGTTGAATCACAGATCTGTACCTCTGAAACAAATAATGCAATATATATTAAGAAAAAAAAAAGATAGCAGGAGGGGAAGAATGAAGGGGGGGAAATCAGAGGGGGAGACGAACCATGAGAGACGATGGACTCTGAAAAACAAACTGAGGGTTCTAGAGGGGAGGGGGTGGGAGGATGGGTTAGCCTGGTCATGGGTATTAAAGAGGGCACGTTCTGCATGGAGCACCGGGTGTTATGCACAAACAATGAATCATGGAACAGTACATCAAAACCTTATGATGTAATGTATGGTGATTAACATAACAATAAAAATTTTTTTAAAAAATGACAGGAAGCTTGTTCAGCTCCCTAGGCAGTGAGCTCTGCCTGAGCTCATATATGTCTGACCTGGAGTGGTGCCACTCCCCAGGGAAAATGGAACACTGGGGAGTCAGCGTTTTCCCCTATTTATCCTCTTCCTTATACTATCACAGTAAGTGATGAGATGCTTACTGTTACTTTCACTTTGGCTTATTGCCTTAGTTGACTTCTCTAACACCTGGCAGCTTAGTCCTCTTTGGTTCAGCTCAGCTCATGACATCTTGACCATCTAGAACCAGCCCCACTAAACACTGCTACTTCCCAAAAGGCATACCTGCTGCTGTCAGAGGCACCTTGTGCTTTCTTGGTGGTTTCTCCTCCGGCTTGGGATCTTCGGTTTTAATGCTTGAATGAAAAAGCATCTCTGAAGCCTGGAGCTCAGAGGCTGGCATCTGACTGTGACTTTGATTCTCCTGTCCAGACAAAGAGACTTGAAATAAAGGACTGCTTAGACTTTTGGGTGTCACGAACCATTGATCAGACCAACACCCACCTCCAGACAGATTCTTCTCCTACCTTTCCAGGGAGAAAAATGATAATTATCAGACATTAGGTTTTCTCAGTCTTCCTCTCAAAGGAAGTATCTGTCTAACACATTATTCTCTGTGAAGCCTGTGCACAGTGCCTTATGCAGTTGACAACCCCAGTGACATCTTGCTCCGGGAAGAAATGGGAACAGTTTTTTTATTACTCCTCTTGAGAAGGTCATTTCCTAACTAGATAAAGTGATTTGCCCAAGGGTACAAACCCTTGAACTTATGTGTCTATAATACCTCTTTAACTTGGCACTTTTCTATGTTATCTCTTTTGGTCCTTACACAAAAAAGAGTAGGGGACACTGGATGAAAACAAGCATTTCATATGCTTCTACTATTTATATACGACACTTCATTCTTCTTTTCCTCAATGAATTCTAATGACAACCCTATGGAGAGCCCATTTTGTAGATAAAAGAAAGTCAGTGATTTATTTGCTAAGGTTTACATTCATTGTAAAGAGTGAGAACAGTGTCACCCAACTCTTCAGGTGACATTGTGCTTTTCCCACCATCCTGGCCTTTCTAAACCTGGTTCCAGACCAAAGTCTTTGACCTGCCTGCTCAGGGCCATGTCCATTGCCCTGTACTCACCTGATACAGCAGGGGTGCCTTTAGCAAGATTTTGTTGCTGATGTGTGGGAAGTTAACCATGTTCTTCTTCCCCTTGGTATCCACAAAAGGGAGTGAAGTAATGCTGGTGTTTGGATTCTATATAAGGAAAAAGTGGATAAGGTGCAGAACCCTCAGGCAAGAAATCTATGTCTCCAGGGAGTCATTTCTCCCAGCTCCCCTGTCACAGCAAGAATGAGTCTGAACCAAATCCAGGTCTAAATTTATTTTCAAAGCTCTTGTAGAGAAAAGCAGAGTGGTCAAGCAGATGAGCTCTGGGTTTGACTCCCTGCTCCACCACATATAACTGAAGATCGTGAATAGGTCACACAACTCTTTCTCTAAGCTTCAATTATCTCATCACTACCATGGGGACAAAAATGGGATCTACCTCATAAGGCTTTTGTGAGGTAAATGAGGCAATTCATGTAGAGTATTCCATAAGTGTTAGCCATTATCATCATTCCAATATCTTACCACCCTAATATGGGAAAGCACTTCCTGCTATATAGTGTACATCTCCCTTGGTGCGACATAAGCTTGCATTTCTTCTACATTATTGATTTGACCTCACTTGGATGCCTGTCTCCATGAATTGATTGATTACAAGAGAGGTAGTCTGTCATTGAATAGCAACATTTAAATTTGTGTGGAGGTGAGGCATGGTGATGTGGATAGAGTATATGCATCTTGTTATGCTGAGTTGATGAAAAATGCCTCTGAAAAGCTATTCTGGCCACCCACCTACCCTCAACCTTTCCTAGAGAAAAGACACTAAGCATCACTTCCCACCTTAGGCAAGGATCGAGTCATTCTGAGGTTCTTGAGCTTGGAAGGTGACTTCTGGGCTTGAACCAAAGGCTTACTCTCAACCTAGATCAGGTAGAACAGTATTGGAATAGTGTTTAGCATGCTATCATGTCAAGCTATTGAGACATATTTTGCTTCATTACAACAATCACAATACAGTTGAAGTCAGCTCTCTTGATCCCAAAGCTAGGAGGAGCTAAGAAAGGCCTAGAGAAGTACTGAATGAATGTATGAATGAATGCATATCAAAACAAGTGGTCTTTCTGGCAGTGCTTATCTTGGATTGACTTGTCCTATGGTTTTCATATGTTAAAATAATCCATAGAACCCTTTCTTCAAATAAAATCTTAACTGGGCACCCTGGACAGGGAAAGAAATAAAAGCTGAGCTGCTCTTTCCACAGAAAAGAAAATGCCCATAGTCTTGTCCAGGGACTCTTTCTACCCTCAGAGTGGCTCTGAAGGGGTGCCCTATTGGAACCCACTAAAATATGGGAGCCCAGTCTGAACACCAGTGACCTGATCAGAAGAGACTTCACATCTAGAAAGGGGTCAGGAGGAAAAGACCAAAACAGCAGAGCTGTGTCCCCCAAAGGGTGGCAAGCACACCATGAAAGTATGTGACATAATTGTGTGTGATACAAGATAATGGTTATCTAATGTTTATACATTTATTTTAATATACATTTATTTTAATTTGAAAAACTACAGCATATTAAACCTATAATTTTACTATGTAAAATGAGACCAAAATTTAAGTTAAAAAAATGCGAGCATTAAGTAGACATGGTAAAAACCATGAAGGTGGCACTGAAATTACTAAAGTTTAGCAAAAACAGGCTACAGTTTGAATCTAGGTTCTTCTCTTTGAAGCAGAATTCGTGGGTTCTCCTTCTTCCAGCACCCTATTAGGGAACTGAACGAGATTTATCTGAGACACAGCTGGTGCCAGACCCACCCCTGTAAAACTTGGTATACCGGCCACACTGAAATAAGAACTGGAGACAGTACTTCAAGTTAGTATCACCTAGCACAGCTAAGCCCTCTACAGAGCTATAATGATGGGGACTATGTAGAATAGGCCACCTTGACCTCCCAGAATAGGGACAATATCTGAGGGAGTAGGAGCTGCATAGAGCATGGCTCATGGCCTTAGACCAAACTAATTTAATTGGCTAACATATACTAATGCAGGATTTGGTTGTCTATTGTCTATTGAATGGACAATGATGATATCTGAGCAAATACTGCAGTCCCAACTTCTCATCAAATAAGTCTGTGGGGATTAAAACTTATAATAGTCATCAACAATGTCAAGCTGGCATTGAGAACAAATTGGGGAGACTGGACAGACCAATGAAAAGTATGTTAACAAAACATAACTAAATACCAAGCAAAGGACATGAACAGTGAGTGTCAACAAAGAAGGAAGAGATCACTGTTAATGCAGTCTGCTGGGGGGATGTGAGGAGGCTTTGTGGAAAGCATGTGGCTTGGTCTGGGCTTTATCTGGGAGGAAGGGTAGAGAGTGTATTCATTAGGTGAAACAGTATCTGGGAATGCTCTGAGGGTCTTCACTGCTCATGCTGTCTAAGCTGGAGCAGAGGGTACACTGGATTGTGGAAGGCACTGAATGCTAACCCAAGATATTTGGTCTTTATCTAATGGGCAATAGTGAACCACTGACAGTTTGAAAGTCTGGGTGTTACATATGCAGAGCAGTACTTCAGAAAGACCCTTCAAGCAACAATGTGGCATAAAATAATAATCACAGATATGAACTCTGACATCAGACCTTAGTTTTGAATCCCAGCTCCACTATTCATTAATTGTTTGAACTTGGGCAAGTTATCAACCTTTCCTCATGTAATATAGAGATAATGACAGTACCAATCTCATAGGATTCTTATAAGGACTAAATGAATTCATGTGCACAAAACTCTTTTTTTTATTTTTTTTTATTATTTTTGTTTGTTTGTTTTTATTTTTTTAATTTTATTCTTATGTTAATCCCCATACATTACATCATTAGTTTTAGATGAAGTGTTCCATGATTCATTGTTTGTGCACAACACCCAGTGCTCCATGCAGAATGTGCCCTCCTCAATACCCACCACCAGGCTAACCCATCCTCCCACCCCCCTCCCCTCTAGAACCCTCAGTTTGTTTTTCAGAGTCTATCGTCTCTCATGGTTCGTCTACCCCTCCGATTTCCCCCGCTTCATTCTTCCCCTCCCGCTACCTTCTTCTTCTTCTTTTTTTTTTTCTTAACATATAATGCATTATTTGTTTCAGAGGTACAGATCTGAGATTCAACAGTCTTGCACCATTCACAGCGCTTACCAGAGCACACACCCTCCCCAGTGTCCATCACCCAGTCACCCCATCCCTCCCACCCCACCCCCCACTCCAACAACACTGTTTGTTTCCTGCGATTAAGACTTCCTCATATCAGTGAGATCATATGATACATGTCTTTCTCTGTTTGACTTATTTCACTCAACATGATACCCTCCAGTTCCATCCACGTCATTGCAAATGGCAAGATCTCATTCCTTTTGATGGCTGCATAATATTCCATCGTATATATATACCACTTCTTCTTTATCCATTCATCTGTTGATGGACATCTTGGCTCTTTCCACAGTTTGGCTATTGTGGACATTGCTGCTATAAACATCGGGGTGCACGTAGCCCTTCGGATCCCTACTTTTGTGTCTTTGGGGTAAATATCCAGTAGTGCAATTGCTGGATCGTATGGTAGCTCTATTTTCAACTTTTTGAGGAACCTCCATACAGTTTTCCAAAGTGGCTGCACCAGCTTGCATTCACACCAACAGTGTAGGAGGGTTCCCCTTTCTCCGCATCCCCGCCAACATCTGTCGTTTCCTGACTTGTTAATTTTAGCCATTCTGACTGGTGTGAGGTGGTATCTCATGGAGGTTTTGATTTGGATTTCCCTGATGCTGAGCGATATTGAGCACTTTTTCATGTGTCTGTTGGCCATTTGGATGTCTTCTTTGGAAAAATGTCTGTTCATGTCTTCTGCCCATTTCTTGATTGGATTCTTTGTTCTTTGGGTGTTGAGTTTGATGAGTTCTTTATAGATTTTGGATACTAGCCCTTTATCTGATATGTCATTTGCAAATATCTTCTCCCATTCTGTCGGTTGTCTTTTGGTTTTGTTGACTGTTTCCTTTGCTTTGCAAAAGCTTTTTATCTTGATGAAGTCCCAATAGTTCATTTTTGCCCTTGCTTCCCTTGCCTTTGGTGATGTTTCTAGGAAGAAGTTGCTTCGGCTGAGGTCAAAGAGGTTGCTGCCTGTGTTCTCCTCTAGGATTTTGATGGACTCCTGTCTCACATTGAGGTCTTTCAACCATTTGGAGTCTATTTTTGTGTGTGGTGTAAGGCAATGGTCCAGTTTCATTCTTCTGCATGTGGCTATCCAATATTCCCAACACCATTTGTTGAAGAGACTGTCTTTGTTCCATTGGACATTCTTTCCTGCTTTGTCGAAGATTAGTTGACCATAGAGTTGAGGGTCCATTTCTGGGCTCTCTATTCTGTTCCATTGATCTATGTGTCTGTTTTTGTGCCAGTTCCATGCTGTCTTGATGATGACAACTTTGTAATAGAGCTTGAAGTCCGGAATTGTGATGCCACCGGCTTTGCTTTTCTTTTTCAATATTCCTCTGGCTATGCGGGGTCTTTTCTGGTTCCATACAAATTTTAGGATTATTTGTTCCATTTCTTTGAAAAAAGTGGATGGTATTTTGATGGGGATTGCATTGAATGTGTAGATTGCTCTAGGTAGCATTGACATCTTCACAATATTTGTTCTTCCAATCCATGAGCATGGAACGTTTTTCCATTTCTTTGTGTCTTCCTCAATTTCTTTCATGAGTGTTTTATAGTTTTCTGAGTACAGATCCTTTGCCTCTTTGGTTAGATTTATTCCTAGGTATCTTATGGTTTTGGGTGCAATTGTAAATGGGATCGAGTCCTTAATTTCTCTTTCTTCTGTCTTGTTGTTGGTGTATAGGAATGCCACTGACTTTTGTGCATTGATTTTATATCCTGCCACTTTACTGAATTCCTGTATGAGTTCTAGCAGTTTTGGGGTGGAGTCTTTTGGGTTTTCCACATAAAGTATCATATCATCTGCAAAGAGTGAGAGTTTGACTTCTTCTTTGCCAATTTGGATGCCTTTGATTTCTTTTTGTTGTCTGATTGCTGTGGCTAGGACTTCCAATACTATGTTGAATAGCAGTGGTGATAGTGGACATCCCTGCCATGTTCCTGACCTTAGGGGGAAAGCTCTCAGTTTTTCCCCATTGAGAATGATATTCGCTGTAGGTTTTTCATAGATGGCTTTTATGATATTGAGGTATGTCCCCTCTATGCCTATACTCTGAAGAGTTTTGATCAAGAAAGGATGCTGTACTTTGTCAAAAGCTTTTTCTGCATCTATTGAGAGGATCATATGATTCTTGTTCTTTCTTTTGTTAATGTATTGTATCACATTGATTGATTTGCAGATGTTGAACCAACCTTGCAGCCCAGGGATAAATCCCACTTGGTCGTGGTGAATAATCCTTTTAATGTACTGTTGGATCCTATTGGCTAGTATTTTGGTGAGAATTTTTGCATCCATGTTCATCAGGGATATTGGTCTGTAATTCTCCTTTTTGATGGGGTCTTTGTCTGGTTTGGGGATCAAGGTAATGCTGTCCTCATAAAATGAGTTTGGAAGTTTTCCTTCCGTTTCTATTTTTTGGAACAGTTTCAGAAGAATAGGTATTAATTCTTGAAAGGTTTGGTAGAATTCCCCTGGGAAGCCATCTGGCCCTGGGCTTTTGTTTTTTGGGAGATTTTTGATGACTGCTTCAATTTCCTTAGTGGTTATAGGTCTATTCAGGTTTTCTATTTCATCCTGGTTCA
The DNA here is from genome assembly GCF_011800145.1 of Mirounga leonina. Taxonomy (NCBI): domain Eukaryota; kingdom Metazoa; phylum Chordata; class Mammalia; order Carnivora; family Phocidae; genus Mirounga; species Mirounga leonina. The sequence continues at coordinate 26,844,610 of NW_023270504.1, forward strand.
GTTTTGGTAGTTGATACATCTCTAGGAATGCATCCATCTCTTCCAGGTTATCTAATTTGCTGCCATAGAGTTGCTTATAATATGTTCTTATAATTGTTTGTATTTCTTTGGTGTTGGTTGTGATCTGTCCTCTTTCATTCATGATTTTGTTGATTTGGGTCCTTTCTCTTTTCTTTTTGATAAGTCTGGCCAGGGGTTTATCAATCTTGTTAATTCTTTCAAAGAACCAGCTCCTAGTTTCGTTGATCTGTTCTACTGTTCTTTAAGTTTCTATTTCATTGATTTCTGCTCTGATCTTTATTATTTCTCTTCTCCTGCTGGGTTTAGGCTTTATTTGCTGTTCTTTCTCCAGCTCCTTTAGGTGTAGAGTTAGATTGTGTACTTGAGACCTTTCTTGTTTCTTGAGAAAGGCTTGTATTGCTATATACTTTCCTCTTAGGACTGCCTTTGCTGCATCCCAAAGATTTTGAATAGTTGTGTTTTCATTTTCATTGGTTTCCATGTATTTTTTTAATTCTTCTTTAATTTCCTGGTTGACCCATTCATTCTTCAGTAGGATGCTCTTTAGCCTCCATGTATTTGAGTTCTTTCCAACTTTCCTCTTGTGATTGAGTTCTAGTTTCAAAGCATTGTGGTCTGGAAATAGGCAGGGAATGATCCCAATCTTTTGGTACCGGTTGAGACCTGATTTATGACCTAGGATGTGATCTATTCTGGAGAATGTTCCATGGGCACTAGAGAAGAATGTGTATTCCATTGCTTTGGGATGGAATGTTCTGAATATGTCTGTGAAGTCCATTTGGTCCAGTGCATGTGCACAAAACTCTTAAACCAGTGCTTTGTATGTGGCAAGGTAAATGTTTGCTAGAAGTAATTCTCCTCTTTTGTAAAATGGAGAGCGGTTTTTTGGTATTTCTCATGAGAAAGGAAAACATGGACTCAGAACTAATGGAGAATGAGCAAGATGATGTGCAATCAAACAATGAACCATGGAACACTACATCAAAAACTAATGATGTAATGTATGGTGATTAACATAACAATAAATTTTTTTTTAAAAAAAGATGATGTGCAATCTAAAAAGCATTGAGGATATTTAACATGAGAGAAGATAAAACAAAACAAAATGTCTGAGAGGTTAACAATTCTGATACTGCCATACATACATACCGGAATCAAATGACTAAATAAATAGATTGTAGATGACAGAAACCAGGTTTCCCATGATGGATTGGAAATTTGTAGATAATCAAGGTCATTATCAACATTACCACCATGTGATAATGGATTAGAGTTGGAGACATCAATAGGAACTCATGTTTAACTCAATGTAGTTACAAATGGTTACATATAGAAAAATTTATAGATGTGTGTATATGCAAGGGTTAATGCATGCCTTGTGCACACACATGCACACACACTTCTTTGCTTTGTTAGCTTTAGAGGTTCTAAAAGAAATAACACCCCCATAGAAACAAGCATACCTAACACTCACAACTTGGTTTCTAATACCATTCTCCAGTAAAAGGAACCAAGGCTCCTTGGAGAAGTGATTGATTCTAGGACTGGGTCAGGAAATGCACAAGATGAACCTGGAGTATTTCCTAGTGACATAAAGTAAGGAAGGGCTCAAAAAAAAAAAAAAAAACCACATTGATGAGAGTGTGTCCAAAGGGCACAGGAACCAACTGAATGACCAAATCTGGACCAACTTTAGCAACAAAATAAAGTAGTGTTGGATTAGAACTCAAAGTTTAAAATAAATATCTATGAATCCATACTGATGCAAATAAATGATTCAATAAAGAAATAAATAGGGGAGAAGAAACAAGTCTCCCATGCAGAAGAGTTCCTGATATATTATACAGACATTCCACACTAGAGGAGGGGAGCACAACTCCCCACTCCTTAAGCTGTGCATAGTGACTGGTTTCCAAAAAGTATAGCATGGAAAGGAGGGAAGAAAAGCAACTTTACCAGAGAAACCAGACAAATACTACCTTACCCAGGTAATCTAGTCAAAATCAGCAACCATAAACCATGTGGATAGTATGTGTCATTGATATGCTTGATGAAAATGGCACTTTCCCTCAAGTAGGCTTCCTCCCAAAGCCTACATCCCCAATGGCATCATGAGAAAAACAGACAAATTCCCATAGAAAGGCATCTTACAGTATATGTGACCAGCATTCCTCAAAGGTGTAAAGGTCATCGACAACAATGAAAGTCTGAGAAACTGTTACAGCCAAGGAGAGCTTAAGGGGACATGACAACCAAATGTAATGTGACATCTGAGGTAGGAATCTGGAGCAGACAAAGGACATTAGGTAACAAGGAAATCTGCCTAAAGTGTGGAGTTTAGTTAAAAATGTATCACTATCTAAATTTTAAAAAATCTTTAAAAAAATAAGAATGGTGTGCATGGGCAGCTCAGTTGGTTAAGCATCTGACTTGTGATGTTGGCTCAGGTCATGATCTCAGGGTTGTGAGATCGAGCCCCATGTCAGGCTCTGGTGTTCAGCAGGAAGTCTGCTTGAGATTCTCCCTCTCTCCCTCTGCCCTCTGTCCCTCACCACACTTGCATGAATGCATGCTCTCTCTCTCTCTAAAATAAGTAATAAATTTTAAAAATCTAAAAAGATGTATCAGTATCAGTTCATTATTTCAACAAAGTGCCACAACAAATATAAGATTTTAATAATAGGGGAAACTGGGTGTGGCATATGTAGTGGTATATGGGAACTCTGTCCTATCTGCTCAATTTCTCTGCAAGTCTAAAACTGGTTCTTAAATAAGTATATTAATAAGACAAACAAAACTCCTGAGGGGAGGGGTAATATCAGAAGGGCCATTGCTGGGGCGCCTGGGTGGCTCATTCGTTAAGCATCTGCCTTCGGCTCAGGTCATGATCCCAGAGCCCTGGGATCGAGCCCCGCATAGGGCTCCCTGCTCCGCGGGAAGCCTGCTTCTCCCTCTCCCACTCCCCTTGCTTGTGTTCCTTCTCTCACTGTGTCTCTCTCTGTCAAATGAAATCTTAGAAAAAAAGGGGGGGGGCGCCTGGGTGGCTCAGTTAAGTGTCTGCCTTCGGCTCGGGTCGTGATCCCGGGGTCCTGGGATCAGGCCCCGCATCGGGCTCCCTGCTCGGCGGGAAGCCTGCTTCTCCCTCTCCCACTCCCCCTGCTTGTGTTCCCTCTCTCACTGTCTCTCTGTCAAATAAATAAAATCTTTAAAAAAAAAAAAAAGAAAGAAAGAAGGGTCATTGCTTATGACTCAGTATAAGCTTGTTCTACCTGATCTGAAGGACAGAATGAGGTCAAAGTGTGGAATTCATAGAAAGGTAGTTTCTAGCTCAATATAAAGAAGGATTTTCTAGAGCTTAGAGCTGTCCAAAAATGGAATGGGAGTCCTTATGAGCTAGTGAGCTCTCTATCACTGGAAGGGCCAAGTCCACCTAAAAAGCCATGTGAGAAATGTGCATGGACTCATGGTGGTGGACAAGATGCAACCTCCAAAGTCCCATTTGTCTGTAAGACTCATTCAGGTGACCCCTGGGAGTGTCTTGAGTGGATCCTTCATCCTCTCATGGAACCAACACTGAGAACTGTCATATAGAACAGTGCTTCCCAACCTTTGTCACACTATGCCACACTATAAAAAATTATCTTTGTATGATAACCTGGGGTAAAAAGAGGAGGCAGCTCACAGCAGGCTACCAGCACAGGGTTCCAGCTGCCCCAAGCTTGTCTGCCCCGAGGGCTGCTGACCTCTACATCCGTGCACAACTCTACCAGTGTGCCACACAAGTTTACAAACTTGCTGCTTCTTTGTCTCCAGCAGCTTCCTCAAGAGGGTCACTATGCCCCATAACAACATTCCATTCTATCGCAGCATCCCCAGGAGGCAGCAAGAAGAGGGTGTGATCTCCTGCATGCATGGTGGCAAAAAAGACTTTTTCCTTTAAGACCAGGAGCTTCGTTGCCCTGTTCTGCGGTCCCTCACTGACCTCTGAGCCAATGTAAGAGGAATCTCTAATAGTCATGAGCTCTCTATCCAAATTTAGAGTCCTCAGTATAAAAAAGATTTTATGCACAGAGGTCCATAGCATAGGCAGTGATTCCTATGCTGTCTAAGACCTGGGCACTGCCTGAGGCTGGAGAAAACCTCTGGAGGAGCCAGAAGATAAAAAGGCAGGGCATCTGAGGATGCCACCGGGGCCCTTTCATGGCTCCTTTTTGTGTGCATCACTGGTCTTGGAGGCCTCCTCAACAGCCAGAACTGACCTGTGAATCTCCTTTATTTTCTAAACTTCTTATATGAACATGTACAGCTTTTATAATTCAAAAAAATACCATTATTAAAAAAAACGATATTACAACAGAGAACTCAAAATGGTTCATTGCAACACTAGGGAGGAAAGACACTCTTTCCCTGAGAGCCCGAAGCAGACAGAATTATATCTGAGAAGACACTGTCAAAGGACCTTGACTTAGAGCCTCAGAGCAGGGACATTGCACTGTGCAATGTCAAAAGAAGGGAGGTAGACCCCTTTGCTCACAAGTGGGCTCAGATTCCTAAGATTCTCCACATCTAGGCCCACATTCGAATCTTGGGATTCCCCTAGGGTCTCCAGCTATGCTTGTCATCACTGGGTGATACACCCAGAGGGTCCAGGCCCTGCACCAACATGCATGGTGACAAGGCCGGTTGATCAGAAGCCTGGTGTCTCAAATCCTGACCCTGGGCCCCTCCTCCATCTCTCTTGTGCCTCTGTCTTCTGAACTGGAGACTCTTGGGTTCTCACACTCCTTTTGTTTTCTCAGCAAAAGAAAAAGGCAAATTCCATCTCATTACTTTGCAAAAGCCAGCTCATCTTTCTCAAATAAAAACTGTGTTCAGCTTAAAACCTGATTCGGAGGAAGGTGGGAAAGCTGAAACCCAGCTGCCCCACCCCCCACCCATGTCCCCAACAATCAGACAAATTGCTGAAAGGCACCAAACTATTCCAGTTGCTGATTCCTATTACTTGGACTCAAGGATTCTTCCAGGAATACCTGCTTCCTGCCTCCCCACGCTGAGATGACACCTGGAATCACAGAGTTCAGATGGACCTTAGTGATGCATTCATTTTTAACATATTTACTGAGCACATCTATGTGTCAGGCAGTGTGCTAAGCACAGATCACAGAGTCCAAGGGTTTCAAATTTCCTGAAAAGCTCTTAAAATACAGAATCTCCAACCTGACCCCAGACTCCCTAGTGGTAGAACCCAGAAACCTGTATTTTTCAAAAAGCTCTCCAAGTGAGTAATGTGCAGCCAGGATGGGAGCCACAATCTAATGCCATCCCCTCCTTTGGAATTAATCTCTCCCCACTCTGAACTTGGCTTTCCTTTATGTCCTTGATATTTATGTATCCTTCCTAATTTTTTGTGAATTCTTATCTCCCCTCAGCAAGAGTGCTATGACAACAAGCATGAGGCCTCTCAAGAGTATTCCCTCTGGCTGGTTCATTTAGGGGTCCCCACAGTGCCTAGCCATGTGTCAATATCCATGGCATCCATAGTCACAAGAGCCTGGACTAAGCTGGGACCACCTGCAGAGACTGGGCATATCATCTTCCTTGCTGGGACAGTTGGATTAGTTATAGGTTGTTTCTAATGAAGGCTGCCTCTTTGTATGTTGTCACAGGGAGGTGCCTTTTTTATAAATTTAGATTATTCAACACAAGCTGGCTGCAGTAAGCACAACCTCCCACTTGCAGGACTGAATGAGAATGTTTTCACAAACTTGCAAATTTTCATCTATGATTTCCTACCATGGGTAGCATAATTATGTGAGAATGAAGATATTCCTCTAAGACTATGCCTACCATATCCCTAGTTTAAGCACCTGTTTCAGTGGTCTCCTAAGCAGTACCCTGTCCCTTGCCCAATCCATCCTCAACTGCCTAAGACCTCAGATATTAAACATGAACATCCGATCTTGTTGCTACAGTGCTTAAATCTCCCCAGTGACTTCCCAGGGTATGGATGTCCTAGCATACAAACCCTCCCAGTCTCATCCCTGTCATGGGCCTGGCCCTGCCTTTTTGGCTCCAGCAATTATGAATGCCTTGCAGCTCTCAAACACCATGCTTGTTCACATCTCAGCACTTCCATTCCTACTGTTTCTGCTTGGAATGTTCTCTCATCACCCACTTACCACCTTCCTCCATTCCAAGTCCCTATCATTCACCTGGTGAATTTACCCAAGGTCAAGCTCTGGCCAAAGTGCCACATTCTCCATGAAGCCTCCGTAACCACTGCCCCATGCTTCATATTTGCTCCGATCACAACACCTGCAAAGGTTTGTTGCACAAGGTTGTCTGTCTTACATCTGCCTTCTGTTGCCAGACTATAAGACCCTTTAATAAAAGATATGAGTCTTATCTCAGAATTCTGAGCATAACGTGGTATCTCCCACCTAGTAGTCACTGAAATATTTGCTAAAAGAAGGAAGGGAAGGAGGAGGGAGAGACTGAGGGAGCAGGAAACCCTAGTCCTTGTCCTCAAAGACTTAAGTCCTCAAAGACTTAAGCCACCAGGAAACAACTGAGCTTGGACTTCAGCCTCTCTTCCTGGTTGGTAGTCCACCCTCTCCCCTGTGTGTCCACATTCCCTCTCCTAGTGGCTTCAATTCCCACTAGGGGAACCAGTTCTGTCCTGCTCCCTAGCACTTCCTTTTGGAAGGAATGCCTCCCAATCAGCAAATGCACATAAGAGAATTCCCCGGCCAATACCTTCTCAAAGGTAACTGCATTTTCAAAGAGAAAGTATAGAAAAGAAAGTGTTTGGGTGCAAATAAATTAATCTCTACTCACAGAAGGGTTCCTGGCACTGGGGAGCTAGATGAAAGAGATCGTTCATTTTAGGAAAGAAGGTCTTCACAAACCTTATCATCATTATCATCAATCACATGGACATGTAACTTCTATGTCAGAATAGAGGACAGAATTGCACACAAGAGTGAAATCTCCAGTCCTATATCTTGCCTCAGTGCCCTCTCCCTGGTGACACCGTGCCTCCCCCTTCACTACTTTGCATTCTCCTCAGGCCAAGCCCCCACTCCAACATGCACAGTTTACCCATGACTCACAGGGGAGTATATTTCCCGCCCCCTCACTCAGCGCTAAAGGATAATAGGGTCCCTTTGTAGGGCTAGTTAGAACAGAATCTCGAGATGCACTGTCTCATCTTATTACCTTGGACAGAGCCCTGGATGTCCTCATCTGCAAAGTTCACGGGGAGAAAACAACTGGGCTCTCAGCAGGCATCAAGGCCACCCTGGTCTCCTGCCCCTGGGCTACCCAGATGTTTCAGAAAGGCATACACCTCCATCAAAACACCTGCCTCAATCATACCTCACTGGCTATTTTTCTATTTTCTCAGCTGGCTCCTCCTTGTCTCTTCCTCCTCCCTGTTAATTAAAAAAAAAAAAATCTCCAAGTGCATGATCAAGGTTGGGTGAGCAGATGAAGCTCAAGTTCTGTGATATCAGATCACAGCTTCTTCCTTGTAGGCTCCATAATCCCTTCCCAGAAGACAGAACAACCAAGAGTTCAAAACAAATGCATTAATGCAGAGAGAGGGTATAACAAGAAGAGAGAAAATAAATCTTTGGGGACTCTCTACAGAACACAACAAGTTTGACGATTAGGCCCATCAGAGCACTGCAGAGAGCTGGGGGAAAGAGACAGTTGCTAGGCTCCTCAAATCCCCAGCTAAGGCATTAAGCAACTATTGCTGCATAGAGCTTAGGCAAATTGCATCTCTCCACGCCACTTCTAGCTAAGACTCTTCCCTGAAAGCCCCTTTGCTTTGTGTGAGGAAGCCCAGGATGTCTGGACAGAAAAGATTATCCTCCTGTTTATACCCACAGCCAAGCCTGGACTCAGGAGACCCATTAGCAGAGTGAACATGGCCAGCCACTTGGGAGGACTGAGGCTTTCATCTACCTGATGCAGTGTCCTCTCTGGAGTCCTACCCACCAGCTTATGTCCCTGGTGAAGGTGGAGGAAGGAGAGCCTGGCTGTCCTTAGGGCTTGAGGGAGGGGCAAGAGCATGAGCCTGAAAGACCAGATGCTTGGAGACATTTTCTAATGTACCTAGTGCATGGCCTTGGGGGAGAGATTTCCCTTTTGGGGCTTCTGTTAAGTGGAGCTTGGACAATTATGGTGCTGGAAGCCACCTTAAGGAATCTGTAGTCAAATGCCCTCATTTTACAGATGGAGAAAGGGAAGTTAAGGTTATCCATGTCATCGAGGTATTAACATACTACAAAACTCACCCAATTAGGAGAAGGAAGGGAAAAACGAAGGGGTGGGAATCGAAGAGGGAGACGGACGAAGAGAGACTATGGACTCTGAGAAACAAACTGAGGGTTCTAGGGGGAGGGGGTGGGGGGATGGGTTAGCCCGGTGATGGGTATTAAGGAGGGCACGTACTGCATGGAGCACTGGGTGTTATACGAAAACAATGAATCGTGGAACACTACATCTACTGATGTATGGTGACTAACATAACATAATAAAATTAAATTAAATTAAAAAAAGTTATCCGTAAGGTATTTCATATTCATTTTCTCACACCAAGTCTTTGAAATGTGGTGTGTATTTTTCATGTGCAGTACACCTCCAGTTGGACGAGCCCCATGTCAAGGGCTCCATAGCCTCATGTGGCCAGTGGTTGCAGTATTGGACACAGTAGTTCCAGAGGGCGAGGCTGACAGTAAACAAGTAAACAAACAAATACATGATATAATTAGAAAGGGTGGTGAGCGAAGGCCTGTCTAAGGAGGTGGTATTCAGCAATTGAATGATTGGAATGATAGAAGAGAAATAACAGAGCAAGTACCTGTTCTTCCAGGGCTGAAAATAGAAAACATGCCTTTAGAGGGCTTGTAGCACCTATTCATTAATTGTCAGAAAAACTGCAAAGTAACCCTCTAAATTAACAGACTCTTCAGTCCCAGAAGCTGGCCACGAGGCAACACGTTTTCTTTGAACAGAGTTACAGAAAAGCCAAACATCGTGCAACGTACTCACTCGCTGAGATAACTGAGGTCCAGAAGAGAGGATGTTCCCTCTGCTGGCAGTTTGGATAAACTCCAACATTAGACCATTTTCCTCAATTGCACAGAGATCCTACATCACTGGGAGCCACTGTGAGAGCTCTGTGATCCTGGCCGGCTAAGCTGAAAGGATGGGGACTCTCCACAGGCATCCAAGGCAAAGGACTCCCTGCGGAGAGCACTCCGTAGCAGGCGGCTCTTTAATATTCTACCGTGTTTTAGCCAAATGAATGGGGCATTTTTTAAGGCATTGTATACTACTATCTAGAGGACCACACTGTTGTCTTAAATCAATTATTAAAAACAACATTTTAAAGACTTCCTTAGCTGAAACACTACCAAGATCCATATTTAAAATACTTAAATATTTAATTATTATTGTAAACATTATAGTTATAGCTTATAGCATTAAATGCCATGAAGTAAATATAAATTATTATCCATTTATTTAAATATTTTTTCAACACTTGCTTGGGGCAGTTGATATGCTGAGACCCATAGCCCTCTCATCTTCAGTGTTTTTTAAGATGAAGAGATTACAATTCATTCTTTTCATCCTCCAATTAATATCATAACTATCACTGAAACCCAAGGTTTCATGTGCTGAGAATGGTTATTGACTTGTTTGCTTTTCCCTACTTGGGCCTATTCAGCTCAACTGGATGAGAAGTCCATTGGAAAAAAATGAACAAATGGTGAAAAGACATTTATTTAGGGCCCATAAGAATAATTACCGATGTAAAGACAATAGCAGTAAATTTAGATAGTATTTTTGTTATTTTTATTTTTTTAAAGATTTATTTTGAGAGAGAGAGAGAGAGTGCATGCACATGCATGCATGAACCGGGGAGAGGCAGAGAGAGAGGGAGAAGGAGTAGCTCAAGCAGACTCCCCTCTAAGGGCAGAGCCTGATGAGGGGCTTGATCCCATGACCCTGAGATCATGACCTGAGCTGAAACCAAGCATCGGACGCTTAACCAAATGAGCCACCAGGTGCCCCTAGATAGTATTTTTAAATGGTATTGTCAATTGTTGGCAGTTACAAAAAAATACAGGATCAGTGAATTTGTCTTCAATGTGATTTTTTTATTTTATTTTTAACCATTCCTATCATAGCAACTATAGCAGAATATGTTTTCCTTAAAATTAATATAAATATATTACAGAGTTTTATAGGACAACTTTTAACAGAGTTGACATTACTCAGCAAAGAGGCATGGAACAGAGGGGTTAAGAATATGGGTTTGCACAATAGCCAAACTATGGAAAGAGCCAAGATGTCCATCGACAGATGAATGGATAAAGAAGATATGGTATATATATACAATGGAATATTATGCACCCATCAAAAGGAATGAGATCTTGCCATTTGCAATGACATGGATGGAACAGGAGGGTATTATGCTGAGCAAAATAAGTCAATCAGAGAAAGACATGTATCATATGACCTCACTGATATGAGGAATTCTTAATCTCAGGAAACAAACTGAGGGTTGCTGGAGTGGTGGGAGGTGGGAGGGATGGGGTGGCTGGGTGATAGACATTGGGGAGGGTATGTGCTATGGTGAGCTCTGTGAATTGTGTAAGACTCATGAATCACAGACCTGTACCTCTGAAACAAATAATACATTATATGTTAAAAAAAAAAAAAAAGAAGAAGAAGAAGAAGATAGCAGGAGGGGAAGAATGAAGGGGGGGAAATCGGAGGGGGAGATGAACCATGAGAGACTATGGACTCTGAGAAACAAACTGAGGGTTCTAGAGGGGAGGGGGGTGGGGGGATGGGTTAGCCTGGTGGTGGGTATTGAGGAGGGCACATTCTGCATGGAGCACTGGGTGTTATGCACAAACAATGAATCATGGAACACTACTAATGATGTAATGTATGGTGATTAACATAACATAATAAAAAAAAAAGGTAAAAAAAAGAATATGGGTTTGCATTCTGTCTGCCACGCAATGGTTTACGGCGATGGCTGGTTAACTCCACTTGAATCTCAGTTTTCCCATCTGTAAAACAAGGATAATAATTGTACTTGCCTCTAAAGTTCATGTGAGAGTCATCCAAACACTCAATAAATACGAGCTCAAGCAGGTAGAAAAAATTATATATAAGTTGCAAAACTTGTGATGATTTTTCTAAGTGATGACCAAGACCATCCTGTTTGCGGTAGATTTACTCTTTTAAGTATTTTATATTGATTTCCTTTGTCAAAATAAATGTTTTAGGAATTAATAAATTTTTGTGCCTGTGAATCACAAAATCATGTTTTTTATTGTATCTGGTAATGGCAAGGGTAGGGCTAGGGGGCAGTGGACTCTGCATTAAGATTCATTTTTATGAGTTATAACCCTGAGGGAGAGAAGGCTAAGGTTAAATCAGGAACACTGCTTGGAGGTGATCTAAGAGTCATAATTTTAAGGAGGTGGTCTGTGATCTACAGGGAGGAGACTTTTTATCAGGCCTCGGATAGGCTGTTGAACTCTGGCTCTTCCATTCAGTGACACAAGCAAGATTCAAAGTCAAACCTGAGTGCTGTGGGCTCAAGTTTGCCACAGAATTTTCAGAGTAAAGTTCCAAATAATATGATCTTTTGAGTCAGGTGTGAAATTCAAACTGAGAGCATTAGATGAAAAAGTACACCTCATTTAGAAGTAATCTTGTAGATGGTGATCACAAAGTCACCACATCACACAATTACCTTTAGGCTGTGGTGTTTCACTGGTTTTTGAGACTGGGTAAAAAGAAAGACACCATGTTTGTGTTGGGGGGGAGCGGAAACAACCCCAAACACACAGACCTTTTCCGGAAATGTTTGGAACCATTCTGAGACACCTCTGGTGTGGTTCCAGAAATACAGAGCGCAATACAAGATACTGTAGAAGAGACGCTAGTCCAGGGCCTCCTCAAACACAAGCCACCTGTTCGATGAAGGCCTTGCAGTTCTGGAGCTCATGAAACTACGCTCTGGCCCTGCACCCAATGTCCCTCCAAGCCCACCCAGACCTGGCTTTGCCAACAAGCCTGGTCCATCCACACCTCCAGAACTTCCCCTCACCCTGTCATCAAAGGTGCTTGGAGGACAACGGTCACTCCTGGGTTTTGGGCCCCCAAATCTTCATGATGATACCTCTCTTGCCCAAATGAAATTCAAGGATCTTTACCTTCCCAGGGTTGATATTCTGTTTCTTTCTTGCTTTCAAAATTGGGAAGGATGTCAAACTGCAGTTCCTTGGTTTTTTAGCATCCATGTTAGTCCTGCAGGAGGAAGAATAAAAAGTACATTGGTAGTAGGAGCAAAATATAAGTAATGGCCCCTGCACCCAGGGATGGGAAGAATGCAGGGCAGGCTTGGAGACAAAAAGTGGTAGGCCTAGGGTGCCTGGGTGGCTCAGTCGGTTAAGCATCTGCCTTCAGCTCAGGTCATGATCCCAGGGTCCTGGGATCAAGCCCCACGTGGGGCTCTTTGCTCTGTGGGAAGCCTGCCTCTCCCTCTGCCTCTGCCTCTCCCCCTGCTTGTGTAAGCTCTTTCTCTCTTATAAAAATACTTTGTAAAAAAAGTGGCAGGCCTAAAAACAGTGGCTGAGTCTCCGCTAACTCCTTTTTTTTCCCTCTTGGTGGCAGATGATATCAGGAAAGGGGATGTCTTGGCATCAGCCCTTGGGTGCTCAGGGCAGAGGGAGACAGCAGCCCAGGAAGCTAACGAGCTAACGAGGTGGCCAGCAGTTTAGGACACCAAACAAAAAGACCCATTTCCTCTAGCTCACTGCAAAGTAAACCATTCTCTTACCACAACCACCTTTTGCTCTGAAAGATACATATATAAGCGGTTACTCGGTAGCTTAAAGCCTACAGAAGAAGAAAAGGGACAATGGATAGAAATGCTTTGCCTGGATCTCATTTAGCCATTTTTTGCACCTTCTTTATTCAGACCAGAGCTATATGAAAAATGAACTCACTGCAAGACGAAAATCTAATTTGCATTAAGTTTATGGAATCTGGTTAAAGCGATGATTTATATAAATGGAAGAGTCTTAGAGGCTCTGACGCCCGTTCCATTAACAGCTGCTGGAACTCTGCTTTGTGTCCCTTTGAAGTTCCTTTTCAGCCTCTAACTCTAATAAGAGCCAAGGGAGCCAAGGATATATGAACAAGGACAGAACAGGGATCAGTGCGAATGTTATCCTGGCTTCTGCAAACCACTCCATTGGTAGGTTCTTAAAGACCCTATAATAAATGGTGACAGCATCACAATTCTGAAATTATTCAGAGAACTCAAGACACGTCCTGCCCACTATTATCGCAGCATAATGTTGAAAAACCAGAAATTACTTGTCTATATATAATGAGAAGTTAAAAAATATGGCACGTGTATTATAGACTATGATGTGATCACTTTAAAAAATGAAGTCTCTATGTATGCCTGTAATGTATTGAATAAAAACAGAACAATATGCATGATTCCATATTTGTTTAAGAAAAGAACGAGATGGGGGCACTTGGGTGGCTCAGTTGTTAAGCATCTGCCTTTGGCTCAGGTCATGATCCCAGGGTCTTGGGATCGAGCCCCACATTGGGCTCCCTGCTCGGCGGGAAGCCTGCTTCTCCCTCTCCCACTCCCCCTGCTTGTGTTCCCTCTCTCCTGTGTCTCTCTCTCTGTCAAATAAATAAATAAAATCTTTAAAAAGAAAAAAACGAGGTGGAGGTGCCTGCGTGGCTTAGTCCATTGAGCTTCTGCCTTTGGCTCAGGTCATGATCTCGGGGTCTTGGGATTGAGCTCCCTGCTCATTGGGTTCCCTGCATCTCTCCCTCTGCCCCTCCCCCTGATTGTGCTGTCTCTCTCGCTCTTTCTCTTCTCTCAAACAAATAAATAAAATCTTTAAAAAAGAGAGAAAACAACAAGATGTTTGCATGTCTTAATCAGGTATATCGAAGAACATAGGAAAAACCATAGCTGGTGGAGCTGGGGGAGGTGAGTGGGAACATGAGTTTTAACACACACACACACACACACACACACACACTATGAAAAAATCCTATGCAAAAGTAAGCAAAAAGTAATAGTTGCTTCTCTTCAAATGATCATAATGTCACTTCTTTCTTCCCTTCCTTCCTTTTTACAAACATTTGCTGAGATAATTCTTCTGATAAACCAGACACAGCCTCTGCCCTTAAGGAGAGTTCATTATCTAGGAGGGAGACACATGGAAACAGGTCATTACAATGCACATGATCAGGGCAGTAATAGAGGCCAGTGCAAAGAGCTAATGAAGCACACTGCAGGGGGCTGAGGAAGCCTTCACACCTGAGCAGAGTAGAGCTGTCCTTGAAGAATAAACATGACAGGCATGGAGTCAAGAGCAGATGGACAAGACAGCAAGCACAACAGTAGGAAAGAGCACTGTGTTCTTCAGAAAGTGTGAGCATATGGACATTACCGTAGAGGGCTAGAGAGGTGGTTAGACTGTAAAGAAAGGGTCTCATGGTTCATTCTAAATCTGACAAAATCAGATTTGTACTTAGGATCATCTCTCTGGCAATACCATGGAACAAGGTTCAGAGGAGCTCAAGTAGGAAGCTGTCTTGAGCATCTAGGCAAGAGAGGATGAGGACCTCAACCAAGGCCATGTGAGGGCACAGTGGAAGTGGGAACTTGGGAATAATTTGGGAGAAAGAACTGGTAGAATTTTGGCCATCAGTTCAATATGAGGGTTGCAAAATCCAAACATGGGGTAAGAATGAATACAATTCTTTCTGCCAAGGCTCTGTATCAAATGCTCCCTCCATCTATTCCACAGGGATGTGGGAGACAATCAAGTCCACATGCATCTTTCCCAGCAAGTGGAGCTCTTTTCGTCTATTCAGCTTCTGGTGCTCTGTAGGTGAAGAGAACATGAAGACCTCAAGAAGATGCTGAGGCATCTTGGAGTCTAGTCTCAGTGCTGTCCCCAGATAGATTCTGAGCAAGTCATATGCCTTGTCTATCCTCAGTTTCCCCATTTGTAAGATGACAGGACTGGACTAGATGGCCTCTGATGTCCCTTCCAGTTCTAAGCTTCTTTGATGCTAACTTTATTAAATACTGCCAGATTGGAAAAGTTCTGTTGTGCCTTATTCCACAAGCTCTCTCCTTTGGATAATTCTGTGATAATCAAAGACTGTCTTGTGCCTTTTTTATTTCCTAAGAATGCATTCAATCTAGCTTCAATTTAATCCATGACACATAACCTATGTTCAAATCTTCACAGATGCCACTTTTTATCCTCAAAATAAGTGGTGAACTATGAGAATGTTTTATATCTTGTTTATAACTATTGCATGAAGGGTCAAAGATAACAAACTCATCTCAGAGCTAGAATGAATATGGCTTTGAGAACTGAAACTAAAATTTAAAATTTCCTCCTATTATTTTACACGGAGATCAGTTTCCCTACCTCTCCAGCTTAGACCCATCGCCTTCCCCTGGATTTCAGCACTCCTGTATGTGGAGATCATTTTGTCACTTGGTCAACAACTTGAGTTTTAATTATTTTAGGGGCATACATTTCATCTCATCTTGATTGTGAATCTCTTGGAGGCAAGAATGATGAGCTCGGATTTTATTTTATTCCTTACATTCCTCCTTCGGACAAGGACAATGACTTGTCCACTGAAAGCTCTTGGTACAAATGTGCTGAGAAAGAGACAACTAAGATAGTTCGGATGAATTCATCAAAAAATTTGAGACCACCATCTGAATGCCAGGGATTGCGTTAAGCATCGGGGCCTGAGAGATAAGGAAAACAGAATCCTTGCTTTCAAGGAGAGTTCAGGGTCCGGTAGGCATGACAGAGCCATCGACAGTGGGGCCAGGCTTATTGCACACATAGTATTTTACACATAGTGTGTTATCTATGTGCACCAATCTTCAATGCCCAGAAAGGAAATATATCTTTTGAGATTTACCTGTTATGATTTCAGTATTTCTATTGCAGTTGTCAAGTAGCTTGATCTTTATGCCTTGGAGAGCTACGTTTGGGGCAGAAATTGTGGCAGTGTAGGACTGGCAGGGACTCCCTTTGTATTTCTGTGAATAGGAGATAATGTACTTAATGTACTTAAGTTACTCTCACTGCTGCAAAGAAAACTCCTTGGCCCCTCTGCAATTATCCTTGAAACTCTTCATGGTCCATGGACTCTCAGAGCTGGAAGAGGTTTTAGGGGCCATTCATCCATTTTCCCACCCCAGCAGAAATCCTCTTTAGAGTATCCCTGGCAATCATTCAGTCTCTGCTTGAATATTTCTGTGACAGAGCTCACTGTTTTTCTGGGCAACCCATTTCACCTCTGGCTGCTTATACATATGGTTGGTGCTCAGCAAATGTGGGTGGGAAGAAATGATACTGAGCAACATATCCTCCACCAATACTTGCTATCCTCTGCAGAACAACAAAGAACACATCTACCCTCTCTTCTACTCCAAGAGCTCTTGAATATTCAAAACAGTGTCTTCTTGCCTCCCTGGCACCTACTCATCTCCAGGCATTCTGTAGTTTTATTTCAAGCATGTCTTCGTAGGATAGAGCATCCAGGCATGACAGAGAGAACTTGTATTGTGATTGTTCCTCTCTACTTTCTAGTTTTTCTATGACCTTGTTTTAAGTGGCTATCGTTTTCTAGAGTCTAGATTATGTACTGATCAATGCTAAATCAGCCAGAGAGATCTTTACATCACTTACCTGGTCACTGTATTTCTATTAATGAAGTCTAGACCAGTATTTGCCCCTTTTAGCTGTCACAACACACTCATGTTGGATTTGGGATCAACTAAAACCATGGACTCCCAGCACTGGGTCCTCCACAAGTTTGCAGAGGATGTATTCTAGCCAAGTTCCTGACAACAGTATGGAGCTGGAGAAGGCAAAGTCAAAGAGTGGCTGGCACACCACTCGAGACTCCTTTCAGGTTTCTCATTATCCTCCTGATAAGGACTAAAACCGAGAAGGGAAGTAAAAGACATAAGTCCCAGAACCAATTAGGCACAATCCAGGTTTGGAGAATTCCTTAGAACTCCTAGATTTTACATACTTAACACACGTAGATAATTAAATCCCTCGAGCAAGACTGGCAGCAAAGGACACATTTGTCCTTTCATAGTTTGAACTTTCTATAAATGGCCTTGCACCTTTGCCAGGTCTCCATTGAAGCCTGAACAGTGAAGCTTGAGTTAAGATTGTTGACCATCAGCCATTTAAAACAAATCAGAGGGGTTACAAGTTACTTACACCCTGAATTGGCTGATGGACGTTTCAAACGTAGCAAGTACCACAAATCAACTACAGATTAAAAAAAAAAAAAAAAAAAATCCAAATTTTGCATTGTTCATTCCCCTTTTAAGTAAAATATTTGCTAGGACGAGCATTACCCTAGAGTGGCAAATACCACCCAGAGGAAAAGTGATGCTCTGGATGTACCTACGATCGATCCGCACACAGCTTAAAGCAGTCCTGCATTGGGCTCTGCTTGAGCATGGAGGCTGCAAGCAGATGCACTGGGCCAAGATAGGCTGGTATCAGCCACATCCTAGGACATCCACGTGAGGCGTGGGGTTGTGGGCTCACTTCTGACCTCCAAAAGGACCAGCCACGCCCTGAAGATAAAGGAGGAGGAAAGTTTTGCGCCCCACGTTGTCGGGGTCAGGGCTGGAAGCAATTTCAGGAGAGGTCTTATGAGTTTCCTAAAATCCATCTCTCCCCACCCCGCACTCAGCCAAGGTCTGCGATGCAACTTTCTGTTAGGAGCAAACTACATGGATGCCAGTTTGTGAGGATGCGGCGGTTCGGAGCACTTGTCCCGTCCGCGCTCACACCCCGCGCCTCTCTCTCCTCCGACCACACTCCGCCTGCTGTTTCGCATTCTCTGCACCTCCCTTCTCCCCGCTTCCCCAGCCTTCTTCCCCCGTTGCCCCGGATGCTTCTGCCCCACCGCGGTCCCTTCCTCCCCGCTGGCGCTGCGCGCTGCCTTACTCGGTCCGGGCGCCGGCAGGTGGTGGCAAGAGCTGCCTGGGGCTGGCGCACGCTGCCCGGCGGCCGCTGCGGGGCGCTTGCTCCCACACCCTGCCCGCGCCGGCCCGGGACCACGCCCTCCTCCCGTAGCTATAGAAACTCTGGCCGCCCTTTTTGTGACTCCGGCCGCGGAAAGAACTTAGACTTTGTTCCCGTCCCAAACCACCGTTCACATCAGCCTAAAGAATACTTCTCTTTCCCCCCTACTCCCATTCTCTCGCCTCAGGTGGAACTGGACATCCCAAGGATGGGCAGGTTAGAGTTCACCGAACTGCCCGGGCTCATGAAATTGTTCCTACTTTGTCCCTCTTCCAAAAAGTTTGTGGTTCCCGGAAGCTCACGGCAAAAGTTCCAGATATAAAGTATTCATCAGATGAGCACTTTTTGAGCATTGGCTCTGCACCAGGTTTTAAATGCATGAAAACTAAGAAAAGTTCTAGCTGAATGACAGTAGCGTGACCTGGAGGAATATCGTCTGGTCTGAGGAAACAGACATTCAAAAAAAGCTTTTAGAGAGAGGAGTTGAATTTGAGTCTTCAAGGCCAAATAGGAATTAGCAACGTAAAGCAGGCAGTTAAGAGCCCACGTAAAGGCCCTGAGCTAGGGGACCACATGGTATCACGGGTGTCAGCCTGTTGGGTGAGGCAAGAGTCAAAAGTGCATAGGGGACAGCATGAGACCAGGTTGAAGAAGCAGACAGGAGACAGCCAGATTTGAAATAGCTCATGAACTAAACAGGCTAGGGTATATGTATGTGGATTTTAAGCAGAGGGGTGTTCATGCTCAGATTTTAGAAAACTTTCTGGCAATATGGTATGGAGGGTAGGCCAGAGTAGGTTAAGAATCAAGGCAAGAAGATGTCCATCGACAGATGAATGGATAAAGAAGATGTGATATATATATACAATGGAATATTATGCAGCCATCAAAAGGAATGAGATCTTGCCATTTGCAACGACGTGGATGCAACTGGAGGGTGTTATGCTGAGTGAAATAAGTCAATCAGAGAAAGACATGTATCATATGACCTCACTGATAGGAGGAATTCTTAATCTCAGGAAATAAACTGAGGGTTGCTGGAGGGGGTGGTGGGGTGGGAGAGATGGGGTGGCTGGGTGATAGACAATGGGGAGGGTATGTGCTATGGTGAGCACTGTGAATTGTGCAAGACTATTGAATCACAGATCTGTACCTCTGAAACAAATAATGCAATATATGTTAAGAAAAAAAAAAGATAGCAGGAGGGGAAGAATGAAGGGGGGGAAATCAGAGGGGGAGACGAACCATGAGAGACGATGGACTCTGAAAAACAAACTGGGGGTTCTAGAGGGGAGGGGGGTGGGAGGATGGGTTAGCCTGGTGATGGGTATTAAAGAGGGCATGTACTGAATGGAGCACTGGGTTTTATACACAATGAATCATGGAACACTACATCAAAAACTAATGATGTATGGTGATTAACATAACAATAAAAATTTTTTAAAAAAAGAATCAAGGCAAGGATGCCTATTAATAGTGAGTGATGTTTCAGAGTAAGGGACAGCAGGTGGAAAAACAGTTCTGAGCAATTTACAAAATGGAAGAGAGCTCAGTGACTGGATGTGAAGGGCGGAAGTGCCCCAGGCCCTCCAGTTGATAGTGGTGCCATTTACTAACAGAAAATCTAGGAGGGGAAACACGGAGGATAGGGAGGATATTACTGATTTACTGGTGACTTAATGCATCAGATTATCAATGAAACAGGCTCTTGCACAGAGCAAGATCTGGGCTAAAAAAATCCTGACTTGGCAGTCATTGTCACATAGGTGACCACTGGAGCTTGAAGTCACCTAAGCTTAAAAAAGGGGGGGGGGGGGCAGGGGAAAAGAATGGAATCACACAGAATAGGGCACTATGGTGGAAAGAGTGGATGTAGGTGACACAAGAATGTAAGTCTGCAAAATAATGAAGAGCAGGCAGGGATGTGGGGAGAAAACTACAAAAGAATAGTGTCATGTGAGCCCAGGAAATAAAATGTATTAATAGGTAGGTTATGATGAATAGGGTCTATAAGATTAGGTGAGAAAACTGTACACTGGATTTGAGAACAGAAAGGTCATTAGTGCTTTCTGCAAGGCCAGTTTTAGCATAATTTAAGGTAATTTTCAGTATAAGCTATTACTTTTTTAAAGATTTTATTTATTTGGAGAGAGAGAGAGAGAGACAGCAAGCATGAGTGGGGGAGGGGGAGCGAGAGAGAATCCCAAGCAGACTCTTGGCTGAGTGCAAGCCCAATGCAAGACCATGACCTGAGCCGAAATCAGGAGTTGGATTCTTAACCCAATGAGCCACGCAGGTGCCCCCAAACTTACTTTAAATAACACAGAGGAAACAGGTCCATCAGGCTGGTGCCAGATGATTAATCAGTGATAGCAGTACCTAATACAGGGTAGGCTCTTAATAAATGTTTACTGTTGAACTGCACCATATAGAGCACCTTAATACCTTGTAACTGAATACATGTTTTTAAGAAGGGGATGCAGTGGGGTAGGTGAGGTGGTATACAACAGTATACAAATATACACAGAAAAAAATGTACAATAGCAATAAGCAAATGCTCACTTTTTTTTTAAAGATTTTATTTATTTGAGAGAGAGAGAAAGAGAGAGACACAGAGCACGAGCAGGGGGGAGGGTCAGACTCCCCACTGAGCAAGGAGCCCGACACAGAGCTCGAGCCCAGGACCCTGGGACCATGACCTGAGCCAAAGGCAGACACTTAATGACTGAGCCACCCAGGTGCCCCTGCAAATGCTCACTTTAATCATTTTTCTAAATTCCTTATTTTCACATTAACATAGATGTTTCTATAAACCAAAAAAAACTGAACCAATAATATTATATGTTTTAATGGTTAACATGATGAGCAAGAAAAAGAGAGAGACTTTGAGGAGGAGGGAGGAGCAGAGATGAAGGGAGAGGGAGTGGAGAGAATCTCGAGAGATTCTGTGCTCAGCATGGAGCTCAAACCCACAACTCCGAGATCATGACCTGAGCCGAAACCAAGAGTCAGACACTTAACCAACTGAGGCACCCAGGCGCCCCTAATGGTTAACATGATTTGAAGAGTTTTTATTAAAAAGTGATCAGGAGCTGGTTGAAATTCTCACCATAAAATGTGAAATATCTACAACTATTTTTATTCATAACAAATTCACATTAAGCTTCCTGAAAAGCTGTATTATCTAATATCATAATAGGGATGACGAAGTACTTGACAGCCACCCTCTAATCACTGGCCTCACAAAGTGATTATTCTAAGAAACAGCTCCCCCCCACCCTTATACTTACAACAAAAAGACTAACTTTTTTTTTTTTTTTTTTTGCAAAACATTCATTTAATCGTGAAATGTAGACAATCAGAAATAGATGGATGTAATGGTATCAAGGAAAAGAGCATATCAAGACTCTTCCACTTTTATTAAAGGTTTTGGCAATGAGAGCTTCATAAAATCTCATGAAATTCTATTTGCTATATAATAAACATCTATTTCTGAGTAGGAGACATATGCCATATTATAGTAACCATTTTAATGTGTAAAATAATTCTGAATTCTTACTGTAAAAATATTTGGCTAAAATATGAAACATCTTTGCAGTAAAACTGACAACAAAACCTAAGTTAAGATTTCAGAAATGTCTCCTGGAAAAAATGGGCATGTTTCCTTTTGCTAGATAAAGCCACAACAGTGAAAGTTAAGGTGCCATAAATCAGACAAAGCTGGAAAGCAACATCATCTTCTTAGAACAGTATGCAACATGGACTTCCTCCCAAACAGACAACTACTTAATGACAATGACTTACTACACACAGGAAAAAGAGAACACGTTCTTCAGAAGGAAATGACATCACAAAATAATTCTTATAAACAATCCTCTTCTTGAAGTCTTGAACAGCTTCAGAGAACATCATCACAAAATAGGTAGAGGCAATTCACATAACCTTAAAGGATTCCTTTATATTATGATGCCCTCCTTAAATAGAAACACACTTCAAATATAAACACACTTGTAAAATTCTGATTCTCTTAATCAAACATTTGTTTACCACCACACTCAGCTGCTAGCAGCGCTTGGATGCAAAGGTTTAACTCGTGCTAATCTGGACAAGCCAAGGCGGAGACTCTGACTTGGAGACTTAACAGACACCCCTGCCGGGGGGCTCTTCCTCCTGCTGCAGCCGCTGCTTCCAGATTCCGCTGAAAGAAAGCATAGCACCTGCTGCTGGCGATGTTTGAAATCTCTTAACAAAGATCAACTTCTAAGACAGAAGATGCAAAAAGAAAAGCAGGTGCGGATTACTGCGGTATGTAAGTTCTATCAAGCCATAAACAAGATCAAAAGAATGAACAGTATTAAAGGGCAGAAAGAATACAGTACTGCCTATTTTCAAACATGTTCAGAAGGCAAGTTAATGGCACCAAAACTTTAAGCACAAAAGCTGAAACAGGTAAGTTGGGAGCAAGTAACATTGGTTTTAAAGGCATGAAGAACTGCATGCGGTTATAATTTCTAAAGGAGCAGAAAAATCCAATGCATTTTTTGAAAATGCTGCAATTTTTACAAATACTCCTTGAATCTATTTTTTCAAATATTAAATTATTGTAAACATGACAAATATTCTTTTTATTTATTTATACTAGTTTATTTAAGTGACATTATATGGTATTTGTCCTTCTCTGATTGGGGGTGGGAGTGGATGGGTGAAATAGATAAGGGGGATAAAGGGGTTGAGACATAAAAACTTCCAGTTATGAAATAAATAAGTCACGGAGATGAAAAGTCCAGCATAGGGAATATAGTCAATAATATTGTAATAACGTTGTATGGGGACAGATGGTGACTATGCTTATCATGGTGAGCACTTAGTAGTGTGTGGAACTGTTGAATCAATATGTGCCTGATATTTTACAAGATGAAGTAATTAAGAGACATTAAGTAATCATGCAGTTTCAGACTGCCATCTTTTTTTAATAATGCTTTTTATTTATATTTCAAGTTTTATTTAAATTCTAGTAACACATAATGTAATATTAGTTTCAGGAGCAGAATTGAGTGGATTCATCACTTACATATAACACCCAGTGCTCCTCACAACAAATGCCCTCCTTGATGCCCAACACCCATTACTCCATCCCCCTACCCATCTCCCTTCCAGCAACCCTCAGTTTGTTCTCTATAGGTAAGAGTCTCTTATGGTATGCCTTCCTCTTTTTTTTGCTTCCCCGATGTTCTTCTGTTTTGTTTCTTAAATTCCACATATGAGTGAGATCATATGGTATTTGTCTTTCCCTCACTGACTTATTTTGTTTAGCATAATACCCTCTAGTTCCATCCAAATGGCAAGATTTCATTCTTTTGGATGGTTGAGTAATATTCCATTGTATATATATACCACATCTTCTTTAACCATTCATCAGTTGATGGGTATCTGGGCTCTTTCTGTAATTTGGCTATTGTGGATAGTGCTGCTATAAACATCAGGGAGCAATACAAAAATACTGACTCAGACTGAAATCTGTCTATTAATACCTAGTTATCAGGGGGTGACCACTGTGGACCAATCAAGAAATGTCAGTGAAAAGAAGTAAACCAAACCTGAGTAGATTTGAAATGACTTAGAGAAGGAGAAGGGACAAATGAGGAGAGACATACCAGAGGGAGGAAAGTGGACAGAGAGAGGCTCTGACAGAAGACGACACACATTGTGTTTAAGGAAGAAAAACGGTATCAATCTCCCTGGACTAGAGGGTTCATGTGGTTGGGTGAGAGGAAGCAGATAAAGGACTAGTTAGGAAGCCACAGGTGCTTTGGGGCATGAAATGAACAGGGCCTGGACTAGGTTTTTGGTAATGTCAAGATAAGTGAAGGTCAAAGAATTCTTAAAGGATCAGTGAGGCTTGGCTGTGGAGCAAAAACAAAGGAAGAAAAGTCAAGTCTGCGAGGGCATTTGTTAAATGCTGGAAGCCCTGTGTACAGGTCCCGAGGTTTCAGTCAGACTGTGACCAGCGGGTCTTGAGCAAACCAATTTGTTGCCAAAAATAAATATCAGGAATGTTAAATGTTAACACTCTTTGACACTGTAATTCCACCACTAGGAATTTGTCCTAAGAAAATAATCAAGGATGTGCCCACAGATTTCTAAAATAAGGACGTTTGTGCTTATTGCAACCTTATTTATGACACTGAGAAAATAAGAAACAATCTAGATGCTCAGTATAAGCATGTAAGTATAAGGGAATGACATATGATGAATAAATGCAGCAATTAAAAACCTTGGTTTTGAAGAGTACGTAATAATATGGTGTTAACACTTACAACTAGGGAAAAACATCTGCCAGTGATAATTTTCCAGGCCCCTGCCCTTGATCAATAAATATGCCATACCTGGCGGGATCCACTTAGGTTTTCTGCTTTCAGCTGAAGGGCTGCGTATTTGTAATGATTTCCTAGTGGCCTCTGAAGAAAGAGAAACCTTTTTTGGTGAAGGCTGAGATTCTGATTTCACAGCAGCTGGAACAGAGTCTCCTGAAGTCACTTTAAAAAAAATATATATATAGAGAGAGAGAGAAAGTAATGAGCACTGGGTGTTATATACAACTGATGAATCACTGAACTCTACCTCCAAAACTAGTAATATACTCTATGTTAATTAACTGAATTTAAATAAAATTTTAAAAAAATATACATAGAAAAGGTTTTTCACAGAGGAAGATTAAGTCTAGCACATAGGTGTAAAAATTATAAACTTACATAATCTTATAAAAATTAAAAAGGCAATATCATAAATTTGGAAAATTCTTATTATACACAAACATTCACTGAGAGCCTAAGAATAGCCATTTTTACGAGCATTTGTAGGCAAGGCACTGTGGTAAGCATTCCACACACACTACCTTTAACTCTCAGAGCAACTCTGATACAGATATTGCTATCCACACTATCAGATAAGGAAACAGGCTAAGCAATCTGCCTATAGTCTGATAGCTGATAAGTACCTGAGCCAGGATTAGGAACCAGGTCCAAAGTCTATACCTGTAGCCATGACATAACAGTGTCTCATCAGTACATGTCAATGAGACAATATATTAGGCTCTAGGGTTACAAAGAGTATAGCTCATGGATCTTGTTCCCAAGGAACCTAGACTCTAATAGAGTTCAGTCACTAGACTAGTAAAATGCTCAGGTCGTGATCTCAGGGTCTGGGGTTAAGCCCTGCGTCGGGCTCCCTGCTCAGTGGGGAGCCTACTTCTCCCTTTCCCTCTGCTGCTCCCCCAGCTTGTGCTCTTGCTCTCTCAAATAAATAAATGAAATCTTTAAAAAAAAAAAAAAAAAAGGAAGGAAAGAAAACCAAAGAAGCCCAAAACATGTGGCAAGAGGGATCTCAAATCAAAGACTAAGTCAAGATTGAAAGCAAGAAATGAGAATCATGCAAACTTCCCTGTTCGTTGTCTGGAAAAAATGTGGTCCAGTGGCTAGAGCTTGGGTTCTAAATGGACAAACCTGGGTGCAAATTCCAGCAGCTCACATAATTAGTTGGAAGAATTCCAATAAATTCTTTAATCTGAGCCTCAGTTTTCTCACCGTAAAATGCAGGTGACCCTAGCTGTCTCAGAGGGGGGCCGTCAGTGCTGCAGGAGGGAAATTCTAGTAAGAGGTCCACAGGAGGTGGGGCTCAGAACTCTCAGCTGCTTTTCTCCCTTCCCCACCACCCCCTTCCTTCTGTGTATCTTAGCTAGAAGTGAACACTGGCAAAATGTTAGGGAAAACAAAGGCAGAGAGAAGAAAAACACATTAAATAAACCAAATACATTCCCTTTATAAAATTAAGTGTTTTGGACTAGGCTTACCCAAAGTATCACATTTGGATTTAGGTTTCTTCTCCTTCTTTTCAACTGGGGATTTTCCCTTCACTTCTTTCTTCTTAATTTCTTTCACTTTATTTTTTCCCATAGTGAAGTCTTCATCATCGTCTTCACTCTCATTAAAATCAGAGTCATCCTCAGACTCTTCACCTAAAACAGAGGATTACATACTTGATCTTTGTTCTAAAAAGTGAGGCTTCCGTGTATACCTGAAACTAATATAACATTGTATGTCAATTTACTTCGATTTTAAAACAAAGTGAGGTTTCTATTGCCTCAACTTTACAGCCTTTGCACTCGATTCTTGGGCACCTCGTGCTATGCTATGCCACTGCAGGACTGAGCATGGTTGCCTGGGTTTGAATCCTGGCCCCTCTGCTTACACTTTGTGTGACCTCAGACAGGCCGCTTACCTCACTGTGCTTAAGTTTCCTATGTATAAAATGAGGATAGTCATAAAGCCTACATGAGAGGGTTGTTGTGCAGATTAAAGGAGTTAATATAGGTAAAGGATTTAGAATAACATGTGGCCAAGAGCAAGCAAAACAGAACTGTTTGCTCTTACTATTATTATCATTATAATTTCCCATCAGTAATCTTTACTTCCAATTTTTCCAATTTAACTTAGTAACTTTAAAAGAATAGTAGGGCATAATATTAGCAACTCCTTCAAAACAAGGACCTTGATGGTAATAATAACAGTATACTTTCCTTTAATCACATAAACTTCAACATTCTAGAATAGAAACCCATTGGGAATCGAGAAGAGACTAACCATACCACAACATATTAACTGATAACCCTATGTATGATTTCATTTGGGACACACCTTTCATTTCCCACAAGCTCTTCTCTGTATTATATGAGACGATACAAGCTAGTGAGGTGATATGTTAAGTAGCTACAGCTGCTCTGGAAATCAACATATTTCACACAGCTGGAACAAATAATCCTAAAATTTGTATGGAACCAGAAAAGACCCCGAATAGCCAAAGGAATGTTGAAAAAGAAAAGCAAAGCTGGTGGCCTCACAATTCCGGACTTCCAGCTCTATTACAAAGCAGTCATCATCAAGACAGTATGGTACTGGCACAAAAACAGACACATAGATCAATGGAACAGAACAGAGAGCCCAGAAATGGACCCTCAACTCTATGGTCAACTAATCTTTGACAAAGGAGGAAAGAATATCCAATGGCAAAAAGACAGTCTCTTCAACAAATGGTGTTGGGAAAACAAGAGAGCAACATGCAGAAGAATGAAACTGGACCATTGCCTTACACCACACACACAAATAGACTCAAAATGGTTGAAAGACCTAAATGTGAGACAGGAATCCATCAAAATCCTAGAGGAGAACACAGGCAGCAACCTCTGTGACCTCGGCCACAGCAACTTCTTGCTAGACACGTCTCCAAAGGCAAGGGAAACAGAAGCAAAAATGAACTATTGGGACTTCATCAAGATAAAAAGCTTCTGCACAGCAAAGGAAACAGTCAACAAAACAAAGAGGCAACCCACAGAATGGGAGAAGATATTTGCAAATATCTTATCAGATAAAAGGCTAGTATCCAAGATCTATAAAGAACTTAGTAAATACCCAAAAAAGAAATAATCC
This sequence comes from Mirounga leonina, assembly GCF_011800145.1. Classification (NCBI taxonomy): domain Eukaryota; kingdom Metazoa; phylum Chordata; class Mammalia; order Carnivora; family Phocidae; genus Mirounga; species Mirounga leonina. Next base: position 26,872,283 of record NW_023270504.1, read on the forward strand.
AGTCAAGAAATGGGCAGAAGGCATGAACAGACACTTCTCCAAAGACACACAAATAGCCAACAGACACATGAAAAAATGCTCACCATCATTCATCATCAGGGAAATACAAATCAAAACCACAATGAGATACCACCTCACACCAATCAGAATGGCTAAAATTAACAAGTCAGGAAACAACAAATGTTGGCAAGGATGCAGAGAAAAGTGAACCCTCTTACACTGCTGGTGGGAATGCAAGCTGGTACACTCACTCTGGAAAACAGTATGGAGGTTCCCCAGCTATTGCACTATTAGGTATTTATCCAAAGGATACAAACATAGTGACCTGAAGGGGTACCTGCATCCCAATGTTTATGGCAGCAATGTCCACAATGGCCAAACTATGGAAAGAGCCCAGATGTCCACTGACAGATGGATGGATAAAGAAGATGTGGAATATTACTCAGCCACCAAAAAAAAAAAGAAAGAAAGAAATCTTGCCATTTGCAACGATGTGGATGGAATTAGAGGGTATTAAGCTAAGCAAAATAAGTCAATCAGAGAATGACAATTATCATATGGTGTTACTCATATGTGGAATTTAAGAAACAAAAAACAGGCTCATAGAGGAAGGGAGGAAAAAATAAAACAGACAAAATCAGAGACAGAAATAAACCATGAGAGACTCTTAACTAGGAAATAAACTGAGGGTTGCTGGAGGGGAGGTGGGTGGGAGGATGGGGTATCTGAGTGATGGGCATTAAGGAGGGCACATGATGTAATGAGCAGGGGTGTTATTATATAAGACTGATGAATCACTGACCTCTACCTCTGAAACTAATAACACAGTATATGTTAATTAATTGAATTTAATAAATTAAATTTAATTTTAAAAAAGAATATCTGATAGTTAAGCAATGATTCTTCTGTTTTGGGAAAGGCCAGGGGAGGGGAGTCAGAAAGCCATGTCTTATAACTAATAAATTCTGAATACTAAGTGTAAGTAAGGAGTAGTACTATATTCATAAAAACTTTACATTTTTTTATATTATAAAACAGTACATGCTTTTTGCAGGAAATATAGAGCACACCAAAGAAATATCAACGCAAAAGAAAATCCACTCTTAATCTCGCCACTCAGAGATAACCACTGTTATGCTCAGTGTATATAATATTTACCTATCTGTAGGAAATAATAAATTTTATATAAAAAATACATAAACATTTCCAAGCATACACAATAGACAATAATAAACTACCACTCAGACTCAATATTCATCAATATTTTTCTACATTTGTTTCATCTCTCTCTTGTCTTCTCTTCCCCTTCCTCCTTGGAGTATTTTAAAATAAATCCAAGGCATCAGCTCATTACACTCCTAGATACTTCAGAGTACGTCTCTAAAAAACCTGGGCTTTTTTTTTTTTAAACACAGCAATGTCATTATCATATCTTATAGTATCAACAACAGTTTCTTGGCATCACCTTCTATCCAGTCATTATTAATCAAGTAGGGGAGTTTCTCCAAAATTTCAAAATATAGACTCTTGGAGGACAAAACTTCCTATGTATCCAACAGTTTTGGTAGTGCATATATTCTTTTCTTGGCTTGAGGATAAATGGTAGGAGCTGACTAAACTCTATTTATCAAACTTTTCTAAAGATGGGGTCCAAGTGATCATCATCAGTCAACAAAGAAAGTAGTTTAAATAATTTGGTGGTGGGAAGACAGAGCTCCCAGAATCCCAAGTCATTAACACACCATATTGGCAAATCTGGAAGGCCCAAACAATGGGGTTATGGATTCTGTGAATCTTCAAATGTCCTTAAGAATTCTTAAGTCTTGGGGCGCCTGGGTGGCTCAGTCGTTAAGCGTCTGCCTTCAGCTCAGGTCATGATTCCAGGGTCCTGGGATCGAGCCCCACGTCGGACTCCCTGCTCCGCGGGAAGCCTGCTTCTCCCTCTCACACTCCCCTTGCTTGTGTTCCCTCTCTTGCTGTCTCTCTCTCTGTCAAATAAATAAATAAAATCTTTAAAAAAAAAAGAATTCTTAAGTCTTGGGCACCTGGGTGGCTCAGTTGGTTAAGCGACTGCCTTCGGCTCAGGTCATGATCCTGGAGTCCCAGGATCGAGTCCCGCATCGGGCTCCCTGCTCGGCAGGGAGTCTGCTTCTCCCTCTGACCCTCCTCCCTCTCATGCTCTCTGTATCTCATTCTCTCTCTCTCAAATAAATAAATAAAATCTTTAAAAAAAAAAAAAAGAATTCTTAAGTCTTATGTTCTCAGTGAGGGGGAGGAGCAAGATGGCAGAGGAGTAGGAGACCTAAATTTCGTCTGGTCCCAGGAATTCAGCTAGATAGGGATCAAACCATTCTGAACACCTATGAACACAACAGGAGATCGAAGAAAAGAATAGCAGCAATTCTGTGAACAGAACAGCGACCACTTTCTGGAAGGTCTCTTTGGATTTGTTTAGTGTATATTTTTCTGGGGTCATTGTTACCCTGTTAGCATTTTGTTCTCTTATTCATCTATTCTCCTCTGGACAAAATGACAAGACGGAAAAAATCACATCAAAAAAAAGAACAAGAGGCAGGATCAACTGCCAGGGACCTAGTCAATACGGATATTATTAAGATGCCAGAACTAGAGTTCAGAATGATGATTTTAAAGGTACTAGCTGGGCTTGAAAAAAGCATGGAAGATATTAGAGAAACTCTTTCTGGAGAAATGATAGAACTAAAATCTAACCAAGTCGAAATCAAAAAGGCTATTAATGAGGTGCAATAAAAAATGGAGGCTCTAACTGCTAGGATAAATGAGGCAGAAGAGAGAATCAGTGATATACAAGAACAAATGATGGAAAATAAAGAAGCTGAGAAAAAGAGAGATAAACAACTACTGGATCATGAGGGCAGAATTCGAGGGATACGTGATACCATAAGACAAAATGATACTATAAGACAAAACAATATTAGAATAATTGGGATCCCAGAAGAAGAAGAAAGAGAGAGAGGGGCAGAAGGTATATTGGAGCAAATTATAGCAGAGAACTTCCCTAATTTGGGGAAGGAAACAGGCATCAAAATCCAGGAAGCACAGAGAACCCCTCTCAAAATCAATAAAAATAGGCCAACACCTCAACATCTAATAGTAGAACTTATGAGTCTCAGAAACAAAGAGAAAATCCTGAAAGCAGCTCGGGAGGAGAGATCTGTAACCTACAATGGTAGAAACATTAGATTGGCAACAGACCTATGCACAGAGACCTGGCAGGCCAGAAGGACTGGCATGATATATTCAGAGCACTAAATGAGAAAAATATGCAGCCAAGAATACTATCTCCAGCTAGGCTGTCATTGAAAATAGAACGAGATAAAAAGCTTCCAGGACAAACAAAAACTAAAGGAATTTGCAAACACGAAACCAGCCCTACAAGAAATATTGAAAGGGGTCCTCTAAGCAAAGAGAGAGCCTAAAAGTAACACAGACCACAAAGGAACACAGACAACAGTAATAGTCACCTTACAGGCAATACAATGGCACTAAATTCATATCTTTCAAAAGTTATCCTGAATGTAAATGGGCTAAATGCCCCAATCAAAAGACACAGGCTATCAGATTGGATAAAAAAACAAGACCCATCAATATGTTGTCTGCAAGAGACTCATTTTAGACCCAAAGACACCCCCAGATTGAAAGCGAGGGGGTGGAAAAGCATTTACCATGCTAATGGACACCAAAAGAAAGCTGGGGTGGCAATCCTTATATCAGACAAATTAGATTTTAAACCAAAGACTGTAATAAGAGATGAGGAAGGCACTATATCCTACTTAAAGGGTCTATCCAACAAGAAGATCTAACAATTGTAAATATCTATGCCCCTAACATGGGAGCAGCCAATTATGTAAGCCAATTAATAACAAAATCAAAGAAACACATTGACAAAAATACAATAATAGTGGGGGACTTTAACACCCCCCTCACTGAAATGGACAGATCATCTAAGCAAAACATCAACAAGGAAATACTTTTTTTTTTTAAGATTTTTTTTTTTATTTATTTATTTGAGAGAGAGAATGAGATAGAGAGCATGAGAGGAGGGAGGTTCAGAGAGAGAAGCAGACTCCCTGCCGAGCAGGGAGCCTGATGCGGGACTCGATCCTGGGACTCCAGGATCATGACCTGAGCCGAAGGCAGTCGCTTAACCAACTGAGCCACCCAGGCACCCGGAAATAAAGACTTTAAATGACACACTGGACCAAATGGACTTCACAGACATATTCAGAACATTCCATCCCAAAGCCACGGAATACACATTCTTCTCTAGTGCCCATGGAACATTCTCCAGAATCAATCACATCCTAGGTCACAAATCAGGTCTCAACCGGTACCAAAAGATTGGGATCATTCCCTGCCTATTTTCAGACCACAATGCTTTGAAACTAGAACTCAATCACGAGAGGAAAGTCGGAAAGAACTCAAATACATGGAGGCTGAAGAGCATCCTACTAAAGAATGAATGGGTCAACCAGGAAATTAAAGAAGAATTAAAAAAATTCATGGAAGCCAATGAAAATGAAAACACAACTGTTCAAAATCTTTGGGATGCAGCAAAGGCAGTCCTAAGAGGCAAGTATATAGCAATACAAGCCTTTCTCAAGAAACAAGAAAGGTCTCAAGTACACAACCTAACCCTACACCTAAAGGAGCTGGAGAAAGAACAGCAAATAAAGCCTAAACCCAGCAGAAGAAGAGAAATAATAAAGATGAGAGCAGAAATCAATGAAATAGAAACCGAAAGAACAGTAGAACAGATCAACGAAACTAAGAGCTGGTTCTTTGAAAGAATTAACAAGATTGATAAACCCCTGGCCAGACTTATCAAAAAGAAAAGAGAAATGACCCAAATCAACAAAATCATGAATGAAAGAGGACAGATCACAACCAACACCAAAGAAATGCAAACAATTATAAGAACATATTATGAGCAACTCTATGCCAGCAAATTAGATAACCTGGAAGAAATGGATGCATTCCTAGAGATGTATCAACTACCAAAACTGAACCAGGAAGAAACAGAAAACCTGAACAGACCTATAAACACTAAGGAAATTGAAGCAGTCATCCAAAATCTCCCAACAAACAAAAGCCCAGGGCCAGATGGCTTCCCAGGGGAATTCGACCAAACATTTAAAAAAGAATTAATACCTATTCTTCTGAACTGTTTCAAAAAATAGAAATGGAAGGAAAACTTCCAAACTCGTTTTATGAGGCCACCATTACCTTGATCCCAAAACCAGACAAAGACCCCATCAAAAAGGAGAATTACCGACCAATATCCTTTATATACATGGATGCAAAAATTCTTACCAAAATACTAGCCAATAGGATCCAACAGTACATTAAAAGGATTATTCACCACGACCAAGTGGGATTTATCCCTGGGCTGCAAGGTTGGTTCAACATCAGCAAATCAATCAACGTGATACAATACATTAACAAAACAAAGAACAAGACTCATATGAGCTTCTCAATAGATGCAGAAAAAGCATTTGACAAAGTACAGCATCCTTTCTTGATCAAAACTCTTCAGAGTATAGGGATAGAGGGTACATAACTCAATATCATAAAAGCCATCTATGAAAAACCCACAGCAAATATCATTCTCAATGGGGAAAACCTGAGAGCTTTCCCCCTAAGGTCAGGAATGCAGCAGGGATGTCCACTATCACCACTGCTATTCAACATAGTATTAAAAGTCCTAGCCACAGCAGTCAGACAACAAAAAGAAATAAAAGGCATCAAATCGGCAAAGAAGTCAAACTCTCACTCTTTGCAGATGATATGATACTTTATGTGGAAAACCCAAAAGACTCCACCCCAAAACTGCTAGAACTCATACAGGAATTCAGTGAAGTAGCAGGATATAAAATCAATGCACAGAAATCAGTGGCATTCCTATACACCAACAACAAGACAGAAGAAAGAGAAATTAAGGACTCGATCCCATTTACAATTGCACCCAAAACCATAAGATACCTAGGAATAAATCTAACCAAAGAGGCAAAGAATCGGTACTCAGAAAACTATAAAATACTCATGAAAGAAATTGAAGAAGACACAAAGAAATAGAAAAACGTTCCATGCTCATGGATTGGAAGAACAAATATTGTAAAGATGTCAATGCTACCTAGAGCAATCTACACATTCAATGCAATCCCCATCAAAATACCATCCACTTTTTTCAAAGAAATGGAACAAATAATCCTAAAATTTGTATGGAACCAGAAAAGACCCCGAATAGCCAGAGGCATGTTGAAAAAGAAAAGCAAAGCTGGTGGCATCACAATTCCGGACTTCCAGCTCTATTACAAAGCTGTCATCATCAAGACAGTATGTTACTGGCACAAAAACAGACACAGAGATCAATGGAACAGAACAGAGAGCCCAGAAATGGACTGTCAACTCTATGGTCAACTCATCTTCGACAAAGCAGGAAAGAATGTCCAATGGCAAAAAGACAGTCTCTTCAACAAATGGTGTTGGGTGTTGGTGATTAACATAACTTAATAAAAAAAAAGAGAAAAAAAAAAAAGTCTTATGTTCTCTCCAATTTTCATTTTTCTTTCTCTACCGAAGGTCACAATGATCCTTCTTCTCATCTAGGGTGAATCAGTACAGGGCTAGAGTTCTGACATGTCACCTAAAGAAAAGGATCCTGCTCCAAAATAACTTCAGGTTTTCTGAAATGATACCAGTTACACATTCAAGTGCAATAGACAATCACTCTGAGGGAACTGGAGAGTTGTCAGTCATCGCTGGCTTAGAGTGAAAGAAAATACACTGATTGCATTGCTCCTTAAAATACACTAAACATGAAGAGGAACAGGTTTATCTTTCAACTTAAAGGTAAAGCAGGCTTGGCTGGAATAGCTTAAGGAGGTTTACACGGCCAGAAGACAGTATAAAGCTTTTGCATGCTCCAGCAGGGGACAGAAAAAGAGAGACAAGGAGAAAATTCTGTCTAAAGCTTAGTTTGTGTATCCACGGCACAGGCCAGTGGGCAGTTCTCACCACAGCTAATGAGCCAGCTCCCTCTAACAGAAGGACTGCTTCCCAGGGTGGACCACATGGCATTTTATAGGGAGAAGAGCCATACTTGTAGTGTGGTGGAAACCATAATAATGTAACAGGGGAAAAAAACCAAACCAGCTCTCAAAGAGCTGGAGAAGTAGCCGTCATTTTAGTCCACAAATGATGCTAGATAGGGGATACTTCTTAGAACCTAAGAATGTACATATACTACTATATAAACAATTTGCATTATTTTCTCCCAGTGTCCTAACCAGTCTCAGATCCGAGGATTCAGACATTCCATTTATTGGCAAGTCACTGTTACCACAACAGCTTCCTGTAGTGACTACTGTCTTAGTTATAATGATAATGACCCTCATCATCAGAGTTCACAGTAAAATCACCATTTGACAAGCACATTTCCCCCCAAACAGCTAACAGGTCTTGAATCCATCCAAAGGAAGTGAGAATAATTTTCAGTTAGAAATATTTTTTGCAGTCCTCACATCCAGCATAACTTCAGAAGCACATATTTCAATAAATGTTTTCTTTCCTATTTTCAGTGTTTTCTATATCCTAAATCACCATTCAACTGTACAGAATTTGAAAATAAATCTATTCCTCTTTCAGAACTGTGGCTCATATTTCATCTCAAAAATATTTGTTTATGCAAAATTGAATAAGAAAATCCACCTGGAACCAAACCAGTTACTTTTTTTATTTTTATTTTTTTAAAGATTTTATTTATTTGACAGAGAGAGCACAAGCAGAGGGAGAGAGAGGGAGAAGCAGGCTCCCTGCTGAGCAAGGAGCCCGAAACCAGTTACTTTTAAAAAATGACTATTTCCTTCTTTTAAAAAAATTTCTAATTGTGGTAAAAAAAAAAAAAAAAAAAAAAAAAAAACCACTAACATAAAATTTACTATCTTAATCCTTTTTACGTGTGGAGTTCAGTAGTGTTGAACATATTCACATTGTTGTGCAACAGAACTCTGGAACCTTTTCATCTTGCAAAATTGAAACTGTACCCATTCAACAATTCCCATTCCTGCCTCTCCCCAGTCTCTGCTAACCACCATTCTACTTTGTTTCTATGAATTTGACTATTTTAGATACCTTCTAAGTGGAATCACACAGTATTTGTCTTCTGTGCCTGGCTTATTTCACTTAGCATAAAGTCCTTAAGGTCCATCCAAACTGTAGCACATGACAGGATTTCCTTCCTTTTCAAGGCTGAATATCCCACTGTACATGAGACCACATGGTGTTTATCCATTAATCCGCTGATTGGCATTTGGGTTGTTTCCATCTCTTAGCTATTGTGAAGAATGCTGCTATAAATATGGGTGTGCAAATATCTGAGACCCTGCTTTCAATTCTTCTGGGATATATACCCAGGAGTGGGATTGCTAGATAATATGATACATCTATTTTAAATTTTTTGAGGACCTGTGGTCCTGTTTTCCACAGCGGAAATGCCACTACCAGCGCACAAGGGTTCTAATTTCTCCACATCTTCACCAACACTTGTTATTTTCTGTTTTTTGACATCCTAATGGGTGTGAGATGACAGCACATTGTGACTCTGATTTGTATTTCCCTAATGATACTGATACTGGGCATCTTTTCATATGTTTTTCGGCCATTTGTATATTATCTTTAGAGATTTTAACTACTTTTAAAGGCATACAGGCGACTTTTAAGTCACTATCCAAATTACAATTTCAATAAAAACTTATTTTTATAAAAGGATTCAAGACTATCTGAAGTTAGAATGTAAATAACACAATATTATTCTTTTTAAATCTCTATCATACCTGAAACATAACCCATATAAACCCAGCCAACAAAGCAAGTGATTTCACTTCCACATAGAAAGCAAACATTTGAAACATTACTAAAGATAAATTCATTTCATTGACATGCTGAGTAGACTTGCTATCTATAACTTTAAAATTGTTTATGGATTTTTCTGACAAGCGTGCATCAGATAATGATAAGGACATTCTAGAAGTGCTACGATCATCACCCCTGAAAGACACTTAAACTGACAAGGGGTTATTTTTATCATTTGGGGCTTTTTTGTATTCAGTAAACTTCAGTTGGAAAACATTCAGCCTGTGCTTTCCTATACTATTTCTTCAGGGTGTTTTCTTTCACTGGCTCCTGTTCTGGTGCTCTGCTTATGTCTGTGTTTCTCCAAGTAGGACCCCTAGACCACCTGCTTTGGCATGACCTGGATCATGTAAAACGGCAGGGACTGGTTCAAAAGGCAGATTTCTGGCCTCTACCCTGCCTTTCTCTTCTTCACGGCTCTTCTATGATGACACTGGACACATTCTACATTTCATTACTGTCTGTGTCCCCTTGCTTGAATTCAAGCTCCTTAAGGGAGCTCTGGTATTTTTTTTTGTTGTTGTTGTTCACTGCTGTATAACTAAGTGTCTAGAATATAATGCACAGATACTCAAATATTTACAGAATGCTGATGAACAAAACCATTTGTCAAGAGCATGTTAAAATCTGTCAAACTATATCATCTGATTTGGCACAAATTTATGGATTTATTCACTTTAAATTTTAATTAATATATTATGATGCTCTGTCAAGGTCACTATGCTTCCCATCTGCCCTAATTTCTGAATGAGTCTGAAAACATGTCACAATAAGATACAGGTTTCATACACTTCAATCCCAAACTATGTCATGAATTTCCACTATCTACAGAAAAAGTCTACATTTCTCAGAGTGGGTCTGAGGCCCTCCACGATCTTGTGCCAGCCTGCCTCTTTAGCCTCTTCTACAACATTCTCTCCTGCAGGCTCACTGACTTCTTGTATGTGTCCTTGTCTATTCCACTGTTTATGCCTTTCTGTCAGCCAGGAAAGCTATTTTATTTACCCTGTCATTTTGCCTAAATGCTACTCATTTTTCAAGCCACAGCTTAAAGGTCACCTCCACATAAAGCTTTCTCCCCAAATGGCAGAGCTGAATTTAACTGTCCTGTGTGTTCCTCAAGTTTGCATATACCAAACACTTAGCACAGTGCTTTGTATGCATTAATGGTCCCTAAGAACTTTTCATTGAATTTCCATGGGCTTAATTTTGAGGTGGGCTATAACTCACCAGTTGCAGAGTCTGGTTCAGAGTCATTAGCACTATCACCATCACTACCGTCCAAAAGAATCTTCCTCTGTTGTACCACAGATTTTGATGCTGCTTTTCTTTTCCCTTGAGCACCGTGAAAATCATCTTCCTCGGTAATCTTATCCAAATCTTCAGGAGAGGCGTAAAAATCAACGGAAAACTTTTGTGACAGGTAATATTGCAAGAGCTGCAGAACAGACTTCTATCACATCTGTTTTTTTGTTTTTGTTTTTGTTTTTGTTTTAATTTTATTTATTTATTCATGAGAGACAGAGAGAGAGAGAGAGAGAGAGAGAGAGAGGCAGAGGGAGAAGCAGGCTCCCAAGGAGCAGGGAGCCTGATGTGGGACTCGATCCCAGGACCCTGGGATCATGACCTGAGCCAAAGGCAGACGCTTAACCATCTGAGCCACCCAGGCGCCCCACATCTGTTGTTTTTATTTGCCCCGCTTCATCCCTTCACTGCTTCTGAGAGACCACAGAGTCCAACCTGGGTCAATCCCAGTACCTCAGGCTCCTGACAAAAGAGTCCAGTTTAAGGATAAGCGTGAGACTCAACTGAGGAGTCCTTCCCCAAGAAACGGTAAAAACTGGAGCTGGGAAGATGCAGCCCCTTTCTTCAGCGGTTGAGCTACTGGCTAGGAGCCGGGGGTCATCATGACCCTCCCCCAGGGAAGAAAAGAAAAATGGGTCTGCAGTAAAAGGGAAGAAAACTAAAACACAAAGAAACAAAGGAGAAGTGGTAAAGGGAACCTTGACAAATTTAAATATCTTGGTTCTAGCTACCGTGTCAGGTATTTAAATCAAAGTCAGAAAAACAGCAATGTTGACAGAGAAAGTAAATATTATTATTAATATCAAAACTTACCTAAATAATCACTGGCTACACTGCAATTGGAGATATGGGGAGCCTTATTTATTGTTCCGGTTTCGCTGCTGCCACATTTTTCGGTGCCTAAAGACAAGGAAGAAGGAAAAAGATAGAGGCACCTTAATCAGCCAAGGGGCAGAAATAGGAAAATTGGTGCTCCAATGTAAAAGCAACCAGATACAGATGAATGATCCAAACTCAGAGCACAATGATTTACCTTGGAAAGGTTAGCATATGGTTAGGAGTTTGGGCTCTGAAATCACACAGATTTAGACTTCAGTTGAAATTCAGGCTCTATCATTTACATTGGCTATATGGCCACAGGAAAGTTGCTTATCCTCTCTAAGACTTAATGTCTTCATATATCATATGGAGATAAAAAATAGTGTGTGGAATAATTGGGTTTATTGTGGGGGATTAAATGTCGATCACATATAGGAATTGCTTATTGTAGTGCCCAGCACATAGGAAACAGTCAATAAATATTAACTATCATTTCCATGTAAGCTGATACATGCTCTTACTAACAAAGCCTCTTCAATCATTATAATAATCTTAAAATGATTTAAAGTATTTCAAGAGGACTTTAAGTCATAATAATTGGTACTATTAAATCCCATTGCTATAAAGGGCATTCATCTATGAGAAGTGGTACTTCCAAGGAAATCCTGCTATGTCTTCTACCCTCTCTTACTGGAGAGAGATGAATTTCATTTTCTCAATTTTTGGATATAAGATAATTCTCTTTTTACATTTCTTTCATTTCCTGATTACTAAATGGCTCCCTAATCAACAGTGTCTCATTCATTTCCAAATAGGAGGCAATACTGATTTAAACATCTATACCCCTAAATAAGCTAATAAGTTAAAAATATCCTCCAACACAAGTTAAGCCAAAACAATTTCATCCAAAAAGTATTTTAACAGTTTGAATATCTTTTCCAGGAATAATGATTTCTGCCTCTCCAGAATATCAATATTGCCATCTGCTGCAGAGTTGCCAGAAAAATCGGAGAAAAACCAGAGAAATCCACAAGTCACACATCTTTTATGTCCACTGAGCTCGCTAACCAAACTAGTATCTTTAACCTGTAAATAATAAAAACTACCACTACCAGGTCATGTTTAAAGGATTTGAATTTTGAGAGAAAACAGGTGGATTGTTAGGATTGTATAGACCAATTCATTTGATCAAGAAATTAAATTTCCACTGTAAACAAAAATGTAGCTTGAACATCCAAGCTCAAAGTCCACGACCACAAGTTTACATTAAGTGTTAAGCAGAGATATGTGTGTGTGTGGGGGGGGAACGTAGACTTATGCAGCAGAATAAACAACCAAATCTAATTGTGCCCTCTGCAAATTGTTCCACTTGTTGTCCATAGTATTAAAATTTTACTCTTTCCTCTGTGAAGGCTCATCCAGAGAAATGATGACAAAAACACAAGGTTATAAAGATAAATATATGGAAAATAAAGTTACTTTTATCTTGAGCCTCTTCCATATCAATGGTGACTGTTGAAAGTTCCTTCACTGATAAAGCTAGTGCGACTTCTAAGTCCCGCTGGTAGAGCTTGTCATCTAAAGCCATCCTAAGGTGGACACACAAACAAAAATCAGTTTTTAAAAATACCAATCTCAACCAAACAGCAAAATCTGTGATTTTCCTAAATTACTATTTAAGAGCTGCCAACTCACAAAAATGTTTTTAAACGGTAATCATGATCATAATTGATTTTACTAACAACACTGCTAATATGTAGTAATGTCATGTTACATCTAGCACAAGAAACTGAAAAGAGCAGCAAGCACCATTGTTAAGTACTGTTTCCTTTCTGTGTAATGTCAGTCCTTACTACCAACTCCAAGCAGCTGCTCAACCTAGAATAAAGATGTGGCTCAACAACCCACTTAGAAATCTTCTTTGACCTCACTCACACCTCCCTAGACAAGTATTATAGCTCTTATATTAAACTGGTTTTTAACATCTGTTCCTCCCAATCTCAACTTTAACAAATATGTCACCAAGTACTTACTGTGTATGAGGCACACACTAGATAGAATACTAAAAGTACCCTCAAGGAATCTGCAATTAATGAGGGTAGGGAAATAAGACATACTAATAATTATACTATATATGCAGATTATTATTATTATTATCTCCTATTCAAGGTAGTCAAAAGTGCTATGGTAAGAAAAGAAATCAAAGATTTTTTTAAAAAAGGTTATATAAGGACAAAATACTGAGATGCACCTTGAGGGATTATTTTCTAAAAACAAGTTTTATTGAGATATAATTTACATAGCATAAAACTCACCCTTTTAAAGTGTACAATTCAGCAGTCTATAGTATATTCAGAGTCGAGAAACCATCACTGCTATCTAATTTCAGAATATTTTCATCACCCCAAAAAGAAACCCTATATCCATTAGTAGTCACTCCCTGCTTACCCCTCCCCAGCACCTGGCAACCACTAATCTACTTTCTGTTTCTATGGACTCACCTGTTCCAGACATTTCATATCAATGGAATCATATACGTGGACTTTTATGTTTGGCTTCTTTTGCTCAGCATGTTTTCAAGGTTCATCCATGTTGTAGCATATATCAGGACTTCTTTTTATTGCTGAATGATAGTCCAGTGTATGGACAGACCATATTTTATTTATCCATTCACCAGTTGGTAGACATTTGGATTGCTTCCATTTTTTGGCTATTATGAATGATGCTATGAACCTTCATGTCCAAGTTTTTGTATGGCTATATGTTTTCATTTCTCCTGGGTATATACCTAGGCTGGGTTATAAAATAACTCTGTGTTTAACATTTGGAGGAACTGCTAACTCTGCTTTCCAATGTGGCTGCACCATTTTACATCCCCAGCAACAATGTGTCAGAGTTCCAATTGCTCCACATCCTCTCACTGGCTATTGTCTGTCTTTTTGATTATGGCCATCCCAACGGGTGTGGGTGTGAAGTACCGTCTCACCACAGTATTGATTTGCACTTCCCTGATGGCTAAGACTGTCAAGCATCTTTTATGTGCTTATTAGCCATTTGTAGATCTTCTTTGGAGAAATGTCTACTCAAATCCTTTGTCCATTTTGTAAATTGGGTTATTAGTCTTTTATTGTTGAGTTGTAAGAGTTCTTTATATATTCTGAATACAAATCCCTCATCAATTATATGATTGGGAAATATTCTCTCCCATTTGTAGGTTATTTTTTCACTGTATTTAAAATGCAGTACAAGGAGCTCGAAAACAAAAATGAAAAAAGAGAAAAAAGTAAAGAGCAGGACATGGGGTAAATTTCTCTGTTAATGAACTCTTCTCATACTCGCAGCAGTGAACCGTATCATACCCCATGTTCCATTTGTTAATACTCCCATCTGCGTTGGTGGTATAGTGGTGAGCATAGCTGCCTTCCATTTGTTAATACTCCCCTTCTGCCCATCTCCTCTCCATACTACAGGTTTGGGGCCTCTCGGGACTTCCTTCTCTCATTCTCTCTTCTCTCTTGGTACTAACTAATGGAAATCCTATAGTCTACAAACTATAGGACCTTCTCAGTGCTGGACAAGTCTCAACAATATAAAGAGAAAACATCTTTTACCTACAGGAAAATAACATGGTTTTAATTTTTAGAAGACTATCCTTACAAATGTAATTTTTAACAAAGTAGTCTTATAAGACTTGAGGACTTTAGAGACAGGTACAGAGTCCTATCAAAGTAAGCTGTAACTCCTAAACTTTGTAATTATGATTATCTTAATACTTAAATGAGTATTTCCTTACATGTTTGTGAATTTCTTTTTTAAGGCAGAAAGTCACAAGAGGATTAATGGTACATCCCTGTTCTCTTACACCCACTAAATAAAATAATACCTAGGACTCTGCTCAAGTAATAATTTAAACCAAGAGTTCAAATCTGTCCCTCTCTTAAATTAACACATCTAATGTATATTTACTATATGTCTTACCTCTCACCTTTTTTTAGGGGTTTTCTCTTGTTGTGAGATATCTTCTTTCTGGAGATTCTTCAGTTTAGGTTTCCTTGTTTCTAGTTTTAACTCCTTTGGTGTTGTTCTGGGTTTCTTATTTAAAGGTGCAGTTGCAGAAACAAAGTCATCTATTTATGTGTGAATCAAAAATAAAAGAATCTATGACATTGCTTTTCATAAGTAAGAAATAAAAACATTTTCTGAGCAGTTGAAATTCATTACAGTGTGTGTTCAAGTTTTAAACATTAAGAAAATTGTTTAACTGCCACAATGTAAAAAATGTGGTTGGCATATTATTTTTCTTTATTCTCACTCATGCTTTTCAACTTTGTCGTAGTGGCCTTTATTTATGAAATTATCAGTCTAGCAAAAACTGATACAGTTCCGGTGACACTCAACATAAAACTGCTGCTATAGCTTTTATACTCATGCGTGACACACGCGTGAATAACTTCCGGGCACATGTAGTCTTAATTGCAGCTTTAGTATTAATACATGTTGTCTCTTTAGAGATTCCCAGAGTAGGAATATGATAACTCGTGGCTTGTCCCCCAACTCCACTCCATAATGTCTAGAACACAACTGGCAATTTATAAAAATCTACTGACCTACTGATAATAGTAATAAAAAGCTACAAGTTAGAGTCTCTACAATTTTCTCCCAAGTTTTAGACACACTTATGGTTGAGCCCAATGCAAAAAACAGGTTCCTTCAAACCTCAGGATTACAAAACATTTGACTCACAGAAAGCTCTGGTGGTCTGAGAAGTACAGAACCTACTTCGAAGTATAATGTAATCTAACTAAATGTTTCTCACACTTTCTGACCAAAATCCCCTTAATAGCAGAGACAAAAAAATACATAACCCAATAGGGTATAGCTTACTCCTAGCCTTTCTTCGAGGTCTTTTTTTTTTCTCCTAAGTTTTTATTTAAATTCCTGCTAGTTAACATACAGTGTAATGTGTACTAGAATTTAGTGATTCAACACTTATAATCAACACCCAGCGCGCATCACAAGTGGTGCCCTCCTTAATCCCCATCACCTATTTCCCCCGTCCCCCCCCCCCACTCAGCCCCGCTCTGGTAACCATCAGTTTGTTCTCTATAGTTAAGAGTCTATTTCTTGGGGTGCCTGGGTGGCTCAGTCATTAAGCGTCTGCCTTCGGCTCAGGTCATGATCCCAGGGTCCTGGGATCGAGTCCCGCATCAGGCTCCCTGCTCTGCAGGAAGCCTGCTTCTCCCTCTCCCACTCCCTCTGCTTGTGTTCCCTCTCTCGCTGTGTCTCTGTCAAATAAATAAATAAAATTTAAAAAAAAAAAGTCTATTTCTTGGTTTGCCTCTCTTCCCCCCACCATGTTCATTTGTTTTGTTTTTAAAATTCCACATGAGTGAGATCATATGGTATTTCTTTCTCTGATGTATTTCACTTAGCATAATACACTTTAGCTCTATCCATGTCATTGCAAATGTAAGATTTCATTCTTCTTTATGGCTGAGTAATATATGATCCAGCAATTGCACTAGTAGGTATTTACCCAAAGGATACAAAAATACTAATTTGAAGGGATACACACACCCTGATGTTTATACCAGCATTATTTACAATAGCCAAATTATGGAAAGAGCCCGAATGTCCACTGACCGATGAATGGATAAAGAAGATGTGGTATATAAAATCTTGTTTTATTGTACAATTAATGGGCATTTCACATTATATTCTGTAACACATTTGTGTTTCAAAAGACAATGTGTTTCTTCTTAAGGAGAGGGATAGGAGGAGACAAATCCCACTATGAGAAACAAGAACCTAGAATAGTTTAGATCTAAAGAGCCATTTCACCTGGCCCTGTTCATTTATCACTTACCCACATAATTCTTATCAGTGTAATTATCAGCATAATCATCCCAAATGCTTAGAAGGTAATTTTTGCAGCCCTAGCTCATATACAATTGAGCAATATGTTCAATGTTAGAATTCTATATGTCATATAAATTCTGAGAAAATAGATTTCCAAATTTTTAAAGCAAAAATATGAATCTCCACTTACCATCACTGTCAGAATTCTCAAACTGTGAATAATTGACTGGTTTCTTATGCCTATGACCAAGAGAGAAATTTTTTAATTACACAAATACCAATTTCCCACCTCCAATCCTTAAGACCATTAACAGTCTTGAGTAAAGGAAAATGTGTTTCGATTCTCTTAAGAATACTTAAACTTGAAACACAAGTTAGATTTTACAGTTGGAACTTAGCATTAGCTGAAGTAATTACAACTATACTTGATATACCTGATAAGGAAAAAATGAATTCAGATGAACCCTCAAAGTAAAAATAATCAATATCATTAACATAATTTACATACTGTGTAATTGCTGTGAGGTGCTTATAAGTTCCTGTTATACGTATTCTTTTGTTTTATGTGCTCATTCTGTCTTCTTATTTGATTAAAAACTTGACACTGAAAGCTATTTTCTCTCTTTTTTTAATCTCCCCACAATACTAAATAATGTTCTTTATGCACTGGACAGCGAAACAATGGTGAGTGACTTTGTACCTGCCACCTGAAACAAATCTTTTACTACTTTAGAGAGCCATTAGAAGAAAGTGATATTCAAAGTGGAAAAAATAAACTCACTTTCTTCCCCCTTCCTCTAGGCACTAAATGAAATGGCATTGTGGTTTTCTTTTCTACCTTTTGCCAAATACCCAAGTGTGAATAACCTAGTAGGCCAGTTGTTCTTTCAAGTAAAATGATGTTCTATGGAAAAGAAGTCAGTTCAGCTCCCAACTCAATCTCATAAGTGCTTTCCCTGAAGACAAACACTGTAGAAGTAGTTTATGTGTATATACGTAACTCTTATTACTCTCCTAATCTTTGGAGCTAAAGATTTTGAAAGCTGAATAAAATACAAAAACCCCTTTACAAACTCTGAAGACTGAATAATAGTAAAATATAATAAAACCTCTTAAAAAAATAAGTATGCTCAACAGTTGAGCTATAATGAATATGAGAATTCTTACTGCTTCATCAAACACATTCTTAAGTGAAACTGGCATTTTCTCTTTTTTTTTTTTTGTACTGAGTGTGCAGCAGTAAAGAATACAAAGATACTCGTGCAGTTCAGTGCCACTGCCTTGATTTGTGCTGAGCTTCCAGCAGTTATGCCACCATTGCAGTGCAGATGACAGAACAATGAATAAAGCGAGCAATGTCTCAGGATGACTATGAAAATAGTTTTGACCTGAGAAGGTTTCAGGGAACCATAGGGGTCTGTAGCTGGTACTTTGACAACTGCTATTCCAGACAAGGGGATTATGTCTTTGCTACTTGGGTGTTTAAAATTCATTTCAGACTTCATGTGCTCAAAATGGAACTCCTGATCCCCCACACCTCCTGAACCTGTTCCCTTTCCTAGTCTTCCCCACCTTGGTTAGTACAAAGATCATCCATTCAAGTAGCTCAGGCCAGAAATACTGTGAAATCATCCTTGATTCTTTTCTCCCCCTACCTCTACATCCACTTCATCCGCAAATTCTGTCAGCAGTATCTCCAAAATATATCCCAAATTCATCTGTCCCATTCCATGTCCACTGGTAACACCCCACTCCAAACCACTATCCAATGATATAGCAGTTTCCCTGTTCCCATTCTGGTCACCCCATCTTACATTCTTTCTCCAACAGAAGCCAGTGAACTTTATAAAACCAAAATTAGATTTCCTTGACCTACTTAAAACTCTCCATTGGCTTCCCATTGTACGTAGAATAAAATTCAAACTCCTTTTAAAGCCTACAAGGTCCTACCTACTCTGGCCCCTGCCTATTTCTCTGACCTAACCCCCTACAATTCTCCCCACTGCTTGCTAATGCTACAGCTTTAGTGGCCTTCTTTCTGCTCCTCGAACATAGTCAAGCTCAGGGCCTTGGCTCTTGTCCCCCTCTACCTGGAGTGTCCCAGATTTTCACTGGCTAGCTCCTTCTCATCATTCATATCTCTAATCATGTATTATCTCTGCAGAGAGGCACATCCTAACTACACTATTTAAAATAAGATTTTCCTCCTTCTCACTCTCCATCACTTCGCAGTATTTATTTGTGGCCCCCTAACCTTACCCCTTGACTTGAATGTAACCTCCCACAATTAGTACAGTATACAGGTAACTTTCTAAATGAATGGCTGACTCTAGGCCTCCATAGCACTCCACTGTGGTTAGGTAGGGGAACAGTTTCAAAGAGTATAATGGAAAGCACAGAGGATCTGGAGCCAGATGATTTAGGTTTGAGTGTTATCCTGCCACTCACTAGCTGTGTGACTCACCTAAATTGGCCTAGGAGTTTCAATCGATAAAAACAGGGATACCTAAACTGTTATATCAAAGAACTACAGTGATGAAAAAACGAAATAACATGCAAGTAGGAGCTCGGTGAAATGTAAAGCGCTGTTCGAACGCTTACACAACCAGGGCTTCTTTGAATGGGGTCGGTAAAAGAATCCGCAATTGCTGCGAAGGGGGGGCAAACAGAAGGGAAAAGCTAGCATGCTAAGATACGTCTGCGGATTGGGTGACTCTCAGTGGAGACTGGAGAGCGTCCCAGAAACCGTCCATCCCACCCCACCTTCGCTACCCTCCGTCCTATTCGGCCCTTCCCCCTCAATCGGATGTAGACGAAGTTGCCTACAGCGTCTTCCTGCCTCTTCTCCCCATCCCCGGCGCTGTCGCGAACTACTCACCTCACAGGCCGCACCATGGCCCCCTCCAATGCTGAAAATTCGCAGCTTTCAAGTTCTTGCTGGCAGCAGCGGCAGTTTCAATTCCCGCCCAAAACCAGACACAGGAGCTCTCCGCCCCCTACCACCAGCCCTCCAATGATTACCAGCCATCCTTGCAGCTGCGCATGCGCTCTGAGAAGGCCTAAGTGCTCACGCCGTTCCCAAGGCATTGCCCTTCCGCATCCGGTCTACCAAAGCTGAGTTTGTGCTTTGCCTTTGCACTTTCGCTACGACAGTGGATTCCTTTTTTTTTTTTTTTTTTTGCGCCTTCTCTGAAATTCACAGTAACAGTATAAATACACCTTATTACATTTTTAAATGACCAAATTGAGGCAGGATGGAAAAACGGGGCACTTAGACTGAGGAATTTTCTATAGAGTGCCGGGAAAGAGGAAAAAGTATGGGCGAATCTGCTGAAGCGAATCTGTTAGCTGTAAAAACAAGTGGGTAAGTCAGCTGATGTTCCCTGTGCCCCAGCTCATTGACTGCTCGGAGTGTGCGGTCAGCTCAGGACTTCGGAGCTAGGGAAGGTGAGCCCAGAACCACGAGCGAGGAATCCCTTTGAGACTGAGACCGCCTAATGGAGCGGGTGTTCTCACTGGGCTGGAGCTTCTCGCGCCGGCAGCCTGCCCTCCCTTTCCTGCACTCAGAACCTGCGCTCTGTTGGCGGCAGGAGTTCGGTCCAGCCCTCCTCCTCCCATCCCAATTTTGCCTGGGAAACCTTCCTTAATTTCACCCCTGCTAAAAAAAAATTAAAGTGGGACTAAAGGGAACTAAAGAAGGGAACTAAAGTTTCAGTTTGTTGAAACATAATAAGTTTAAATGTTGAGCCGTTTGAAATCGGAGCTAATGGTTTTTGTTGACCGAAAATATTGAATCTAAACAAGATTAGATCATAACCCATTTATCCGTAACTTCAGTTCCCTTTTACAGTGTTCCCTTACTGCTTTTGTCTTCATCATGTATACTCAGTCAGCAACCTGTGATTTTTTATTATTATTATGTTCTTAGAGAACTTTTATTATTATTACTAGCCTTCATCTATTGATCATCTTGTTTGTCAGATGCTTCGTATTTATTATTCGACTAATCCTTATGATAATCTTACAAATTAAAAGACTTCTCCGGTGCCCATCTAAGCTGAAACCTGAAGAATGAGTAGCTGTTATCCAAGGAAAGAAAAGCAGTAAGAGTGCTCTAGGCAAAGAAAAAGCATTCAAAACGGTTGGAAGTGGAAAGAGAGGTTTGGTGTTGAAAAGAGTTCAGTATGACTGCAAAATGGTTTGTGAATTTGTGTGTTGCGGATGAAGGGATGCAGGTGCTGGGGGAAAGACGTCTGGAAATATAAACATTGATACTGGGTATAGGAGTTTGAATTTTATCCTGAGAGCAGTGGAATGTGATCAAAAGTTTTTAAGCAGATGAGCAACATGATCAGATAGGCACTTTGGAAAGATTACTATAACTTCAGTATAGAGAATACTATGAAAACTGTTTTGATGGTGAAAAGTGTAGAGATGGAGTTTAGCAAGGAGGCTGATAAATATCCTCAATTGATATTGATTCTTACTCTTTGTGGCCAGATTTTCTTCTTTTGAAAAGTGTCCAGTTTACCTTTTTTTGTATGTCTTTTTCCCACATGGAAATCTTTCCAACACCATCTTTCTTCCATCCGTGCCCAGTAAGATCTCATAACATCGAAGATCTTCAAGATCACTTCTTGGTCCCTGATCTATTTCTTTGACTTTGTATTCACCAGTTGTTTCATAACTCTGTATCTGTCTACCCATTCATCTCTTCCTAAAAATTTTCTCTGCTCTTCTCTCCATGTTCTCTCTCTATTCTTGAGAACCCTGCCTAGGAGTGCAAAATACTTTATGGGCACAATGTTTTTTTTTTTTCTTTCCTAAGTGAAGTTTAAAAGGAACTTTTTTCATTAAAAAAAGAAGCACTTCATTTCCTTCATGAAGGTGAAAATGCAGGGATAAAGGTAGGAAAACCTAGAATAATTAGCTTTGAGTCACACAAAATCACTGAGTGGTGGAACGTTTTCTTAAAAGTGGTACAACAATAAGGAAACATTATGATTTTTATGGACTTATGATCTGCTGGGCTTATGTTTGTTTGTTCTATAGAAATCCTGCCAAAGAAGATGAAGAAAAGCAGAGAAAGATTCTGCAACACAGAGAGGGAATTTGTATATGAATTCAAAGTAGGAAGTCAGTGCTTAGAACTGAGGGTGCCCCTCAAATTTCCTATTCAAGAGAATGCCAGTCATTTACATGGGCGTCTGATGCTGCTGCACAGTTTACCATGCTTTATAGAAAAAGGTGAGAACTGATTTTTTTAAGAGTTTATTTGTTTATTTTAGAGAGAGTGAGCATGTGGGGGTGGGGGAGGGGCAGAGGGAGAGAATCTTCAAGCTAACTGCCTGCTGAGCACAGAGCCCAACATGGGGCTGCGTCTCATGACCATGAGATCATGACCTGAGCCAAAACCAAGAATTGGATGCTTAACCGACTTAGCCACCCAGGCACTCCAAGGACTGATTGTTTTTTTTAAAGGTTTATTTATTTGAGAGAGAGCCACGCACATGTGTGCGCAAGTGGAGGGAGGGGTAGAGGGAGAGAATCTTTAGGCAGACTCCCCACTGAGCATGGAGCCCAACACTGGGCTCGATATCGTGACCCATGAGATCATGACCTCACCCAAAATCAAGAATCAGACACTTAACCAGCTGAGCCACTGAGGTGCCCTGAGGACTGATTTTTTTTAACACTTTATTATTAATTACACTTTATTATTTTCTGATAGTCTCTTTCCTTAGACATTTCGTATTAGAAAGCTTAAGCCTGAGAAGCTTGAAACAGCCATAAAATATGAAGTGTTTAACTGCTTCCTAGAATAAAAAGGTTCCCCAGGCCTTTGTTATTGAGTGTTTTTTTTCCCTATAACCCTTGTAGTTGTTTATTGGGCAATTTAGTATAAAAACTAATTTACAGGGGTGCTGGGGGACTCAGTTGGCTAAGACTCTTGATCTCAGCTCAGATCTTGATCTCAGGGTTGTGAGTTCAAGCCCCACATTTAAAAAGATTAAAAAATAAATAAATGAAAATCAATTTATATAATGAAAAATTAGTTATAAGGTTTGGGTTAGAATGCTTACTCTCTTAATTTAGTTGGGTGGATACATTTCAGCTATCAGTAATTATGACATTATAGAATTGTATTGCTAAATGCATTGCCCTTTTAATGATCTGGTCCTCAATTCCTGAGATGTCATGGAAAGGAAGGAATACTAATCTTTGAATAATTTTTGCTTACCTAAATTAATTCATAAGGTCGTCTGTATTAAATCCTTTTTAAAAGGTCTCTATGTTCTATGTCACAAATGAGAAAAACATTTTAAGCTGAGAATATGTTAGATCATAGAGCTAAAGGGAATCTAGGAACTTTTTAACACAATCTCATTGTACAAATAAGGAAACTAGTACACTGAAAAGTTAAATTTTTTGCCTAAGGCAGTGGTTCCCATAGGTTGTTCCTTGATCAGAAGCTACAGCATCACTTGGAACCTTGTTAGAAATGCACATTCTTGGGCCTCGCCCCATTCTTTCAGAATCAGACACTCTGGGGGTGGCATGTAGCAATCTATGTCAGTAAGCCCTCCAGGGATTTCTGATGCATGCTAAAAATTGAGAACCACTGGTCTAAAGCTACAAACATAGTGACAGAGCCAAAACCAGAACACAAGTATCCTGATTTCTGTCCCTGTGCTCTTTCCATTATATCATCTCTAAGTAGTGTCTCTAAAACTGGAATTCTAGATCATCCCAATTAAATCCATTTTAATATGCTAATCATTCAATTTCTCTTTCAAATTCAAGGACTGTAACTCTATGTATAGGAAGCTTTTTCATTTAAGTACAGTAACCTTCAGAACCTCAAAATCTGTAGATTTTTCTTCATGTGCTTTTACCTGCTCAGTTTCAAACTGAAGAATCAGACTTAAGAAAATAATGTTTTAAATTAGTATCAAGGTTATACATAAGAATTTTGACCATTCTCAATGCAATAACCTGTAATAGTAAAGAAAAATAATTGTGAAACTAGTCAAATGATCCCCAAGCTGATTTTACTGTATTTAGACATTAAGTATACAAGGTTGATAAAATAAAATTTCACATTGGAATGCTTATTCAGGTAAAATGTTCCCTGTTTACTTCAGGATTTTGCTGATGTTGGCATTTCTTATCCCTGTTACAGACTTAAAAGAAGCTCTGAGCCAGTTTATAGAAGAAGAATCCCTCAGAGATTATGACAGAGATGCCGAAGCATCCCTGGAAACTGTGAAATCAGGTGAAGTAGATTTACATCAGCTGGCCAGTTCATGGGCCAAAGCTTATGTTGAGGTAAGAAAATAGATCAGATTGTAAATATCAGGGATATTTTAGACTTTGATGAAGCTTTTAAATTGCTAAAGTAATACTGAAACAGTTGTGGAGTCCTTTTTTCTCTACATACAAGGTTCTATTCCATAATATGTAACCTATATTGATGTTCCTGTGCCTCCTTCCTATATGAGGGTGAGCACCAAATACTTTATGTAATATCTTTGTAAAAGAGAAGCTACTTTTATATTTCTAACCAGCACAGGGTTGGCAGATTTAGCAATTAAAAATACAGGGCACCCAAATCTCAAAGAATGAATAATTTTTTAGTATAAGTATATCCCACATATTATATGGAACATACTTACAGTAAAATTTATTCTTTTCTTATCTGAAATTCTAATTTAACCAGGTGACCTGTATTTTATCTGGCAACCTTAAACTAGCAGTAGTAGTTCCTTTTAGGCTTTTACTTTTGTCCTCTCACTTATCCTCACTGTTGTTGTTGTTGCCTTTTTTGATTTGTTTTGTTTTAGAGAGAGCAAGCGGGCGTGAGTTGGGGGCAGAGGGGCAGAGGGAGAGAGAATCTTAAGCAGGCTGCCTGCTTAGTGCGGAGCCCAACGCGGGGCTCGATCTCAACCCTGAGATCATGACCTGAACCCAGGCACCCTTCACTGTTGTTTTTATAGTTACATAATGTCATCACTTTTCCATTTAAATAATATATCTTATTTCATAGAGTCTAAGATGCCATTGATCATAACACGCACCATTAATTTATTTACTACCGAGATAGAACACCACCATCAATTAAGCAATGGTAGAATACCAAGATACCATCAGTATAAGACACATTCTGATTTCTCAGAGCTGTAATGTGAAAAAATATGCATCTTAGAATTGATGAGATACAGTTGAGAATCTACGGCATGCCAGGTACTGTACTGTGCCAGGTATTGGACATAAAGTGGTGAGCAAGATAGACACAAAATGAAATTTACATTTAAGTTAAGGAGCCAGAAACAGAACTACATAAACAGACAAATTCTATAATTGCAAGCTATAATGAGTGAATTACATCCCACTTTAAGCAACTTGGTCTATGAGAATTTGAAAATCAATTTTATGGGGTCATATTTTGTTGTTCAAAGCAGTTTGCTTCATGTCCGTTAAGGTTTCCTAGTATGTTTAAAAGATGACACTATTTACATGTATTATTTTGAATGTTAAGAACACAGTTGTTGCATTAAAAAAAAGATATGCCTGTAATAATTACTATTTAAAGAAACCTAATCTTTCTGCTGATAAAGGAATAAATAATTAAGATGTAGTTAAAGAATAATTCTACTTAATTTATTCAAGCAGTATTTTTTTGTACATCTAAAATGTACACAGCTGAGGATTTTAAGTCTTTGCCTTCAAGGAGCTTACAATCTAGTAGAAAGAGACAAAGAAATCTATAGCCAATAACACTGTGCAATCAGTGTTGGGATCAAGGTAAATACATGGGAGCATGTAGAGAAGTTGGGAGAAGAGTGGTCAAGAGTTCTTGAAGAAAGCAGTCAATTCCTCTTCTAGGATTGCTATTGTTTTGATACAAAATCTGGAAGTAGAACCTCTTCTAGCCCTGATTTGGTGTAACCAAAGAGAAAACTTCCCAAATGTTAGGTCAATAAGTGCTTATGTGTTTAAATTTATCTTATTATAAAAAAATAATTACCATATTCACTAATTTATGGTTTTCCTTATTCTTCTGCACATTAGCCATTCTAAAAATAAGAATTTGACTGTCTTCCAGATTAATGATCATAACAATAGTAATAATAATAGTAATATTAATATAACAAAATAAGAACACTCTATACTTATTCATTTAATCACAAGAGTGCAGATTTACAGTGAATTAAAATCAACAAGCCTCCATCGAGCAAGTACTCTGTTCTCACCCTCTACAAATTTAGTAGATACATAGCACCTCTTGTTACTTAGAGTTCAGCTTTCTAGCAATGCCAGGATTCTAGAAGTATAGTTGCTTGTTTGTTTTTAAAGAATTAAGAAAAGAAAGAGCAAAGAAACTAATACTAACAGTAAAAAAAGGAAATCTTGACTGTCAGGAAAATAACCGAGAAGACCTAAATATTGTTATACCCACTGGATGTATTCGGGCTGCCACTGGCTGTGAAAATTATAAAAGCTGAACAGCTAGTACAGGCTCAAGAATGTAGGAATCGGTGACTAAAAAGAAGGAATTGAAAGGGAAAAGGAAACAATGTTGCAGATCACCAAAGGGCCGGCAGAGATTAGAAGCTGCAGCCTTATGGAGATCGGAAGAATCCAAGTATGGCAGGCAGAAGACTGATAGTGGAAGCAGAATGGAGTAGAAGGGACAGAGGGGCTAACACATCGCTGCAGTATATGGGTAAACAGTATTTCAGTCACCTGAGAAGAATAACTGGACCATCAGGAAAAAGGTGAAATAGCATAATGTTTACAGTAATACTGATTACCTTGGTTATGAAGGAATGAGCTCCATTTACTATAAACGGACCTACTAGATATTTCAGATGCTAATATATTTAAATCACGAAACTTTTTCCTTAACCACCTTTTGATGAAGATCTTTTAAAAATGTAGTACAGGGGTACCTGGCTGGCTCAGTAGGAGCAGTGTGTGGCTCTTGATCTCAGGGTCATCAGTTCCAGCCCCATGTTGGGTGTAGATTACTTTAGATAAAGATAAATAAACTTTAAAAAAATTTTAAATAAGGAACGTAGTACACATTTCCTTGCTTTCTTAAACACAGTATATAAAATTCAGTTCCAACTCTTGAGGACCCCGAGTCATTACTATAAATATAAGTGATTATACCTTTACGTGATACAGTGAGGCACAGCTACAAGGAAGGACTGTCTGTCCCATCACTGCAGATGCAGTACACTGCAGAGATGTACTGAGTATGCTGCTGTTATATAAGGAATTTCCATTGTGGAGGACCATTGCCCCTGATAACAGAGCTGTACTTTAATGGATGTACTTGCCTGGTAGAGGAGATTCTGATGGCCTACTAAAATAAAGTGTGTATGACTGTGAATCCCTACTGTGTGGAGTAATTCTGTTTTCTTCTGTGTTTCCTTTTCTTGTCTACTGTCATAGGATCTATTGCTTGTCATCTTGTTCTGTTTTCAGCCTCTAAAAACCTTATATGGTTTTTTCCTAATCACAGCTGTGTCTTTGCTATTGCACTAATTTTTTAAAATAATGAGAAGTAAGCTTGGCTAGATGAGGAAAGCTAAACAGAGCCAAATATTGGCAAAATTGTGAAGTTGGCTATTTATTTTTGGTGGTGCCCTATCTTCCATTTCAGTATTGTCTTCTCAGGTCTCTTTGTATTCATCCATTCATCAAATGTGTACTGAGCTTCTGTTAGATATCAGATATTGTGTTAGGCACTTGGGGATAAGCAGAAAGAAAATAAGACACAGTTCTTACCTTCTCAGAGTTTATAGACTGTCAGCAGACAGATATTTAAAATTAAGTGCAGTGGGGCACCTGGGTGGCTCAGTCGGTTAAGCATCTGCCGTCAGCTCAGGTCATGATCTCAGGTCCTGGGATCGAGCCCCATGTGGGGCTCCCTGCTCAGCGGGGATCCTGCTTCTCCCTCTCCCTCTGCTCCTCCCCCACTCATGCACACTCTGTCTCTCTCTCTCTCAAGTAAATAAATAAAATCTTTAGAAAAATAAAATAAAATTAAGTGCAGTGAATGTGATAAGTGCTATGGTACAGGACAGTGCAAGGAGAGCACAAAGCAGGTACACCTATTCTAATCTAGAGAACTTCAGGAAAGCTTCCCACAGGAAAAAGAAAGTGAGTTGAGACCTGAAAGATTAGTTGGAAATAGGTAGGTGGAAGGTATGTGGTGGGAGAGGAGAAAAATAATACCCTAGGTAGAGGGTATAAATATAAAGGTTTGGAGGTGAGAGAGCCCATGGCACATTAGAAAAACTGAAAGTTGTTCAGAATGGCTAAGAAAGAGAGTTGCAGGCCATCTTGAGTTCTGTCTTTATGCCAAAGGTAATGAGCAGCTTTAAAAGAGTTTAGTAGAGGAGTAAGATGATGATCATATTTGCACTTCAGGAACGTCAGTTCAGTGCATTAGCATGAAGAGTTTATCCTGCAAGGGAGAAATACTGGAATAAGTTAGAGGACTGTTGTAGTTAGGGAAGAAATTATGAAAGCTTAGTCTAGAACAATGGTAGTTAAAATGGTAAAGAGAAGATAACAAATGACTTTTCATTCATATATTTGTTTATTCAGCAAATACTTTGTGTGGATCCTGTACTAGGCATTGGGGATGTATCAACATAACAAATCTGGTCCTTATTCCCATGGAACGGTAGTGAAGAAGACAGTTAATAAGTACATAAATTATAATTTTAAAAATGTTATTAAATAAGTAGGGTACTGTCATGGAGAACCATGAAGGGGGTTATAAACCTAATTTATATAGGATTAGAGAACTCTTCTCTAAGGTGTTAATATTTAAGCTGAGACATGAAAGATAAAAGATCAATTGGCTCAGATTTCTTGCTTGGACAACTGAGGGAATGGTGGAGTGGTGCCTCCCTTCACTTGAGCTCCCTTCACTTGAGAAGCAAGTTACAGCATAAAAATGATGGCTTCAGTTTATACCCTTTAAATGTGAAGTGCCTACAAGAGGCACCCATGTGGAGATGTCTCATAAGCACTTAGCTGTGTACACCTGGCACTCAGGAAAGATGATTGGATTGGAGACATGGGTATGGGAGTCATTCATACATAGATGAATTTTGAAGTCATGGAATGAATGAAATTGCCCAGGGTGACTATGTAGAAGGAAAAGAGTACATGCCTGTCCAGAATCCCAATGAAACCCTGCATTAGAATTGTCTGTTGACTTACCTGTATCTCCTGCTTGTATGGATAGCCACCTGGAAATGTTTAGTGTATTCTCTATTATAGCTCTGGTACGTAGCCCAGTGCCTGAAAATAACAGAGCTTTGGTATGGGTTGGATAGATGGGATAAGTAGATGGCAAAAAAAAAAAAAAAGATGGATGAATATACAAGTAAATGAACACACTAACACTTACGGGATGAACAGAGGAAGAAGAACCTGCAAAGGGAAGAGAGGAATTGGCCCAGGAAGTAGAAAGAAGACAGAAGATTATGGCTTCATGAAAGTTGAGAAAAAAGAGGTGCCAAGAAGGAGGGAATAGTTCATATGTCAAATGCTTCCAAGAAAATGAAGTGAGGAAAAGTCTCAAAAATATCCATTAGGTTTATCAGGTAATCTTTATCTGCAGCAAGATAGTTTTAATGGATTGGTGGGACTGAAACTAGATTTCAGTGACTTTAAGAATGTGTGGCAGTATTAAGGAAGGCACGTACTGCATGGAGCACTGGGTGTTATACGAAAACAATGGATCGTGGATCACCACATCAAAAACTAATGATGTATGGTGACTAACATAACATAATAAAATTTTTAAAATTAAAAAAAAAAAGAATGTGTGGAGTGTGGAAATAGAATGAGTATAGATAACTCAAGAAGCTTGGTTGCCTAAAGAAGAAGGATGAGACACTTGCAAAATGAAAACACAAGATCAGAGGTTTGTTTATGATGGTATCAATGAAGACTAGAAGGGATAGAATCCAGAACTCAAGTAGAGAATCTTGACCGGGAGGAGGTACATTTCTTCTGTTCTGGC
Organism: Mirounga leonina; assembly: GCF_011800145.1. Lineage (NCBI taxonomy): Eukaryota > Metazoa > Chordata > Mammalia > Carnivora > Phocidae > Mirounga > Mirounga leonina. The sequence goes on from NW_023270504.1 coordinate 26,902,272, forward strand.
AGAAAGGAAGAAGAAAAGGATGGATATAGATTCTGAAAATTTTACTGCTTTAGTAGCAGAAAGTTGAGGACATTTTCTTCTAACTGCTTCTACTCTATCTGGGAAATAAAAACAGGCCATGTGTTTAGATGAAGTGGGGAACTGATGACACAGTTGGATGTTTGAGGAGAGAACTGACCAGAAAAAGATAGGATTTCCAGGCATCATTGAAGGGAAAAGTTAGAGTAGCACCAATCTGTCATCATAAACTTTACAGTTTTGTAGTTTTTCTGCTGCAGCATTCTATAGCCTGACTGCAGGCATAGAGAAAAGGAGTAATACTAGAGTTTTGTTAGGTGGGCAAGAGAAAGAACATCAGTCAAGGGGGTTGAGGATTTTGGCAAGAAAATATTTGAATGCTGGACCATTCTCTAAACTACTTAGGGAAGAAAGTGAAGCTGGGCGGGACCTAATGGCTGATAAAATATAAGAACGTAGAAGGGTCTGTGCAGTGGAGATCCTGATGATTTAAAGAACTCATTGCCTGGGAGTAATTGAATGTGAATCTTGGTTGGAGGTTATAGTCAGACTGAATGTTTCAGTTTCAGAGGCTGAGCTGTTCCTGGGGATGACACAGAGTGGGGGACTCAGGGGGAGCAGAGGACTTAGTAAAGATAAGTTCAGGGAGGGGCGCCTGGGTGGCTCAGTGGTTAAGCGTCTGCCTTCAGTTTGGGTCATGGTCCCAGGGTCCTGGGATCGGGCCCCTCATCGGGCTCCCTGCTCCACGGGAAGCCTGCTTCTCCCTCTCCCTCTGTCCCTGCTTGTGTTCCCTCTCTCGCTATGTCTCTCTCTGTCAAATAAATAAAATCTTAAAAAAAAAAAAAAAAGATAAGTTCAGGGAAGCAAGAGGCAGGGCACTGGATTGGGTTACCCACATGGACATCCAGGTAACCCAGGCTGATGACAGGAGGTGGAACAGAGAGGAAGTCTGTGGTGTGAACTCAGGGCCAAAGCTTTATGCGGGAAGGTAGAGGTGGAGAAATAATGGCTTGGACATTAAATAGTTTTCTTTTTGCAGGCCTTTACTCAATGCCCCCATTCCCGTCAGCCATCACAGTTCCTTTCCTAGCATCCTCTCTCCTGAGGGGTTGGTATGAGTTAGGTTAGGGGAAAACTCTGTTTAGTGCTTCTCATGTAGGTAGTTTGTACCTATTGGTAAGGCTTGCTCTAGGCCAAGTGTTAAATTGATGCTGCCGGTTACTGTTGTTAGCTGATCTGGTTTGTGAGGTTCCTGAATATTTGGTACTATGTATGGGCAAGCAGATCTCTATGATCTCTCACGGGCTCCTTCCTACAAAGTTTTAGCCTGAACCTGAAGTGAATTTCGAACTGAACTTAAGTCACATGGGCTGCTTATAATTCCTGGAGCAGTTAGCAGAATGTGCTTTCAAGTTTTCAGAGGCATTAGAGCAGATGAAATCCATGTTCAAGATTCAGCTAGTCACCTTAAACTCTTCCCTCCTGATCTGGCAATTGATTGAAGTATAAGTGAAAGGTAAGGGATAAAGGTTTACCTGTTGATTGACCGATTTGAAGATACCTATTTCTGGGATATGTCCACTTGCTTTAGTTTTAAGTAAATTATTACTCTGAGTTATGTCCTCATCAATTACAGTTTTTATTTTCATTGGCAAGGAAAGGGAAGAATTCAGATTGTTCTTTTTTTATAGGTGTCTGTCTACAAAGATCAGTAATGGAAAAAACATTGAGTTCTTTGTGTTATTTCCACTTTTGCCATTAAATTGTATAATCTTTGACAAAGAACTGCTCAGCCAGTTTTCTCACCTATAAAAAGCATTGTGTCTGTCTGATGTATTGACATATCTCAGGTCCTTGGGACAGGCATCCGTACCTCCCCAATGGATATGTGTGCATACTTCCTTGGATGGATCCTTGTGTGTGTTGAGGGTATCCCTATTTTGCCTCTCTCCATATTTCTGTTTTTCTTGTTTATCAGTGTTTACTCAGTCCCTTATCATTTTTTTAAAGATTTTATTTATTTATTTGAGAGAGAGAAAGAGAGAGAGAGCACATGAGAGGGGGGGAGGGTCAGAGGGAGAAGCAGACTCCCTGCTGAGCGGAGAGCCTGATGTGGGACTCAATCCTGGGACTCCAGGATCATGACCTGAGCCGAAGGCAGTCGCTTAACCAACTGAGCCACCCAGGCACTCAGTCCCTTATCATTTTGATAGCTACTGTTTTCATATTCTTAAAAGCATATTCTTAAAAGTTTTCATATTCTTAAAACCATTTTAAGAAGAAAGAATACTAGAAAATCAAAATAATTGCATAGGTTTATCTTGATGTAAAATCCTACACATGAATTGGATTTTCAGGGTCATTGCATCACTAAACATGTGAGTATATATGTAACCTCATTTTCTAAATGTATATCCTATAAAACCTTTTTTAGCAATGTATTTTTAATAATGAGAAGCTTTTTTTTTCTAATTATAATAATATAAAGAAAGTTAAGGTCATCAGAAATCCTACATTCCTGAAATAGCTACCATTAGCATTTTGTTGATCATCCCTTTGTGTGTGTGTGTATGTGTGTGTGTTTTACAGAAATGTTATTCTGTAATTTTACAGAAATGTTAAAATTCTGTTATTTTACAGGAATGAGATCATAGCACCCTTAATTTTTTTTTCAATTATGAACACTTCCTATCCCTTCCTCCATATTAGTACCCCCTCCTCATTCCTACCTCCAGGTAATTCATATTACATCTTAGTTTATACTTTTCCATCTTTTTGTATACTCAAATAATCCTATATAACCTATATATACACATATATAAATAGAAGGTCTCTATCCTTGTCTGATGTACAAAAAAAAATTCATAATATATGTACTCGTCTAATAGTATAGTAAATGAAAATGCCGTGTCATGATTTAAGAATGTCTGTGTGTCATCTTGTAGACCACGTTAGAGCATGCAAGGCCTGAAGAGCCCAGCTGGGATGAAGATTTTGCAGATGTGTACCATGACCTAATCCATTCTCCAGCCTCTGAAACTCTCCTAAATTTGGAACATAATTACTTTGTTAGTATCTCAGAACTGATTGGCGAAAGAGATGTGGAGCTGAAAAAATTACGAGAGAGGTATTTCAGATTTCTTGCACTATCATAATTAAATGTCACATTGTCAGATACGATGGCTGCAGAATAATTGGTTTACATTTAATTGTAAAATTGAACAATAAAATAGAAAAAAGTTCTCTAATATTGGAAATTAATTTTCTTGTGTGTTTCAATCTGTAATTTCAGCTAGGAAGTCATCACACAGGCTTATAAAACTTCTCAAGTGATTTACCTGAATAAATTATGGTGACTTTATATATTATTTCTAATCTTTATATATTATTTCTAAGATCTAGGCACTGTGCAAAATGCTTTAGATGATGTCTTAGCCTGTTCAGGCTATAACAAAATACCATAGACTAGGTGGTTTAAACAAGAGAAATTTATTTCTACCAGTTCTGGAGGCTTAGTAGTTCAGGATCAAGGTGCCAGCAGATTTGGTATCTGGAAGACCTGTCTCCTGGCTTATAGACAGTGCCTTCTCAATGTGCGCTCCCATGGCCTTTCCTCAGTGTGTGGTCCTGGTGCGTCTCTTCTGGAGAGAGAGTTCTAGATACTAATTCCATCATGAGGGCTCCAACCTCATGACTTCTTCTAAACCCAATGACCTCCGAAGGCCCCACCTCCGAAAATCATCACATTGGGGGTTAGGGTTTCAACATACGAATTTGAGGAGACACAAACATGCAGTCCCTAACAGATGCCTTATCTCATTTGATTCTTACCGCAGCCCAACAATTATTACCCCCTTTTACAGATGAGGAAAATAAGTGAAATAACTTGTCTAAGGACAAGCTAGAATTTGAAGTCATAGCTCCACTCAAAAACTCTTAACCACTGTACCAAGCTCTCTCCCTATTTGGAACCTCTTTAAAACCCTGCCGTTACTAAGTTCATGGTCTCTTTCAGTTCACTTTTGTAAGTTTATTTACATGAGGGGAAAAAATAGCACTAGTATTATTCCAAGACATTTTAATTCATTGCATACAGTATTGAAAACAATGCTTTAGTGATTAATTTTTTTCCCTCCAGAGTAAGTAAAAAATTGCTAGCATTATTTATTTTAAAACATGACTTTCCAGATTGCTTCCTAGCAATTCTATAAAATATAATAATAATCAGGGTATGCTTCTTCTAAATAATCCATTTTAATCCAGCAGAATCTAATAACATTTATTACCTTAAAAACATTCACTTAAGACTTTAGGTATATGTGGTATTAAGATAATGTTTTGAGTGGCTGATGTGAAATTTCTTTAATTGTAAAAGTATATTAGGACCAAATCACATGTATTTCTTGTGACTGACTTGAGAGTCTGTCCCAAAGCTGGTTTGCTCCTGGCTCTCATTTGCTTTGCATTAGAAAACGTTGGGACCAGCAAGATGAGAATAATCTGTTATTTTGAGGGTTGTCATAGTTAGGAAAATTTAAAACGCAAAAATCATAAGCAAATTGATTTAGTAATTTTTTCCTGAGAAATACTCTTCTCCATACCAGATCAGCATTTTTACTATATTGCATAGGTTGGTACATTTTCATAACAGTTCTCCTCTCAACCTTTTATTTTCCTATCTAGTAAAATACTAGAACATTCCCTGTCAGAAAGAACTTGATATTTTGACATTTGTCACTCCGTATGGGTTTAGCTTTGCTGTTCAGCTGCATTGAGGCAGTTTATTCCTTTCTAGGTGGGATACCTGCAGTATGAGTCGTCACCAGGTAAAGAGTTGAAGCTGTGTCCCTGAGGGAGACAAAAATTTTATTTAGTCCTTTATTATGTAGCCAGTAAAACTGTGACTATATTTTTAGAGTAAGAACAAAATATAGGTTAGATTTATATAAGTATTCTTCCTCTGGGGAAGCTGCATTAATTTATTAATTATCTGCATTTACTGGTACTTCATACTTTTTTTTTCTATTGTGGAATAGTTTTTTTGTAGGAGTTTGGGTTTTTGTGGGGTTTTTTTGTAAGATTTTTTTAATTTATTTGACAGAGAGAGAGATAGCAAGAGCAGGAACACAAGCAGGGGGAGTGGGAGTGGGAGAAGCCGGCTTCCCGCTGAGCAGGGAGCCCGATGTGGGGCTCGATCCCAGGACCCTGGGATCATGATCTGAGCCGAAGGTAGACGCTTAACAACTGAGCCACGCAGGTGCCCTGGTTTATGTTATTTTTTGAAATGTCCTTTGGTCAAATCTCTTGATGGGGTTTTGCTTTTTTTTTCTTTGTAAACATAAACAATATTTAAATACATTTATTTTTTTTCTTAAGATTTTATTTATTTATTCGACAGATAGAGAGCATAAGTAGGCAGAGTGGCAGGCAGAGGGAGAAGGAGAAGCGGGCTCTCCGCTGAGCAGGGAGCCAGATGTGGGGCTCGATCCCAGGACCCCAGGATCATGACCTGAGCCGAAGGCAGCCGCTTAACCGACTGAGCCACCCCGGCGTCCCTAAATACATTTATTTTGACAACAATTTGTAGTTTATTCTCCACATACCCAAACTGTTAGCTTGAAAGGGAAAAATAAGCTAGGTTCCTCTTGAGGTAGGTGATTGTTGTAAAGGTTAACAGTATAACTTAAGACAAGTTAGACTTCACTGATAGCTATGGAAGTTCACCCAATTCATTTACCCAATGCATGAGCAGAAGTGACACATTTTCTTATTTCTCTTTTCATTTTAATTCCACTTTACATCTTTAAAAGACAGTTTCTTAGCACAGTATAATAATTTTTTCTGTTTTGTTCTGTTATAGCAGACTGTTATAATCGTTTTTTCTAAGTGTCTTCAAGATAATGTTCAGGTTGTTAGAATTATCACACCTGACATACTGAGCCAATACCTAGTTAGATAGAACTAGAAATATAATAAAATTTCCTTTCATCTTAATCCGAGAAAATGTATATTGTATCATTAACTGTATCATTAGCTCTTGCATTTCTGACACATTTAGGATGAAATGTTCGTGCAATTTCTTTTGTTGAATTATTTATTAGTCTTTTTTTCCTCACTGTTAATTTGCTGCTGTTAGCACACCAGATTTAAGATACAAAAATTTGAAGATACTCATTTATTGATATTTAAAGATACTAAATCTTTAAAACTTAAAAATGGCAATGATACTTTTTATCCACTAGAGGGAACATGCATAATGTAAAATATTAATCTATTTATATCAAAGTTTGTATTTATAATTGTCGCAGTTATTTCTGCTTTAATTAAAAATTTTACTTGCAAGCACCTGGCCCCCAATAGTTATAAAAAGTTATTGGGGTCACCTTCATTAGAATTAATTGAGGACTAAATGGTACTGAATATTTAATAGTAGGAGGTAAATACAGAAATGTATAAATAAATGTATAACATATAAATGAGTTTTATTTATCACATACATGTAAGTGTCTTAATCAGTTGTTATAATTAAGGATAAATTCTCTTTTAAGAGCGATTACATTAATTAGACTGATAGTAAAATCCTTTTCCTTAATGTCTTTATTTCATTCTTTTCACATTTGTTTGAAATATATTTTAGAACAAACTTTTTAAATACATTTATATTAGATAATTTTTTAATTTGAAAATTTTTAAGAACTTATTAAAACATACAGAAAAGACAACAACTGTAGGTGTACAATAAGTTTTTATAAAGTAAGCACACCCATGTAATCATCACTCAGCTCAAGAAATGGAATATTTCCAGCACTGCAAAAGGCTCCCCGGGGTCTTCTTGTCACAGCCCATCTCTCCCATAAATAACTGGTATCTGAACTTCTAATACCAGTGATTAGTTTTTCCTGTGGGAAAACCATGTTTAATTTCTGCACAAATGAAGAAGGTAAGGCTAAAACATACTTTAGAATGTATCTTATATTCCTCTATAAGGAGAACTTTGTGACTTAATACCAGTTTGATTCTTAGAACCTAATTGACAGCTTCGGGGATACTACAAGCTAACTTTCAGAGCTTGAAGTCACTTTAACTCCTGTGCGTATAAGTAGAAAATGTATTAAAGCTGGAGTCAGAGTATCTTCTTTGAAGAAATCTACAGATGAGAAAGGAATCTAGTTTCAAGCATCAGTCATGGAAATTGAAAGATTGCCTAGATTTTGACTGCTTTCACTTATGTGAAGCTTAGATCAAGATCTAGCTGTACAAATGACGCGTTATATGACATTATCATTATTCCCACATCCCCATTTCCAGGGCTTCAGAGTGATTTCTAGGTATTACAGTTGCTGTGCCTGGACATCTTCCTATAAAAGAAAAAATTTTATTTTCACTTCGTAGAGATTGTTTAATGAATCTGGAATGGCCATACCCCTTAAAGATATCATGAATAATATCTGATATGCTCATTTATGTTTTAGACAAGGCATTGAAATGGAAAAAGTGATGCAGGAATTGGGTAAATCACTGACAGATCAAGATGTAAATTCACTGGCTGCTCAGCATTTTGAATCCCAGCAAGTAAGTGAAGTGCAATGATTTTTATTTTATTTATTTATTTTTTTTAAGATTTTATTTATTTATTTGAGAGAGAGACTGAGATAGAGAGAGCATGAGAGGGGGGAGGGTCAGAGGGAGAAGCAGACCCCCTGCTGAGCAGGGAGTCGATGCGGGACTCGATCCCGGGACTCCAGGATCATGACCTGAGCTGAAGGCAGTCACTTAACCAACTGAGCCACCCAGGCGCCCAAAGTGCAATGATTTTTAGATACACAGTTGCATTTTCTTTCACTTATGTTTGTAAAAAAAAAAAAAAAATTGACCACTTGGTGTACTCTCTCTTTTGAGGACTTAGAAAATAAATGGTCAAATGAATTAAAACAATCAACTGCAATCCAGAAGCAAGAATATCAGGAATGGGTGATAAAACTTCATCAAGACCTAAAAAACCCTAACAACAGCTCCCTCAGGTATTAATCATCTATTGTTCTTGTTAGATGAAAGTTCATTGTTAGTAAGAGTTTGTATGTATTATAAAATTGAATCTTTTAGTTGTAGCTATTTTTAAGTTACCAATGACAGTTCAAGATAATTTTATACTTCTAACACCTTTGGTATTATCTGGATTTGTGTGGGTTATTTGGGAGGGGGGTAAATTGGTTGGCTTAAAATAGTGATTTGCCCCCTTAGAACTTAGCTATAAATCTCTTAGGTGTGTATATCTAAGTATCCCAAGTACAGTCTCTTGTTCGTTTTAAATTGGTTTCTGTTCAGTGCAATAAGCATTGGTTGAATGCATCTTAAATGCCACGCACTCTCTAAGCAGAAAATCAAAGGTGCCTATGCATGTGGAGCTTATATTCTAGAGAGACTGACCTATAAATAAGATAATACTATGTAGAATGATATGTGCAGTCAGAGAAGCATGTGCAAGGTAGAAAAGGAGTATATACACAACTAAAGAATCATTGAACACTACATCAAAAACTAATGATGTACTATATGTTGGCTAATTGAACTTAATAAAAAAAAGAAAGGAGTGTAGAAGACTTCTGTAATTCATAACTTGTACAGTACCTGATGGCCTAAATGCATTGTATTTCATATGTTGCCCTAGAGCTTGACAGTGCTTATGTTTTTTCCTGGCTGTATACTCATATGTTTGAGAATTTCTTTCTTTCAAATCTTCAAGTATATTCAACAGGAAATGTACTTAGAACAGTATGATAATCCTGTTTCCAGCAGTTGCCTGGAATCTGCTCCAAACATTTAGAAATAGCATTTTATTTGTGTAATGTCAGTCTCCCCTCTAGTCTTGCCTTGGAGACAAAACCCATGTGTGTTTTTTCTGCTGTTATACCCAGATCCTTGCCAAGTGTCTACCTCTTCACACTGGCACATAAGACATGCTCAGTATGTATTTATAGGATGGGTGGACAAATAGGCAGATGGATGAATTATCATTTAGCTGTTTACCTGATATCTCTATCACCTCTTATCCAAATATTATAATCTGTCATTTGCCTTATTTTCCCAAGACAACACCTTAGAAAAATTTAAACAAGTTTTTATGATTAGAAATGGGGTAACATCCTTGACACTGACATATTTGACTATACTCCTCATTTCAAATAAAAATAATGAACAAAAAATTTAAAAAAATAATGAGCACAATACAAAGGGAGAGGTGCGCAGAAAGAAGGGTTGGGAACATCTGTGTCCTATAATGTGTAATGGAGTTTCTCAAACTGCTGGTTACAGTCTGCCAGGACCATTCTAGATTCTTTACTTTCCAGTCAGACCTTTAAAAATCGCAATAAAGGGTCACCTGGGTAGCTCAGTCGTTAAGCAACTGCCTTCGGCTCAGGTCATCCCAGGGTGCTGGAATCAAGCCCCACATCGGGCTCCCTGCTCCACAGGAAGCCTGCTTCTCCCTCTCACTCCCCCTGCTTGTATTCCCTCTCTCGCTGTGTCTCTCTCTGTCAAATAAATAAATAAAATCTTTTAAAGAAATTAAATAAATTTAAAAAATCGCAATAAAATGAGATCGAATGCAATGGAATGGAACAGAGTATGGCAGAGTAGAATAAGGAAAAAATATGAGAGCACATCATACATGAAGCTTTCTATAAATAAATGTGTGTATTAAGCCAGAATGTAAAGTATATACTGTATGTTTTGGTCAGAGATGTGGAGAGTCTGGTGATGGGCATTAAGGAGGGCACATGATCTGATGAGCACTGGGTGTTATACACAACTAATGAATCATTGAATACTACATCAAAAACTAATGATGTATTATATGTTGGCTAATTGAACTTAAAAAAAAAAAAGGAAATGTGGAGAGTCACTGATTTCGGGAAGCTGAGAAAGCCCCTTGTTATAAACATTATCTCGCTTTGCTGCTGTAGTTTCAGAAATTCACTCTATAGAATCAATTCCATTGTGTACATATTGTCCTCTAGCTGATGCTGCTTTTACAAACTAAGTATTCCTAGGAAAGAATGTTTTTACTGTGACTTTGTCAGTTTTGCTTTTCTTTTAATAGCAGTTTCCTTGGGCAGCAGAAACTTGTTTTCGACTCAACTCTGTATAGAACTCCTATAAGAAGTTGATAAAAGTGGCATTTTATTTTTAGCCATTATTTTTGCTTTTTTTAAAAAAAAGTCAGGCCTACTGAAGGGTAGACTATGCAAATTAAAATTTACCTCTTTTAGGTTTACATTTTGATGAGTTTTGACAAACTTAACTGTCATGATTTCATGCAATCAAGATACAGCATTTCACTTCTATACCTTTATAACTCATTCCTTTCTCTTTCCCAGCTCCTGGCAACCTGCTCTGATTTCTGTCCCTGAAGTTTTGATTTTTTTCAGACTGTCTTATAAATAGAATCAAACTGTTATGTAGCAGTTTGTGTCTTGCTTCTTTCACTTATCATAATGCTTTTTATTCATGTTGTTTCATTTATGAATGGTTCTTTTCTTTTTATTACCCAGTAGTATTCTAGAAATTTTATAGTTAAGATTTATATGCATAAGTCATGATGTATTGTTTCATATATATTATATAAGTAAATATGCCTACTATAAAATAGTGAATAAACATATATATATATATATATGATGGTGTATAGTTTTGTTTTTCTTATGATATCTTCATTTGGTTTTGGCATCAGGGTAATGGTGGTATCATAAAATAAGTTGGTGGTCTGCTGATGACCCTGTCAAAGGAGTTGATATCTGTGATCATCAATTTGACATCATATTTTTATTTCTAGTACTTTAATTTCCTTTCTCTCTTTGCTTAAATTCCTTATGTGTCCTTGTGTATTGTTTTCCAATAGATCTTTTAGCATATTGATCATCATTATGTGAAAGTCTTTTTCTTTTATGCCCAGTATTAGGGTCATCTCTCAGTCTGTGTCTGTTGATTGCTTTATCTCTTGACAATGAGTTATTTGTTTCTTTTGCTTGCTTTTTTGGGTCTCTCTTTTTTAAAAGATAAATGCTTGTTGTGTGTATTAGAAGAGACTAAGGTAAATAATATTTATGTCCAGAAATGAACAGGCCATTAATGTGAAGGTCATGCCACCCTAGTCAGTAGTTGAGCTGAGTTTGGTTTTTGTTCCATCAGTGATACCACAGGCTTCATTTTCTACTGTAGTAAGCTGCTGCCACTTTGTATTTAGAATGGGGCTTTGGGTTCTAGAGGGTTTTTTCCTGTCATTCTGTTCCATCCTCACTTTCGGGAGTCTTTGTAGGCTTGTGCCACAGCATGAGGTCTCTATGCTGTTGCTCTACCCCTGAGGAATAGACTGTTGTTGTTTGTGACTTGGTGCTAGATTCATAGTTGGGGGTGGGGAACAGGTCTCTGTTGTCTTTGTCCAGCTTCAGTCTTGGGCAAGCCCTGTATCTCTAGAGTTTGGGTTGGAGCATTCTCAGCATTTCTACCTGTGCCACTCAAGGGGCTCCCTTGTCTCCTGGACTGCCTCCAGTGTTTTCTTGGAAACACCTGGTGGAGACCAATGGAAAAGAGTTTACAAGTACATGCAAACCTCCCTCGTGCCTGAGGCTCATAGCTATTCTAAATTTACATGCTAGCCCACACTTGGCCTTTAAGAATTCATTAAAATTTTAGCGATTTCTTTTTACCTCTTTACATTACAGCAATTCATTTCTGCCATGCTCTGCCAAAAATGAAAACTGTGTCTCCTGTCTGCCCTTGGAGGGGTGTGTTGCATTTTAGAATTGAATTTACTTGGTTGCCATGTTACCTCAAGTTTCAGAAAAGTTAGGATTTTATAGATTATCTGGCTTTTTCTTGTTGTTAGAGAAGGAGGAGCAATCTCTTGTGGCTTTTCAAATCCTACAATGAGGATGTTTTATTAATATAAATTTATTTTTAAGTTTAAATTTGCCATATATCCTAATGAAGTTAGTGAGACTAATGAGACTCTTTGGAATAACCCCAAACATGTGGTCCAAAATGACTATTATAGACTTATATCATCTTCAGCATACCATGAAATTTGAATTTACAGTTGTACAGTGCCTCCATGGAAACCTTTTCAGCAAATAAACAAGAACAGAGTAGAGCAAAGGGAAATGTCCTTGAATGGAAGGAGAATGTTGGCAGGGAAAAAAGCAGGAAAAGATTTAAAAAAATAGAAGATGTGAATACATCAAAATGAACTTCATCTTTTTTATTATTCCTTTTATTTGACTTCTTAATTTTTATTTCTATAACTTCACCTATTTTTTAGTTTTTCCTAGAGCCAGCCTTGATATAGGATATATTATATTTTTTTAAAATATGCCATTTTAAAGTAGTAAGTTAATCACTTCATTTAATCATTCTCTTAGGCCACATGAGTTGATATTCTAATGACTGGAAAGAATAATATGCAATACTTACTGTAAAGAAATCAAAAACAAGTAGGAATTTTAAGAACTTCTGCTGTTTATGATTCTTTCTTATTACCATGGATTAAGGAGTAGTTTAGGAATAAATTAAGTGGTATTCTCAGCTTTTGTTTTGTCTCATTTCATTATAAAGCTTTCTTTCCTTCAAGAAAAGTTCCTGACAAATAGACCAAAAAAGCATATGAATAATTTTATTAATTTCAGTGAGGAAATTAAAGTTCAACCAAGTCAGTTCAGAGAATCTGTAGAAGCAAATGGAAGGATTTATGAGGAGCAGAGAAAGTTGGAAGAAAGTTTTACCATTCACTTAGGTAAGTGGATTCATTTTTTGCAGGCGTAATTTATTATAACTTGGGAAGGTTTTTTTATGCTGTAAGAGAAAAATCCCTAGCATATGAGTACAATGTACCCATGTTGTTTTTAATTATAAATTATATCCTGCTCCCAGCAACATGCAGAAGAATGAAACTGAACCACTTTCTTACACCATAAACAAAAATAAATTCAAATGGATGAAAGACCTGAATGTGAGACAGGAAACCATCAAAATCCTAGAGGAGAACATAGGCAGTAACCTCTTTGATATCAACCACAGCAACTTCTTTCAAGATATATCTCCAAAGGCTAGTGAAACAAAAGCAAAAATGAACTTTTGGGACTTCATCAAGATAAAAAGCTTCGGGGCGCCTGGGTGGCTCAGTTGGTTAAGCGACTGTCTTCGGCTCAGGTCATGATCCTGGAGTTCCGGGATCAAGTCCCCGCATCGGGCTCCCTGCTCAGCAGGGGGTCTGCTTCTCCCTCTGACCCTCCCCCCTCATGTGCTCTCTCTCTCTTATTCTCTCTCTCAAATAAATAAATAAAATCTTTAAAAAAAAAAAAAAGATAAAAAGCTTCTGCACAGCAAAGGAAACAGTCAACAAAACAAACAGGCAGCCTATGGAATGGGAGAACATGTTTGTAAACAATGTATCCGATAAAAGGTTAGTATCCAAAATCTTTAAAGAACTTACCAAACTCAACACCCAAAAAACTAATAATCCAGTCAAGAAATGGGCAGAAGACATGAATAGGCACTTTTCCAAAGAAGATGCTCAACATCACTCAGCATCAGGGAAATACAAATCCAAACCACAATGAGATACCACCTCACCCATGTCAAAATGGCTAAAATTAACAACACAAGAAACAATAGATGTTGGTGAGGATGCCAAGAAAGGTGAACCCTCTTGCGCTGTTGGTGGGAATGCAAACTGAGGCAGCCACTCTGGAGAACAGTTTGGAGGTTCCTCAAAAAGTTAAAAATAGAACTACCCTACAATCCAGCGATTGCACTACTAGGTATTTACCCAAAGGATACAAAAATACAGATTTGAAGGGATACATGCACCTCAATGTTTATAACAGCACTATCAACAATAGCCAAACTATGGAGAGAGCCCAAATGTCCATTAACCAATGAATGGATAAAGAAGATGTGGTAGATATATGTACAGTGGAATATTACTCAGCCATCAAAAAAATGAAATCTTGCCATCTGCAACAACATGGATGGAGCCAGAGTGTATTATGCTAAGTGAAATAAATCAGTCAGAGAAAGACAAATGTGGTCATAATGTGGAATTTAGGAAAGAAAACAGATGAACATATGGGAAGGGGGGAAAGTAAAAAAGGAGAGAGGGAAACAAGCCATAAGAGACTCTTAACAATAGAGAACAAACTGGTGGTTGATGGAGGGAGGGGAGTGGGAGATGGGCTAGTTGGGTGATGGGGATTAAGGGGTGTACTTGTTGTGATGAGCACTGGGTATTGTATGTAAGTGAATTCTACACTGAATTGTATGTCACTGAATTCTACCCCAGAAACCAATATTGCAATGTGTGTTAACTAACTAAAATTTAAATTAAAAAAAAATTATGTCCTGCTTCTAGAGTTTGTTGGCTACACATTTTCTGTTTTAGCTAATATTTATTTTTTAAAAATAGAAAGGTTAAATCTGAATAGTTATCAGAATGGGAAATTGCAAGGCCTATTTCTAATTATTTGTAGCACAGATTTATCTGAATTCTTGCCGTAGAGATTTGCATCCTGTTATAGTGGATTTTTGCAGCTGTCTGAGTTTCTTTCTGGGACTGTTGCCCACCCCCCAGGAGCCCAGTTGAAGACCATGCATAATTTGAGATTGCTGAGAGCAGATATGCTGGACTTCTGTAAGCACAAAAGAAATCATCGAAGTGGCGTGAAGCTCCATCGACTCCAGACTGCCCTATCGCTTTATTCCACGTCTCTGTGTGGCCTGGTTTTACTAGTAGATAATCGAATCAATTCATATAGTGGTATTAAAAGAGGTAAGTTAACATTACCATATTTACTTCATTAAATTTCCCCTTTAATACCATTCTTACAAAGAAAGGAATTACAGAAAAACAAAAAAATTTAGCCCTGGTATTCTAGTAGCCAAGCAACACACATACCCAGCCATGGCTATTTTAGATTTCTTTCATACTTCAGCATGGGTAAAGTGCTTCAGGATATTTACTTTTTCTTAAAATTCTGTTTTATCATAAGTAATGCTCTTATGGGATTCTTGCTTCAAGGCATAACAAAAAGAATAATCAAGACACAAATGTATTCAATTCAGAGGCAGATCCTGGCTCAGTGTATTTTAGTTCATCCCTTTGTCCTTCCTTCCTAGGTTTTTTAGATAACATATTTCTTAAATGTTCTAGGTATAATTCTGTGTTCCCTCTGTACAGTTCACTTTATATGATTATTTTAAAAACTTTATATATATTGAAATGTGTAACTTCTTAAGGAAGCTTGAATAGAGTTTATTTCCCATCATAAATAAAAGAGCTTTCTTGTATTTTTCAGCATTTGGGGGACTGGATTATGATTAAAGTAACTATTATTTAAAGAAGGTTTGGAATTATCTGAAAATTTCCTTGTCTATTAATTGTTTGCTCTTTTGAGTGATTGGGAGATTAGGTTTCTGATTCAAACAAAATCTCTGTCCCCTAACTTAAGACATAAGCATTGAAAGGGCAAGTATAAGAAATCATATTTGTGAATTTTATATTTTATTCTGCTAGCTCTCATTGTCTGTAAGTAAATACTCAACATTTGATAGTTCATCTATAGAAGTTCATAAATGTTTTGGGTTCTTTAGATTTTGCCACAGTTTGCCAAGAATGTACTGACTTCCATTTTCCCCGAATTGAAGAGCAGCTGCAAGTTGTCCAGCAGGTGGTACTTTATGCTAGAACCCAACGAAGGAGTAAGTTGAAAGAATCACATGGTCAGTAAAACTAAATTTTTCAAAATTTCACTTTCAGTGTATTCTGTCCCTAAGCACTCTAATAGCATGTGGACCATTATTAAAATACAGAAAGTTGTATTGGTGGAAAAGTGGAAGAAAGAAATTAAGAACAAAATTCAAGATCTTTAAAAGCTTGACTTCTGTTCTTAATTTCCTTCTTTGCGTGACTTTGTTCAATAACCTTAGCAAAAACTGTCTTTAAATTTAAATTCTGTAGTTACACTTTAAAGTACTCAGTGGAAAGTTGGTGGTCTTTTCATCCAAGTTCTGTATCTCTAAAGTGGACATAATTACTACCTCAAAGGGCACTGAAGTGATAGAGTAAATGTTAGCACAAAATATACTTTTTAAATGTTCTACCTTTGATCCGTCTTAGGTAGTAGGAAGTCAGTTATAAGAGTTGTTTTTGATTGTTCTTTTGAAAAATTACTATGTCCAGAACTATGTCCTGTTTTTTTTTCCATATTTATCCATAATATAAATATCCTTTCTAACTATTTGAGAAATTTGCTGGAAAATTATTTTTAAAGCTATAGAAAATGTTCGTGGCATCTCTCTGTAGATTTCTATTTATTCTTAGACTTAAGGGAAGATATGGGTAAAGGAAAGAACTTCGGCTCAAATTACAGAGTTCTATTTTTTAATTGAAAAATATAAGTTTAAAAAGTAGTTTCTTTATAAATTAAATTGGCATCATAAGTTTTAGTTAAGAGCTAAATATAAGGGTAATATCCATTCAAAATATATGTAAGTTGCATGTTTCTTATTTTTCAGACATTTCATATTATATCACAGGCATAAAATAACAGTATATGTTCTTATTTGGCTTTAATGCATACTCAGTATTTTATTTTATTTTTTAATAAAAACTTGATGTCTTACCCAAAAAATAAAATATGGCAAGTTTTTAAAGTGTGGCTGGTCAAACTTTTAAATCTTCCTCTGGTACTTGGATGTCTGTTTTGTTGGTTTGTTTTGCAATTGTAGTGTTTAAAAGAAACCATCATAGTACTTTTGGTTCATATGTTTTGTGTTTTGTAGTAAGCAAAGAGATATTGTTTTATTTTTGCTTGCTGTCTTTGTTCCTCTCCCAATGTAATTTGTAGAATTTCTCCCTTTCTCCTGATGCTAGAAGGTAGCTCTCTAGACTTGATTAGCACTCACTATGGTTTCCATATTCAATAGACTTCTAAAAACTTGTTTTATTTTTTAATCATTTCCTAAATAGGTAAAACAGTCTCAAGATTCACAATTTAAACTGTACAAAAGAGCATACGGTGAAGGTCTTCATAATTGTCTGCCAGCCATTCAGTTTCCCCCACCCCGCAGAGGCAGCCAAGGCTGCCTTGTACCTCCAGACCTATGTCTATATGTGTATCCATGCGTGTATGTGTGTGCCTGTATTTATTTTTCCTTTTTACACAAGTAGCATCTTTCTCTGCACACTTTTCCGTATTTTGCTTTTTTTACTGAATATTTATTTATTTTGGCCATCATATCATATCAGTGCATAAAAAACATCCTTATTAGCTTTCCACTGCCCCATAGTAGTCCATTGCAAGGCATCCTGTTATTAATCAGTTCCATGCTAGACATTTAATCTGTCCCAGCATTTTTGCTACTATAAGTAATAACGCATGAGTCACCTTATGTGTACATCATTGTGCATGTGTGAGCATATCTCTAGGAATAGACTCCGAAAGAGAAATTACTGGGTTAAAGGGTACATACATTGGTAGTTTTGATAGTGTTAGCTGTTGCTCTCCATAGCCTCACCCCTAGTTTATATTCCCACTCTAGGGAACTGTGGCTTTGCTGTGACACTGTGTGTCATATATGACAGAGCCAGGCTGTGTGAGGAAGTCATAACAGAAATGTATCCTAACATAACAAAGGACCTTTCAGAAAATTCCAGTGTGTCCTCTTATTCTTCTACCATCTTCTTCCTCCATCTCATTCAAACTAGCAGTGATGTAATCAGAAATATCTTAATATTATTCTTAGTAGTGACTAAAAGCATGAAGATTGAGATCATGACAGGTGTGGGAGAAGGAGGAGGATTCTAAGTATATTTATGAGAGATAGAAAGTGTGCAGCAAATGACAGGAAGTTTTCAAACCACATACAGTTAAGGCAATGTGTGTAAATCATGGTATTATTTTGTTCTTGTTCAAGCAACTATTTTGTGGTTTAAGTGAGTCAGTGAAACAAGCAGGTCTATAAAAGACAACTTTCTGAAAGGAACCCACATGTTGTCATAGAAGAGCTCAGTGAAAATACTTTCTCTGTCTTTTCCTCTTCTGTGCACACCCACGTATTTGTTCTACACGTTTACATCCTGATACTCAAGTACCTATTTATTCTAAGGCATTCCATTGTTTTCCTTACTGTGTTCATTATATTAGAATCTTTATATTTCTACAATCCACGATAACAAGCCAAAAGCAATTTTGTTTTCTGTGTACATGTTATATACATTTTTTTTAAAAATGAAAAATAGTAATTTTCTTAATATTACAAGGTATTACCATTAAAACATGGAGAGGGGAATAGGCTATGAACTGTTCTCTCTTATTCACTTAGTAGGGATTCTGTTTGTTCATACCCCATGTAAACAAAATTGTTAGAGTCCTTATTTATCATTTCTTTTGTTTTCTGTGCTATGATCAGACATTTATTCAAAACTTATCAGTTGCTGGGGTGCCTGGGTGGCTAGATGGTTAAGCGTCTGCCTTAGGCTCAGGTCATGATTCCCAGGTCCTGGGATTGAGTCCCATGTCCGGCTCCCAGCTCAGTGGGGAATCTGCTTCTCCCTCTCCCCCTGCTTGTGTTCTCTCTGTCTCTGTCTGTCTCTCTCTCAAATGAATAAATAAAATCTTTAAAAAAAAAAAAAAGCCTATCAGTTGTATCGCTCTGTATGAGAGACAGACTATTACATTAAATATAGATTCTGGCAACACAGAGCCTCCTCTCTCTGCCTCTTTCTCCCTCTATTGACAAAATATTTTACAAGGTACAATGATATAATCAATTATTCCGAGTAGTCGCTAAGTAAAAATAGTAAATTACTTTCATTCAGAACATTTTTGAAAGCATAATTGCCCTTGGTATTTTCAGTTTACTCATTTGAAGATCTGACTGTTTTCAAGTGCTATTCTGATGCTGACAGCCATTCCAAATAGTTTTGTATTTAATTGGAATACATATACACCATCTTAAAGGTAGCTGCTTTGAATGCTAATATTCATTCTGCATTTTTGAGTTTTGGTAGAAGATACATCTGAATCTTATAAGAAATCTATTAAAAATACATGTACAGGGGCGCCTGGGTAGCTCAGTCGTTAAGCAGCTGCCTTCGGCTCAGGTCATGATCCCAGAGTCCTGGGATCAGGTCCCACATCGGGCTCCCTGCTCTGCAGGAAGCCTGCTTCTCCCTTTCCCACTCCCCCTGCTTGTGTTCCTGCTCTCGCGGTCTCTGTCTCTGTCAAATAAATAAATAGAATCTTTAAAAAAAATACATGTACATATGTAAAATAATTTGTGTCCAATTATAATAATGTATGGTCAATTGTGATTTATTTTACCAGTATTTATCCGTCTAAATAATATCATGCCTTCCAGAAAGAAAAAACAACTATTGAATATCTAACACAAGAAGTTCCCATTTGAAACAAAGTCTCATGTATCTATTTGAAATAAATTGTATATGGTGTCAGATAAGAAGTAACAGATTTCAGAATGGGCTGAATATCAAGTGATTCCTGGTACTACTAACCATTGCTTGTAGTCCTGAACAAGTTATATCAGCAACAGTGACTCAGATTCTAAAAATAAAGATGGCCACTCTACAACTATCTAATGAAGTTGTTTTATGTGTAGTTAATTTAGTGCCCTGAACCTCCCAGATGAAAAATAGGGTACTGCCAAGTCAAATGTGGTTAAGCCCATAGGGTTTGGAATCTGGGTATGTGAGTTCAAGACCTGGTTCTGCCACTTACTGTGCATCCTTGGTTAAGTTACTTAACTTACGTAACCCTCTGTTCCCTCATATATACAATGAAGATAGTAACAGTATCTACCTCATGAGGTTGTGTTTTAGGGGTTTTGTGAGAATTAAATGAGATTATGCATGTAAAACATGTATCAGAATGCCTGGCCCCCCAGCTATCCTTAGTAAATTTTTGCTGTTATTGTGATTGTTTGGGGAGCAGTAGAATTAAATGTGTCTTCATATGTTATTATGTTCTTTCATGTTGTATTATCTCATGAATAGATTCTGGAAACCGAAATGGAGGAAATGATGATAAGGCTAAAAATGCTGACAGAAACTACTTAAATATTTTACCTGGTAAGTAGTATTTTATTTGAAATTGCAATTTTCTTATGATCACATCCATGGAGATCATAGATTTGAAATAAAAGTTCTTATGGTGTATACATTATAAGAAGTTTGTCAATGTATCACTTTGAAACAACATTGTATCTACAGAATATACTTTCACAGATGTTCTGCAATTTAAATCTTTATTCTTATACTAGTACTGACTTTCTAGATCCATACAATAAAAATTGTCCAGACAATTGCATAAATTTAATCCCATTTGCTATTTTAAAATTCTTCTGTTATACATTGTTTCTTAGTTTCTTAAATGAAGCAAGAAGTCATTTTTACTCTGAAATATAAACAGTACTAGAGACAGAAACAGTTGAACTTGTGGAAAGAACATGAGTCATATAATTTAGAATCTTTCTTATTTCCACCTCCCCATAACTGTTCCTGTTTCCCATTTCTTTAATTTCCTTTGTTATTTTCAGATAGATTATTTATCAAATGGAAATTCAGGCTCTTGATCCTCTTCCAGATTGAATTCACTCTGGTGATCTTGTAGTGTTCAGTTGACAGAGTATAGCAAGGAAGGCGTATCAGTTCACAAGCATAAAGTCTTTTGAGCTAACTAGTAAAGTTTGCATTTTCCTAAATAACTAGGTTGTTTCCTCAGTGTTTCTACCCCAGATTTTCTACATGTAGGTCACATTCCATTTAATAAGCAAATAGCATGTCGCTTTCTGGTATTCATCTTGTCAGTCCCAGTCAGTTAGCTTGTGGTCATCAGCTTCCGAACTCCCTCCCGCCTTCAGAGATTCTACCTTCGTGGGTAATGTTAGAGGCAGGATTGCATCACCACATGCTGTTTCCTCCACTTTGTGGAACAGGAAACTGTCCTCCTCTCTATCTAAAAATATCTTCATTGAGACAGGATTTATTGTATTTCTCTGCACAGATCCATAATTTAAATCATCCATATTTTGTGGCTTTCTTAAAATGTGCCAATCTCATTACCTATTCCGGAGGTACTGATGTGTGGGTTTTTTTCAACTTACCTCTCTCTTGCTATATTTATTTCCTTCCTTGCTCCTTTTTGGGAAGAGCCTATAGGTTAGTATCACATTATTACCACCAAATCAGGAGGATATGTCGTAGTCCGCATTAGAAAAGGAGTATCAAACTATTGGGTTAGATATGCTGACAGCATCTGAATTTCCATTTGTTAAAGGATGCCAACAGCAAGAAAGTTTACCAGAGATGATGAAAGATCCAAATCACAAATGCTTTTAAGTTTTCAGGTTGAAAAAGAAAACAGTTTTATTTATATATTTATTACCAGGAGGTTTGCTCTATCATTATCTAAATATTTATGGTTTATATTATCTAACTCTCACAACAGCTTTGTAAGAAAAGCAGTCAGGCATTATTTTTCTCATTCTTACATGAAGTACAGAGGATCTATAAATCAAATTAATTTGCCCAAGATCACTCAGCCAATAGGTGCTTAGAGACCAGATTTTCTCAATACCCAATCTAGTCCTTCTTCTATATCATATTATTTTGATGACCACTGCCAGCTCCATGATCCCCATTTCACTACTGGGTAAAATGAGGCCAAGAGACAAATCATGTAAGGTCAAACAAAGCAGTGCCAATTTGGGGATTAGGAGCACCTGACTCGTTCACTAAGTCATCTGCCTCATCACTGGACCATAGCCCATATTTAATGCTGCCACTCCCCTCATCTCAATGATCAGTTAGAGTTGAGGAGGTAATATACTTCACTGGGCCCAGAATGATACTGTCTCATACAGTCTGCCAGGTTTCTGATAGGCAGTCTGCATCTTGTATTGCCTTCCAGGGTAATTGTAACTGTACTCTTCTTTTCATCTTTTATCTTAAGTCAAAAAAAAAAAAAAAAAAAGGCCCTTGCATGGGGCCTGTTAGTGGCATCCATGGATACAGCTTACAAACACTGGTAACTACAGATGAGTAAACACTGTGCTAATGTATATCAAATATTTTTAAGCATACTCTGTGTTTATAAATCAATATAAGTAAAATCCTAAGATAATGACTTTGAAGCAAGGGGAAGCAGAATTTGTGAGGGCAGGGGTTAGTGATGTAAGTGTAGTTCTTAGAAGCAAAGCTTTCCTAGAATTTTCATATCAGAATTTCCAGGGAGGCATGTGTGTTTGTAAAAACATATTCTTTATAAGCTTGTATATTTTACATATTTATACTGAGAGAAACTGTAGAATATAAAGGCTGATGGCTAGTGTGGCTACATAGAAAATGGAGTGATTATAGGAAGCATGGATTTTAAGGCTTGTCTATAAACATTTGTTCATCAAGTCATTCAACAAATACTTATTAAGTACCTTCTATGTACCAGGCACTGTTCTGTGTGCTGGAGATAGAACATTAAACAAGATAGACAAAATCCCTGTAGTCATTGAGCAGAAACAATGGTCTCTTTGATAAAAAAGCTTTTGCACAGCAAAGGAAATAGTCAACAAAACTAAAAGGCAGCCTACGGCATTGGAGAAGATCTTTGCAAATATCTTATCAGATAAAGGGCAAGTACCCAGAATCTATAAAAGAACTTACCAAATTCAACACTCAAAAAACAAAAAATCCAGTCAAGAAATGGGCAGAAGGCATGAACATACATTTCTCCAAAGGAGACATTCAGATGGACAACAGACGCATGAAAATATGCTCAACATCACTCAACATCAGGGAAATACAAATCAAAACCTGAATGAGATACCACCTCACGCTGGTCAAAATGGCTAAAATTAACAAGTCAGGAAACAACAGATATTGGTGAGGATGCAGAGGAAGGGGAACCCTCCTACACTGTTAGCGGGAATGCAAACTGGTGCAGCCACTCTGGAAAACACTATGGAGGTTCCTCAGAAAGTTAAAAATAGAGCTACCTTACAACCCAGCAAGTGCATTCTAGGTATTTACCCAAAGGGTACAAACATAGTGATCCGAAGGGGTACCTGCACCCCAGTGTTTATAGCAGCAATGTCCACAATAGCCAAACTATAGAAAGAGCCCAGATGTCCATCAACAGATGAATAGATAAAAAAGGTCATATATGTGTGTACACACACATTATACCCACACACATATATATATATATATATATATATAATGGAATATTACTCAGCCATCAAAAAGAATGAAATCTTGCCATTTGCAATGACATGGATGGAATTAGAGGGTATTGTACTAAGTGAAATAAGTCAGTCAGAGAAAGCAAATACCATATGATTTCACTCATGTGGAATTTAAGAAACAAAACAGATGAACATAGGGAAAGGGAAGGAAAAATAAGAGGAAAGCAGAGAGGGAGGCAAACCATAGGAGATTCTTAACTGTAGGGAACAAACTGAGGGTTGCTGGAGGGGAGGTGGGTGGGGGTTGGAATAACTGGGGAATGGGCATTAAGGAGGACACGTGATGTGATGAGCACTGAGTATTGTACGCAACTGATGAATCACTGAATTCTACCTGTGAAACTAATAATACAGTATAAATTAAATTGAATTTAAATAAAACTTTTTAAAAATAAAATAATCTCAAAGAATTTCAGTGCTGAGAAGAAAATAAAACAGAACAATGTGGAGAAGAAGAAGTGAGGGGTGTCCTATACCAGATGAGACAGTCAAGGAAGAGCTCTCTGAGGAGGTGACCTTTGATCTGAGACATCATTGTAAAAAGAAGTCAGCCGTATAAGAACCTTGGGGAAAAACTTGGACAAGGCAGCCCTGATTTGGGAACAAGCTCTACATGTTTGAAGAACTTTACAAAAGCCTGTGTGGCTGGGACAGAGGAGAGGGTAAGATGAGGACAGATAGCTAGGCAGCATCCAGGTCACATAGGCCACGGGAACCACAGTAAAGAGCTTGGATTGTTTTCTGAATGAAGTGTGAGCCTGTTGGACAATGTTAAGTAGCAGAGTTTTATAATCTGATTTATATTGAGATTGTTTGGGCTGCAAATGTGGAAATGGTTTGTAGATAGGCAAGACTGGGAGCAGAGAGATTAATTAAGAGGCTTTGACAAAAACCTAGGTGAGAGATGATGGTAGCGTGAACCTAGGGTAAGAGCATGAGGTAGGGTAATAGCAATTAAAATGGAGTATCTCAGATTTGAGATATTTGTTGGAGATATTACTTAAAGTAGTTGATGATGAATTGTATTGTGGATTAGGGAAGAGATACTGAGATATAGAAAGTAATTAAGGGCAACTTCTGTGTTTTGTCCTGTGCCATTAACTAACTGAAGGGAGATTAGATCCACAAATTCAGATGGAGAATGCTGATTTAGGGTGTGGGGAAGAGAGGTAATCAAGCAACCTGTTTTTTTACATGCTCACTTTGAGTTAAGTAGGACATTTTGAGCATTTACATCAAAAAGTACTCATTTGATTTACTTACTTAAGACTTGGTGGTCACCATACCAATTTGTGAACCTAATGCAAAATTGGCTATTGTCTCTTTTTTTCATCACCTTTCCAAGAAGTAAGGAGCAATGGCTGTATTTGCTTCCTGAGCCCAACATAGGTTCCTGATACCTCTCCTAGTTCAGCTCATTGACTGCCCTAATTATAGTTACTTATAAAGCCTATCGATGAATGTGATTTATTCATTTGAAAATCATGATTGTATTTGGTGTTCACAGGAGAATTTTACATTACACGGCATTCTAATCTCTCAGAAATACATGTTGCTTTCCACCTTTGTGTGGATGACAATGTGAAATCAGGAAACATCACTGCTCGAGATCCTGCCATTATGGGACTCCGAAATATACTCAAGGTTTGCTGTACCCATGACATCACAACAATAAGCATACCTCTCTTACTGGTGCATGATATGTCAGAGGTAAGCAGATAGAAGAATACCATAATTTTATAAATATGTTAACCATCAATATTGTGTAGTAATAATAATCCACTTTACATTTTAAAAGCACTTTTTAAAAAACTAATGGACCTTTGAATCTCCTATCTGGTTAATAGCACTGAGTGACATATGATACAAAATAGTGAATAATCCTTAACCATTTATGTTCAGAGAATTATAGCCTTATAGTAGGTAAACTAGAAAATCAGAATTAGCTTTAGCTTTGGATAAGACATATACCCCTACTTCTCTCCCTCTTCCTCCATTTTTGTCTTAAGTAGCATTAGATTTACCTCCACATTTATATTTGGCCTACACTAACATTAAAATTAGTTTGCATTCTCTGAGTATGCATTAATAGGCAACAGAAGGAGATACTAGACAACAGGAAGAAGCCAGCCTCATTTTAACATTCTCTCAAAGATGCTCAAGGATGCTTTTTGGATAATGTAAGTGTTGGCTTCTACAGTTAAAATGTGGCATAATCATCCATTCATTTTATTATGTACTGTGCTTTGTTTCATATTTTGGAAAAAAATCTTCCCGTGACTGCTTTCTCTCCTGTTTTCCTTCTCATCCACATAAAAACTGGTTAGAGGGAATAAGCTGAAGAAATAATACAAAGACCAAAACTCAATTTCAAATAGCCTGGAGAAACAAAGTAGCCTCAAAACAGTGGTGGTGCAGTCAAGTGCTTCTGGGAAAGCTAGTGGTCAGCCTGGTGATGAAGGACCCACATCAGCAACTTGGGGCCTGCTGGTTTGGAGGTGGCTTTTTTTTTTTTTTAAATGAAATGGCTTAATGCAAATTGTGAATGTCAGGAAGGAAGTTTGATCATTGATTATTAAAAGTTATTTCTTGAAATAAAAGATGTATAAATGCTGCTTTTTAGAGCAAAACATTTCGATTAATTCATTTTAAATGCAATACCCTGTGTAAACACACACACAAAATCAATTCCAGGTAAGATGAGGTGATTTTAAATGATTTACCACTTACATCCCATTTGTATTTTCATCAGACACATTGTTTCAATTAAGAGAATTCTGGCTCCATCCTATGAAAGGTGTATCCAACTGCCTGATTTATCATTCCATTCACTTATATAGCCTAAGTCATACCTAATATGGTATCAGGAGAGATTAACACACATGGTTTGTTTGGGGTTTTTTCAACTGTAGCTTTATAAAGTTTTAGTTCCATCAGGAATGTTTAGCCATTGTTAAGTTATCACTAACTAGTCCATCTATAAAAGTGTTTGGAGAATAACAAAGTTTGTGATGAATTCCAGCCGCAAGGAAACATCCAAACATTCCTGCAGCTGGACTCCTGGTTAACCAGTTTATAAAAATGGTTATATGTAGGTGGGAAACAACCTCAAAAACAGTATTTCCAAAAGTCACTAAGTTTGGATTTACTTCCAGACATCTGATACTACTAGCATTCCCTCTCCCACAATGTTACAAAAGTTACATGTTTTAAATTGGGACAGCCAGCTGCAGGACATTAAGTTTGTTTCCAGAGTGTCCATTTTAATTCACAAAAGTATATTGAGCCGCGATCCTCCCATTTGTTGTATTTAAACATCCATTCGGGTCAAGAAGTTTATTCTACAAACTCAGACAACATTGCACAGGATATAGAGTTAATCTTTGTTTTAGCTTTCATGCAAGGGTCCCAAAGCATTTTCAGGTGTTGTTTACTTCCTCTAGCAAACAGAATTTCTAGACGCTCGGTTACCACATTTTAGCGTGTGCACAGTAATGACGATAATGTCTGAAACAGCCCATGTTCTGTGGTAGCTAGAGCTGTAGAAATTAATTGCAGTTTAAAAAAAAAAAAGAAAAAACTAATCTATCAGCGAAAAGAAAGACATCCTGATAATCACCAGCTTATCTCTATAGATATTTGTAATCTCAGATACTGTCATACTGGTGCCAATCTAACCTGATAGGTATGGAATGAACGTGCAAGCCAAGAATATCAAGTTCCTGATTTCCTTTTCTTTTTTGTTGTTAACTTACTGAATAATTTGGGACTTAAAGGTTTTAGTTATTATAATTGTGGCTGATGAAGATGTTATTTGTTTTTAAATTTTTATTAGAGTAGAATACACATACAGAAAAGTATACATAAGCATATAGCTCAAATTTTCACAAACTTAACACCCATGTAACCAATACCCAGATCATAAAACAGAACATTATCACCACCCCAGAAGCCATCCTCATGCTCCCTTCCAGTCAGGTAAACCACACTCTCTCCATGAGGGTAACCATTTTTTTCCATTTTGAAAAGCATAGATTACTTAGGCTTGTTTTTGTAGTTTATATAAGTAGAATCATATATACATATTCCTGTATCTGGCTTCTTTCACTCAATAATTGTTTGCAAAATTTACCCTTATTATTGTCTGTGGTTGTAGATTGTTCATTCACATTGTTAGATATTACTTCACTGTGTGATTAGACCACAATTATTTAGCAATGCATTCTACTATTTATGGACATTTGGGTAGTTTCTAGGTTTTGATTATTATGACTTACGTTGCTATGAACATTCTAGTGCATAGATTTTGGCATTTCTGTTAGGTATAGACTTAGGGATGGAATTGTTAGGTGTCAACGGTATGTGTATGTTTAGCTTTGGTATTTACAACCAAATAGTTTCCCAAAGTGGTTGTACCTAACCCATTGTTTTTGAATGTGAAAAATAAGAATGCCAGACTGTTCCTCACCTTCAGATAATGACTGAGAAACTGATTAATAGTATTTCAGGTACCTCAGAGGCATATACTTGAGAGTAAAGAATAGTTTTTCAGTTTCTCCCATGGGTGTATGAACTCAAAATAATTCTGATATAACTTTTAAGACATATACCAACTAAATCTTAATCGCCTCTGCAGTTCAACCTTACCCTAATCAGAAGATTCAAGTTGAATAGTCAAGTATGGCCTGTTATTTTTTAGAAGATACTGTCTGCAATTATAATCATAATTGACATTTTTAAAAATTTTAATTACAGCGTAGTTAACATATAGTGTTATTTTAGTTTCAGGTGTGCAGTATAGTAGTTCAGCACTTCCATATAGCAACCCAGTGCTCATCAAGATAAGTGTATTCTTAATCCCCTTCACCTAGTTCACCAATCCCCCCACTGACCTCCCTCCTTTTTTTTCTTTGTTCATTTGTTTCTTAAATTCCACATATGAGTGAAATCATACAGTATTTGTCTTTCTCTGACAAGCTTATTTTGCTTAGCATTATACTCCTTAGATCCATCTATGTGGTTGCAAATGGCAAGATTTCATTCTTTTTATGGCTGAATAATATTCCATGCATATATATACCACATCTTCTTTATCCATTCATCTTATTGATAGACACTTTGGCTGCTTCCATAGCTTGGCTATTGTAAATAATGCTGCAGTAAACATAGGGGTGTATATATCCTTAGAATTCATGGTTTTGTATTCTTTGGGTAAATACCCAGTTGTGTGATTAGTGGATTGTAGGATAGTTCTATTTTTAAATTTTTGGGGAACCACCATACTGTCTTCCACAGTGGCTGCACCAGTTTGCACTCCCACCAGCAGCACAGAAGGGTTCCTTTTTTTTTTTTTTTAAGGTTTTATTTATTTATTTAATTGACAGAGAGAGAGAGAGACAGCATGAGAGGGAACACAAGCAGGGGGAGTGGGAAAGGGAGAAGCAGGCTTCCGGCCCAGCAGGGAGCCCGATGCAGGGCTCGATCCCAGGACCCAGGGATCATGACCTGAGCCGAAGGCAGTCGCCTAACCAACTGAGCCACCCAGGTGCCCCATCACAGAAGGGTTCCTATTTCTCCACCTATTCATCAACACTTGTTTCTTGAGCTTTTGATTTTAGCCATTCTGACAGGTGTGAGGTGGTATCTCACAGTAGTTTTGATTTGTATTTCCTTGATGATGAGTGATGTTGAGCATCTTTTCATGTCTGTTGGCCATCTGGATGTCTTCTTTGGAAAAATGTCTGTTCATGTCTCCTGCCCATTTTTTAGTTGGATTATTTGGTTTTGGGGTGTTGGGTTGTGTCAGTTCTTTATATATTTTGGATACTAACCCTTTATCAGATATGTCATTTGCAAATATCTTCTCCTGTTCAGTAGGTTGTCTTTTAGTTCTGTTAGTTAATGCTTTGCTATGCAGAAGCTTTTTTTTTTTTTTTTTAATGTGGTCCCAATTATTTTTGCTTTTGTTTCCCTTGCCTCAGGAGACATATCTAGAAAGATACTGCTACAGCTGATACCAGAGAAATTACTGCCTGTGCTCTCTTCTAGGATTTTTATGGTTTCAGATCTCACATTTAGATCCTTAATCCATTTTGAGTTTATTTTTGTGTATGGTATAAGTAAGTGGTCCAGTTTCATTCTTTTGCATATTGCTGTCTGATTTTCCCAACACCATTTGTTGAAGAGACTTTTTCCCATTGCATATTCTTGCCTCCTCTGTTGAAGATTAATGTCAAAGACCATATAGTTGTGGTTTTATTTCTGGGTTTTCTATTCTGTTCCATTAATCTATGTGTCTGTTTTTGTGCCAGCACCATACTGTCTTGAATCACTACAGCTTTGTAATATAACTTGAAGTCCAGAATTGCGATGCCTCCAGCTTTGCTTTTCTTTTCTCTTTTCAAGGTTGCTTTGGCTACACAGGGTGTTTTGTGGTTCCATACAAATTTTAGGGTTGTTTGTTCTAGCTCTGTGAAAAATGCTGTTGGTATTTTGATAGGGATTGTATTAAATGTTTATATTACTTTGAGTAATATAGACATTTTAACAATATAAATTTCTGTTCTATGAGGTTGGAATGTCTTCCATTTTTTGTGTCATCTTCAATTTCTTTCATCAGTGTTTTATAGTTTTTGGAGTACAAGTATTTCATCTCTTTGGTTAGGTTTATTCCTAGGTATCTTACAGTTTTTGGTACAGTTGTAAATGAGATTGTTTTCTTCATTTCTCTTTCAACTGCTTCATTATTAGTGTATGGAAATGCAACAGATTTCTGCACATTGATTTTGTATCCTGTAACATTCCTGAATTCATTTATCAGTTCTGGTGGTTTTTTTGGTGGAGTCTTTTGGGTTTTCCATATATAGTATCATGTCATCTGCAAATAGTGAAAGTTTTACTTCTTCCTTACCAATTTGGATACATTTACTCCTTTCTGTTGTCTCATTGCTGTGGCTAGGAACTCTAGTACTATGTTGAATAAAAGTCGTGAGAGTGGACATCCTTGTCTTGTTCCTGACCTTAGGGGAAAAGCTCTCAGTTTTGGGGGTCAGGCAAGTTTTATGAAAAAAGGGAGTGGTCACTAATGTGAATTATTACCAGTAAGGACAATTAGAATATAAAACTGAGAAAAGGTTTGGTAATTAATAATCATTGAATTGTAACCCATCGTATAAAGTAAATACCCATAAGTTCATACTGTTGTAAACAGATGATTGAATAAATAAATAGGGGAGAAGAAACAATGCAGAGGAATTCCAAATAATTTATATAGATATTCATTCTTCAGGGAGGGAAGCAAAAATCACCTTTTACATGTGTGCTGTTCACAGTGAGTGACTTCTTTCTAAAGAGTATGTTATGGAAAGGTTGGGGAACGGGAGAGGGGAATAACTTTACAGTGGAGAAACCTGAGAATCACTGCCTCAGCAGGTGATCCAGATCAATGTCAACAGTCATAAATCATGTTGATAAGGTGTATTGATATGATATTATAAAAATGGCTCCTTACCTCTGTAGTCTTCCTACCAAAATCCATAGCACCACTCTGACCATGAGAAAAACAGCAAATTCCAGTAGAAGGCATCCCTTACCTGACCGGGACTCCTCAAAACTGTAAGGTCATCAAAAACAAGGAAAGTCTTGTTTCATTCATTTATTCAAAACTCATAGGCCTGAGGTGACATTATAACTCAATATAGTATAGTATGCTGGATGTGATCCTGGAACAGAAGACATCATTAGATAAAAACTAAGGAAATCTGCATGAACTATGGAGTTTAGTTAATAATAAGGGATCAGTAGTGATTCTTTCTCTCTTTTTTTGGCTATGAATTTGTTTATTGCATCACATTTACTGCACCCAGTAGAAGGATTAAACATGTACTCAGGGTTTTTTGACTGACAGCAAATAGAGATTCTTTAGTGAGATCTTGGCAGTTTGATGGTATATATATACTGTCTGTCATGTATACATGGCATACCTATACATATACTTGCATGCATACATATATATAATTTCATTGATGGAATAATAAATGTCAGAAATATATCAGAAAAACATGTTTATATTTATATTATTTATAAATAATAAAATAATAAATATACCTAGTAGTGCAATTGCTGGATTATAGGCTATTTTTAAATTTTTGAGGAATATCCATACTATTTTTCAGAGTGGCTGCACCACTTTGTATTCCCACCAACAGTGCAAGAGGGTTCCCACTACTAGGTATTTACCCAAAGAATACAAAAATGCTAATTCGAAGGGATACATGCACTCCGATGTTTATAGCAGCATTATCAACAATAGCCAAATTATGGAAAGAACCCAAATGTCCATCGACTGATGAGTAGATAAAGAAGATATGGTCTTGTATATACAATGGAATATTAATCAGCCATAAAAAAGAATGAAATCTTGCCATTTGCAACAACATAGGTGGAGCTAGAGAGTATTATTCTAAACATAGGTCAGTTAGAGAAAGACAAATACCATATGATTTCACTCCTATGTGGAATTTAAGAAACAAAACAAGCAAAGGGGAAAAAAAAAGAGAGGGAGAGGTAAACCAAGAAACAGACTCTTAACTATAGAGAACAACTTAATGGTTACCAGAGGGGAGGTGGGCGGGGGGATTAAGGAGTGCACTTGTGATGAGCACTGGGTGTTCTATGGGAGTGCTGAATCACTATATTTGTACAACCGAAACTAATATTACACTGTATGTTAACTAACTGGAATGTAAATTAAAACTTAAGGGGTACCTGGGTGGCTTAGTCGGTTAAGCATCTGCCTTCAGCTGAGGTCATGATCCCGGATCCTGGGATTGAGTCCCACATTGGGCTCCCTGCTCAGTGGAGAACCTGCTTCTCTTTCACCCTCTGCCTGCCACTCCCCCTACTTGTGTTCTGTCTCACTCTCTCTCTCTCTGTGTCAAATAAATAAATAAAATCTTTAAAAAAAAACTTAAAAAATAATATGTATATAAATTTTAAATAAATTACAATACCTTAACTCTATAAAACAGCAGTTTTTAAATTTGTGTTCTGAAGATCCCCCTAGGATCTTAGCCCCTTTCTGGGGCTCAGCAAGATTTAAAATATTTTCATAATGATACTAAAGCATTATTTGTCTTTTCCATTCTCATTTTTTCATGAGCATCAGTGAGTTTTTCCAGAGGCTGTACACAACAGATTAAATGCAGAGTGGATATAAGAATCCAGATGTCTTCTATTAAACCAGGCTTTAATGAGATTTGAAGATATGTAAATCATTGCCACTCTTCTTGCTTAAATTTTTTTGTTTAAGGAAATATAGTTACTTTCTACTGAAAAAAAAACAAAACAAAACATGTTAGGTGCACCTGGGTGACTTGGTCAGTTAAGCGTTGGACTCTTGATTTCGGCTCAGGTCATGATCTCAGGGTGGTGAGATTGATCCCCATATTGGGCTCTGCACTCAGGGGGGAGTCTCCTTCTCTCCCTCACCCTCTCCCCACCCCCTGCTTGTGCACACATACATCCTTTCTCTCTCTCTCTAAACTAAGTAATCTTTTTTAAAAATATGTTAACATGCAATAGGTTTTTCATTGTCATTTTTAAGTGAAATTGATTCTTTTGTGTGTTGCTGTCCAATTTCCCAACACCATTTGTTGAAGAGACTGTCTTTTTCCCATTGCATATTCTTGCCTCCTTTGTTGAAGATTAATTGACCATATAGTTGTGGGTTCATTTCTGAGTTTTCTATTCTGTTCCATTGATCTATGTATCTATATTTGTGCCAGCACCATACTGTCTTGATCACTACAGCTTTGTAATATAACTTGAAGTCCAGAATTGCAATGCCTCCAGCTTTGCTTTTCTTTTTTCAAGGTTGCTTTGACTATTCAGGGTGTTTTGTGGTTCCATACAAATTTTAGGATTGTTTGTTCTAGTTCTGTGAAAAATGCTGTTGGTATTTTGATAGGGATTGTATTAAATCTGTAGATTGCTTTGGAGAGTATAGACATTTTAACAATACTTGTTCTTCCAATCCATGAGCTTGGAATGTCTTTCCATTTGTTGTTGCTTAAATTTTTTTTATCAGTGTTTTGTAGTTTTCAGAGTACAGGTCTTTCACCTCTTTGGTTAGGTTTATTCCTACGTATCTTACAGTTTTTGGAGCAGTTGTAAATGGGATTGATTCTTTAATTTCTCTTTCTGCTGCTTCATTTTTTACATTTTTCTGTTTTAATTTCCAATGTAATAACTATCAAGAGATAAAATCCACATAGACAAAAGCTCATTGGCGTCCTCATTGATTTTTAAGAGTGTATAATATTGGGGCGCCTGGGTGGCTCAGTCGGTTAAGTGTCTGCCTTCGGCTCAAGTCATGATCCCAGGGTCCTGGGATAGAGCCCTGCATTGGGCTCCCTGCTCCTTACCCCTCCCCCTGCTTGTGCTCTCTTTCTCTCTGTCAAATAAATAAAAATCTTAAAAAAAAACTTAAAAAAAAAAAAGTGTAAAAGATCCTAAGACCCCATAAGGTTCAGAACCACTCTAATGAAATAATAAATGTATATTATAGTTATGATTATGAAGACTCGCAACATAGAAAAGTAATTCTGGAGATAATGAAAAGTAGAATTTAAAATGGTATAATCACTGATTGTAACTATAGAAAATTATAAGTGAATCGATTATAGTCTGGCAGTAGCACTCATGTGTGCATTTGATCAGAGATTAGAGAGGAATGTAGAAAAATGAATACATTTGGTTTGGTAGGTGGCTGGGATGGGATGTTTGTGTATTTCTGTCACTTTTTAAATAACATGTTATACAATAAAAGCATTTTGATGCATTGTTCCAGTATTATACAAGTTAATGGAATTATTCATGCTAAAACACAGTAGTTGGAGTTCTGATGTCAGTTTGTCTTTAGAATTAATTATCTAGAAAGTTTTAAGGGTATGTTTATTTTTTAAATTATATTTACTAGGATAATTAAATTGGTTTCTATTCCACAAATGTAATCTAACAGCTATAAGGAGTTATACCTAAAGACCAGAGAAATCCAGCTAAAGTTAGCAAAAAGTTGCCCAGATCTGTTCACAAAGTAGAGGTCAATGTTATAGATAAATTAAGACTTGATTTTTTTTTTTTTTTTTTTACAAAATTCTGTTAAAAACATTTATTTTGGTTCTCTCTTTAGGAAATGACTATACCATGGTGCTTAAGGAGAGCAGAACTTGTGTTTAAGTGTGTCAAAGGTGAGCATAACCTTATATTTTAACAACATGACCTGTATTTCTTAGTCCCAACTACTGAAATTAGAGAAACCCAGGAGAAGAATATGAACGTTACCTCTGTCCTCTGGTGCCTCAATTAAAAGTGGTTTAACAAGGCAAATATTTTTTACTTATCTTTTTTCCAGTCATAAAATAAACAAGTCTCTGGCCCTCTTGAAATGCAAGGATATTTGGATATTATTTATATTTTGCTCTGATTATGTCTTGCTCTCTATTGCCTTTTTATTTTCTTAAAAAGAAAAAAATAGAACCACATCTTCAATTATCCTTTAATAACCTGCTTTAGCTTCATTGTATAGAGACTAAATAGGACTTGAGAAATCATGAGTAAAAATGCGTTAACAAAATTATGTTAAACCTCTCTGGCAGGGGGAATTAAGGATTGCAGAAGTTTATCTGTTCTTTGGGCCTAGCCTCTCCTGCACACAAGTGGCTACCTAAAAAGGCAAGACATGAAGCCCCACATGAAAATTCAGTTTATCTTCATAAGGGACTTGTAGGTTTGAGGACCAGAACTCATACTTCAGCAAAGTCTGTTGTTCTGTTTTAGGTTTCATGATGGAAATGGCTTCATGGGATGGAGGAATTTCCAGAACAGTACAGTTCCTAGTACCACAGGTGTGTTATCTGAATAGATCTCTCCCCAGTTTAATCTCTGCTATAATATTGTTCCCAGATACAGCTAGACACCCTGTCCTAAACTCAATATAACATAATGAAATGCTTACAGCTTTCTGTTTATTAAGGGGAGAAGTGTTTGGATGCCATAAAAGCATTTACTTTATTGTCAAAGATGTCAGCATCTGCCACTCAAGGGATCTTTTATTTAACCCCAAAACCAAATTTGACTCTTTTGGTTTTTTTCCCACATTTATGATTGAAGAATTCAATAAATATGTGATTGAAGAATTCACGTAAAAGGGCATTAGCAAAAAATGATTCTGTATTCTATATAGAGCCTAGCAAAATTAGTGGTACTTTACTTACTGACTATACGAGAGTTATCTAGGGATTTTTCTGGTAATCAAATTTACTATTTGACAGAAACAACATAGATTCTCAGAAGGAAAACACCCCCTGTCCATAACCATGCGGTTAACTCAGTCATGAAAGAGAATTTTCATATACTGCTCTCCCTATCTAGGACTAGTTCCATATTTTAAATTACTTCAAAATTTTAAAAATCAATGATGATTTAACAAATGTGAACTTTTTTTTTTACTTCTAACAGAGTATTTCTGAAGAAATGTTTTATCAACTTAGTAACATGCTCCCCCAGATCTTCCGAGTATCGTCAACACTTACTCTGACATCCAAGCACTAAATCCTTAGAGACTGACACGTTGGCAGAAGAAGACTGTTAAACTTTCCAGGAACTTGAGCTGTGCTGGGATTCTGTCAAGCAAAAGATGCCCAGAAAGAGAACTTGTAATCCAAGCCCCAAATCAAATCATGATGTAGGTCTGTGAAGCCTTACAAAAATTCATATACCATATAGTCTAGTGATCAGCCTTTTACTTATACATTTATTCTTAAAATTTCTTTATGAAAAAATCTTTTTTTCTACTGTTATGCCCTGTCTGTGAATATTAGTAAGTTAAAACGTCTTATATATCATACCTGGACACTTGATACAGGAGATTGTTAATTGCATTTTCATGGAGACATTTGACTTTTCCAAAAGGGTTGAGTCATATCAAGTGCAAGACTTAATCATAAAAATAAAATCTTTCCTTTACCTTATTTGCCAAGCAAAAATTAAAAGGCACGGAGATATACATTGCAAGTATGGATTTCTTGTGAAAATCTTTGTAGAAACACAAACATATGAGACAAACTTTTAAATTCTCCTGTTTCAAAAACTCTAAGGTTTTATAAGTCAGAAAAAAAAAATCAGGAAAGGACTTTGGATTCTTTACCTCTGTCTCACCCTCTCTATATGACCTTGCCCTTGTCTATTAATAACATTTCATGGGCTGGGAAAATAGCATGCTCATTTGCAAGCCCAATGGAAAGTTAGTCCAAACCAGCACCTGGCAGGATTTTAGTGTTCGGCAACATTATGACAGTCAGACAACAAAGATCATTTTCATTTCTCCATCCTGCTTCCTGCATTCTCAACTTCCTTAACCATTCTTCTACTTCCTGCATTCCATTGCTGATAACTAATGTCCCCATTTCTTTCTCTGCTCTGTTTCCTCTCCTTTTTCATCATCTTTCCTACTTTCTCAGATGATGCATATCACTTATTTCTCCCATCTGTAACACATTTGCTATGAGTAGTGACTACATTAAACAAAGACATTTGCAAAAGCAATAGTTTCATCATATCCAAGTTGTATGCATGTTGTAACTGACCAATGAAATGAAATGGAGGGCTTTGACATTATGAGGAGGTGTTATGGCCTGATTCCAAGAAACAGAAAGCACTCTTGTTAGTGTACCTAAATACCTAAATGTAGTAACTTACAGAAACTCTTTTGACACACAAAATGCTTTCCCATAACACAGAATATGTCTGGATTTTCTATGTCTTGATGCAAGGAAGTGACTGTCCAAGTAACAACACTAAGGAGAACACGCACTCCAGACTGTGTCCATTACACACTAACACTTTCCACATGCTTTTCCAGGGAACCTGGAAGGTAGGAATTCTGTTCTCACAGCGAGAAATTGTCTTCCAGGCACCACTGTTATGCTTGAGACTGATTCTAATGCAAAGCAAGGTAGACAGAGGTGGAAAACAGGGGTGTGTTTAGAGCAGTATCAAAGACTACTTTTTTTTTTTTAAGATTTATTTATTTATTTATTTGACAGAGAGACAGCGAGAGAGGGAACACAAGCAGAGGGGGTGGAAGAGGGAGAAGCAGGCCTCCCGCCGAGCAGGGAGCCCGATGCGGGGCTCGATCCCCGGACCCTGGGATCATGACCTGAGCCAAAGGCAGACGCCACCAAGGCACCCCAAAGACTACTTTAGATCATAATATGAAAGGTCAAGTTGGAAGTGGGTGTAGTTGGATCAATATTAGATGTTCAAAAAGAGGAATTGAGAATCTTTCCATAGAGGTTCTGTAACTAGGTGGACAGCCAACAGCTAGGGGCATAGCCAGAGGTCAGGGGGTAGGAGTAAGGGTTCACTCATGGAAACTTGGTGAATGCTGCTGCCCCGTCCTTCCTTTGCCACTATATAATGTAGCGGCTTTCACTCCAGGGCAATTAAAGGTAGCGTTTGGCCCATGAAATCAAGATAAATGTATTAAATATCCTTTTTTTTCACATGGTACTGTATTATGAGATATACAGAGTGGTAAGATTGGAAAAATGCTTATGATGTTATATGAAGACATACCAAACTCTGAGCTAGTAACAAATATATAATTCAAAGCACTAATTATATGTATGCAAGTGATGGGGATTTTAGTGAAGCAGTAGATGAGGAAGTCTGGAATTTTGTGTTTGGACCAGAAAAGGTGAGATCATGACCTTTTTCTGAGTGTTCTAGAGAGCTTCATGGAGGGGAGTGGTTTGGGGCACTTCATGAGTGATACAAAGAAGGTACCTTAGCAGGCTGAGACTAGAAGGGGCATTCTCGGTCTAAGATACAGATAGGAACAGAAACCAAATGAAGGGAGGCACTGGTAAATGGCCAGTAAGTTGAGAGAAGCTGACCACAAGAGCGTTTTGGGGGTGGGGTAGGGGGCCTTAGCTCAAACATTGGTGAGGAGTGTTCCACTGAGCACGAAGCTTTTTATTTGCGTAAACAGTTAAGTGTTCCTAAGACAGATGACAATATGGTACTCAAGGCCTTAAAAATATGCTTTGGAAATCACGCAGGGGCATTGAG
Source organism: Mirounga leonina (assembly GCF_011800145.1). NCBI lineage: Eukaryota > Metazoa > Chordata > Mammalia > Carnivora > Phocidae > Mirounga > Mirounga leonina. Next base: position 26,940,732 of record NW_023270504.1, read on the forward strand.
CCTGCTGTGTCCATTCCATACTGCTCTGTCCTCCCCTTCCCCGATTTTTGTTCTCAAAGCACAAAACCAAGCAAAGCTGTAACATTGCCATTGATCAAGAAGTGTGGTACCAGCTGTTCTCAGCATGACAGTGTGGCCAGAATGGAAGAAATGCATGAAAAAGAATTTCAACAGAAAAACAACTCAGTTTGCCTGGGAGTTGGCAGACCTCTTACTGGCACAGTACACACATCCTTTGTGCCACTTTAGTTGGAGGCTGGCTCATTCTCACAAGAAGAAAAAATGTTCCACAAAGGAAAGATGAATTCACGGAAACGTTCCTAATGTAGAGGCCCTAAGGGGAATCAGCAGAGCTGTGCCAAAAGAAGAAACAAAACTTAGAGAATGGAGTCTTGGCTGCTTCTCAGTCTCCAGGTGAAAATGATTGCTTTTCTGTTACTCCGTTCTCCCATTTAGATGAAATTGGACTGCTTTGCTCAAAAGGAGTTACAGCAGTGTAAAAATCATTTTCACAGTTATGAAGTAAAAAATGTTTTACAACACCTATTTACCAAAAGTACCATGCAGGGGCGCCTGGGTGGCTCAGTTGTTAAGCGACTGCCTTCGGCTCAGGTCATGATCCTGGAGTCCCTGGATCGAGTCCCGCATCGGGCTTCCTGCTCGGCAGGGAGTCTGCTTCGTCCTCTGACCCTATCCCCTCTCAGGTGTTCTCTCTCTCTCATTCTCTCTCTCTCAAATAAATAAATAAAATCTTTTTAAAAAAAAAAAAAAGTACCATGCATTCAGAACCATTTAGATCAATGTTTTTCTACCCTTTAACCATCAAAGACCCTTTCCATCATCTTCAGCATATTTCTCTGAAATGTCTTGAAAACTTTTACCTAGCAAACAATTGAAGTAAAAAAAAAAGTAATCTTTTTTTGTTGTTAAAGACATATCTGTGGAGCTGAGTGAGAGTATTAGCAAGCAATACATAGTATTCCCACATAGATTATCATTGTATGATTCCCATACATAGTTTTTACACATAAAATACATAGAATTATTGTGTAATACCAGGCAAATTCACAAAAACAACCTTGCTGTTTTACTTAACCAGCAAGGTCTCATCCCAGTGAAATGTACTTCAGAAAGATTTTTTTTTGTTTTTGCTTTTGTAGTTTATTTATTATTACATTCAGTTAGCCAGTATGTAGTACATCATTAGTTTTTGATGTAGTGTTCAACAATTCATTAGTTGCATATAACACCCAGGGTTCATCACAACATGTGCCCTCCTTAATGCCCATCACCCGGTTACCCCATCCCCCCAGCCCTCTCCTTTCTGTAACCCTCAGTTTGTTTCCTGGAGTCCAGAGTCTCTCATGGTTTGTCTCCGTCTCTGATTTCTTCCCATTCTGTTTTCCCTCCTTCCCCTGTGGTCCTCCACACTATTCCTTATGTTCCACATATGAGTGAAATCATATGATAATTGTCTTTCTCTGCTTGACTTATTTCACTTAGCATAATCCCCTCCAGTTCCATCCATGTCGATGCAAAAGGTGGGTATTCATCCTTTCTGATGGCTGAGTAATATTCCATTGTATATATGGACCACATCTTCTTTATTCATTCATCTGTTGAAGGACAGCTCAGCTCCTTCCATAGTTTGGACATTGCTACTATGAATGTTGGGGTGCATGTGCCCCTTCTTTTCAGAAAGATTTTTTTTAATAGCTCTTCAAGGACCACTAATTCCAGGAACCCCAAGCTGGGAATCACAACTTTAGACAGAAATACTTACATGAGAGTACATTACAAAGGGAGGGCAGAGATAAGGACAACATGAGTGGCAGATTGACCCTAGAATCCCATTCAATAAACACCAAATGTTTACTGCATTTCTTCCACACACAAAGGCACAGTGCTGAGCAAGAGTCAGCCTCTAGAAGGCTATGCAAAGGCTATGGGACTTGAGGAACTATTTGATTAAGGTAAAAATGCTTGGCAAGCTTTTCTGTGATCTGTGATGCTGACTATGACTAAGATAAAATCCCAAGTGAAGCAGGTGAAGGGATGAGAAGCCTCCTGATAATAACTACAGAACTAATAATATGGGCATGTGATGTCCTATTCAATATTCACAGCTACAATTATTGCAGTGCAATCCAGTTCTCTCTTGCTATTCTTTTCCTGACATATCCAAATCCAAGATTTGGCTGAATTTCATGCCGTATATAGTCAATCATCATTAATCATGGATTCTATATTTATGATTTCACCTACTTGCTCAAATTTATTTTTAATTCTAAAATTAATCCGTAAAGGCATTTATCAAGGCACATAATCATTTACAAAAGCACTGGTGTTTTTTTTTTTTTTATCAAATCCAAGTTGTGTGGCTGTTGTAACTGGCCCACAGAATGAAATAGAGGACCTTTGGCAGCACTTTGGCATCACTCAGGAGTTAAAAATTTTGAGTAGACATACACATCTTCCCAGCTGAAAGGAGAAAACACTCTGCCTTCTGGTTTCAGCTCTCGTAATATAAATAAGTATCCTTTTCATGGTCTATTTAGTGTCATGTTTTTCACACCTTTGTGCTTTTTGTTGGTGATTTTGCTGTTAGCCTCCAAGTGCAGTGCTGAAGTGCTATCTAGTGTTCCTGAGCACAAGAAGGTTGTGACGTGCCTGATGGAGGAAGTGTGTGTGTTAGAGAAGCATTGTCCAGGCATGAGTTATAGTGCTGTTGGGTCATGAGTTCATGGTTAATGAGTCAACAGTCTTTATTAAATAAGATGTCTTTAAAAAGAAACACACATTTGGGGCGCCTGGGTGGCTCAGTTGTTGGGCAGCCGCCTTCGGCTCAGGTCATGACCCCGGGGTCCTGGGATCGAGCCCCGCGTCGGGCTCCCAGCTCAGCGGGAAGCCTGCTTCTCCCTCTCCCACTCCCCCTGCTTGTGTTCCCTCTCTTGCTGTGTTTCTCTCTGTCAAATAATAAAATCCTTTAAAAAAAAAACACATTTAAAAATGTTATGTTCACTTATTTGTGGAACGTAAGGAATAGCATGGAGGACATTAGGAGAAGGAAGGGAAAAATGAAAGGAGGGTGAAATCAGAAGGAGAGATGAGCCATGAGAGACTATGGACTCTGAGAAATAAACTGAGGGTTCTAGAGGGGAGGGAGTGGGGGGATGGGTTAGCCCGGTGATGGGTATTAAGGAGGGCACGTACTGCGTGGAGCACTGGGTGTTATATGAAAACAATGAATCATGGAATACTACATCAAAAACTAATGATGTGTTGTATGGTGACTAACATAACATAATAAAATTTAAAAAAAAATAAAAATGTTATGTGTGGATTAACTCACAAAAATGTAGTGAGAGGCTTGCAGGGAACTCGCCCTGTATTCCCTCTAGGAGCAATGGCTCAAAATTTCCTCCCTCATGTTCACAGCACTAGAATCAATAGTCTGTGTGTCTTCTCTCACAGTCAAGAGCTACCTGTATATATCTTTAGCACGTGGGGAATAAGACATGAAACTATATTACAGAGAAGCAAACAGATCCTTTCTGGAGATGTTTAGGAATTAAGCAGAAATTGCTGTCACAGGTTAGGTATGACATCTGCAGGAAGAGAGTGTATTTGTGGGTCTCTCCCTCCCTGTTTCATTCTCATCTGCTTTCTATCCTTCTCTTTTTTTCTTTATAATGAAGTCCTAGCTTCTTGTTATCAGCAAATCTGTACTCAACTACTCAGGATGACAGTATGGCATCAGAGATGGGGAGCACAGTCCCTAGAATTAAACCAGGTTCAAGTACCACCTCCCTGACTGACTTGCTGTGGCTTGTCACATTGGGCATATTACCTAACCCCCCTAAGCATGTTTCCTCGTCTGTAAGCTAGGAAAAATTAATAATAGTATCTACCTCATTGAGAAGTTGGGAGGATTAAGTAAGAAAGTGCACACTACCTGGCATATAGTCATTCTATAAATATTTGCTGCTATTATCCTTCCTTCATGCCTTCCTCTCTCCCCCTTCCTTCCTTTCTTCCTTCCTATCTGACCTTTCTCCTTCTTTCCTTCCTTCCTTTCACTACATAGTAGGGATACTAAGTCATTTAAAACGTCATGTCCTCAAGGAGCTTACAGCCTTATTGAGTTGAGAAGGCAACCCGTGTAACTCACAGTATTAGCCCGCATATAATAAGGGTACACAGTCAGTGCAAAATAAAGTGTACACAGAGTGCTGTGGAAGTCAAAATAGAAACATGAGCAATGCATTGGGCCAAGAGGGATGTTGAGCCCCTTGAGAGCTGCTTACCCTGCCTTTCTCTGGCATTGAGTGAGTATCCTCTGGGAGCCCTTGTTACACTCAATAGGTCAAGCACAAATCCTCCTGGCAGGCAGACAGAATGCCACCTGTGCCAATGGCAGCAACAACTTCAGGAACAAAGGACAGGGCAGGTTAGAATGTCAGGAGGAAGTCACAAGGTAGGTGAGTAACCCTGTATTTGAGTGGAACAGGAAGGACTATTACATTTTTATCAGGTGGATCTAGATTTTAGACATAACAATAGTATTAAGCAGTTATAAAAGTGAAAGTCTCCTAGCCCTGCAGCAGCCATAAAGAATTTACTTCTGTCATGCTTCCCTGGTTCTTCTCTCATGATTCTCTTGTCAGTGAGCTGATCAAAAGTTTCCTATCTTACAGGTGACTGAGGCCACAGGATTAAGTGCTGGCAAAGGATTAAATGCTAGAAAGGTATAGGGGAAAAGTCCTTCCAGTGGAGAATTAGAATTCAGACATAACTAGTCGACTTGGTGTACTTTGTGCATGTGGTGGCAGTGAAGGGGTGAGGGTAATAAGTACAACTCTCTATTGTAAAAATCATCTTGGCTATCAGAATAACAAACCACTCTAAAACTTAATGGCTGAAACAGGAAGCATTTATTACTCATGACTCTGTGGGTCACCTCTGTAGTTCTTCTGGTCTTACCTGGGCTTTCATGAGTAAGTCTTCAGACCTACTTCAGTAGGTCAAATAGGCAGTTCTGATGAATTTGGCTGGGGTCTCTCACATGTTTGAGTGTTGGCTGGCTGTAGGCTGGAATAAAATGACCTCAGCTGGGGCAACTGGACTTTCTTTCACTGGGTCTCATCCTCCGGGAGGCTAGCCCAGAATTTTTCACATAGCAGTAGCAGAGTTAGCAAAGAGAAAGTGGAATCATGCACTGACTCTTGAGTTCTAGACTCAGAGTGGACACACTAACACTTCCACCACATTCTATTGGTTAAAGCAAGTCATGAAGCCAGCCCCTACTCAAGGAGTGAGGTATTTGTTGATGAGAAGGGCACAATGAGAAGTCACACTGTAAAAAGCACGGACACAGGATGGGGAGAAGAATTGGCAATATTTTGGCTATTAATGTATCACTCTCTCCTCAGCAATTTCCACTTTCTTGATGTTGTTTTTCATTCTTATGGGTTTATTTATAGTTTCAATGCATATATAGTGTAGCCATATCTATACAGTGTAGCTGTAAAATGTATCATGAAATGTGCCAAAGTGTCATACTGAAAGCTTATTTTCTACATGTCATTCAACAACTTGCTTTTTTTAAAATCCCACATCATGGGAGCGCCTGGGTGGCTCAGGTCATGATCCTGGGATCCTGGGATCGAGTCCCACACTGAGCTCTCTGCTCTGCGGGGACCCTGCTGCTCTCTGTCTCTCATGAATAAATAAATAAAATCTAAAAAATATACATATATATTAAAATTTTACATCATGTTTTTGAGATTTAATCATGTTGACACAGAGTTCATTAATTTTAACTGCTATATTATTTCTGAATACTCTGAATTATATGCTTACAGCCCATGTTATTTATTCATTCTCCTATTGATGGACAATGGGAGGTTATTTTCACATTTGTGCCACTTTGTACTGTGCTGTAGTAACCACATTCTTACACAGGTATCATTGTGCATATGCGCTAGTTTCTCCAGGGTGTATATCTCTGAATGGAACTGCTGCATTATAGAGTATTGACATCTTCAAATTTGATAGTTCCAAATATTACTCCAAAGTATGTGTACTAAATTCCCCTTCTATTGGCAGTATGTGAACACCCCCTTTTCTCCATATCTCATATAAACTAGGAAAGAATTTTCAGAAATTTTAATTTTTCCTATTTTAAGTATGAAATAGCATCTCATTGCTCTTTTGCTTTACATTTCTGTGGTTATGGTGATGATGAATAATAGCACAGCATGTTTGTTGTCCATTTTTATTTTTATTTTTTTGAGTTGCCTGTGTGAATCCTTTGTCTATTTTTTCTATTGGGTTGTCTTTTTCATATTGATTTGTAGCCTTTCTTTTTATAGCCTGAACATTAAACCTTTATAACTTATTCTTGTACATCTTTTTCCCCAGTTTATAGTTTTTTTTTTTTTAAGGTTTTATTTATTTATTTGACACAGAGAGAGAGATAGTGAGAGCAGGAACACAAGCAGGGGGAGTGGGAGAGGGAGAAGCAGGCTTCCCGCCAAGCAGGGAGCCCAATGCGGGGCTTGATCCCAGGACCCTGGGACCATGACCTGAACCAAAGGCAGACGCTTAATGACTGAGCCACCCAGGCACCCCTATAGTTTTTTTTTTTCACAGAGTTTTAAATTTTAGTGTAGTATAATTTATCACTCTGAGATCTGAGCAGGAAAGCAAAAATAAACCTATATCTAGGTTCTTTATGGTAAAACTGCAGGACACCCAAAATGAAGATAAAAATCTTAACAGTATTTTAATTTTTTAGTAAAAACCAAGCAAAAGCGATTTGAATTACAATTTCAAAAAGAGCAGACTTCTCAGTAGCAATAACAGATGCCAGAGAATGATCAGTGTCAGAGAAAATAACTGCCAACTAAAAGTTTTATACCCAACGAAACTATCATTCAAGCCATACAACTACATAAACACATCTAAGTAAAAAAAAGGAGGTTTCAACTAGCAGAACTCTCTAAAAGATCATCTCAAGGAAATTACTTTACTTCAGAAAGAAGAAAACTTATCTTCAAAGGAAGGGAGAATCTTTCAAATTGAGAACGTAGGGTTTGTTCATATAAAACAGCAAAAGACCAAGAGAAACTTGACCAGGTCATCAACAAAAATATTTAGCTATTTATGGATTTTCTGAACTACCTTAAGAGGTTAGCCATGGAGCACACATGGCACACTGTCTCTGTTTAATGTTTGTTAGTGTCCTTTTGTTGGCACATCCACCTTAGTTAAGTCAAGACATCATTTCCCTCATCGGAATTTCTCCATCTCTAAACCTTTATTTCATATTTTCCACCTATGCTACATTCTAAGTCAATATCTTTTATCTGTTCACTGTTTCTCTTAATTTATATGTAACTTACTGTTTGTTTCAATTTCATTTAACTTCAGTGCCAAGGACCACATATTTTTTTGTATAGAAATTCTACATTATTTTCATTTATAAAAAATCTTTGTAAATCTGCCTGGTATTTTGTTGTAGTGTCTTGTTCTTTTCTTATGTTTTATATTCTTTCTATGACTTTAATCATTTGAGATATATTTATTATATATGCTTATCAGATTATTCAATTATTATTATTTTGGTGAGAACACTTACGTTCTCTCCTAGCAAATTTCAATTATATAATACAGTGTTGTCAACTATACTTACCATGTTTTACATTAGATCCATAGATTTTATGCATCTTATAGATGGAAGTTTGTATCCTTTTACCAACCTCTCCTTTTTTCCCCCACCCCCCAGTTTGACTTTTTTTTAAGATTCTACAGATAAGCAATGCCATGCAGTATTTGTCTTTCTTTGTCCAGCTTATTTTACATAGTATAATGCCCTCAAGCTCTATCCATGTTGTTGTAAGTTGACAGGATTTTCTTCTTTCTCATAGCTGAATTAGGGGTGTGTGAGTGTGTGTGTGTGTGTGTGTGTTTATACACACACACATCTTCTTTATTCATCTGTTGACAGACATTTATGTTGTTTCCATATCTTGGCTATTGTGAATAATGCTGCAATGAACATGGGAATGCAGATAACTCTTCGATCTCCTGTTTTCATTTCCTTTGGATATATAACCAGGAGTGAGATTCCTGGATCATATGATAGTTCTATTTTTAATTTTTGAGGAATCTCAATGCTCTTCCCCATTGTGGGAAAACTGGCTGCACCAGTTTACATTCCCACCAACAGTGCACAGGGTTCCCTTTTCACCACATCCTCACCAGCACTTGTTATCTCTTGTCTATTTTCCCCTCAGTTTTATTGAGATATAATTGACATATAACACAGCAACATTATGATTTGATATAAGTATATATTGTGAAATAGTTACCATAATAAGTTTAGTTAACATCCATTAACTCACATAGCTACAAATATTTTTTCTTATAATGAGAATTTTTAAGATCTACTCTCTTAGCAACTTTCAAATATAAAATGCAGTATTGTTAACTATAGCAACCATGCTGTATGCTATATTCCCAAACTTACTTATCTTGTAACTACAAGTTTGTACCTTTTAACGATCTTCACCCATTTCCCTCCCCAACACCCTCACCTCTGGCAACTATCAATCTGTTCTCAGTTTTTATGAGTTTTTTTTTTTTTAGATTGCACATATAAGTGAGATCATTCAGTATTTGTCTTTCTCTGACTTATTTCACTTAGCATAATAATCTGAAGGTCCATCATGTTTTCTCAAATGGCAGGATCTCCTTTTTATGTCTGAGTACTATTTCCTTATACACACACACACATATACACATCACATTTTCTTTATCTGTTCATCTGTCAATGGACACTTAGGTTGTTTTCATATATGGGCTATTATAAATAATGCTGCAATGAACATAGGGGTGCAGATATCTCTTCAAGATAGTGATTTCATTTCCTTCAGATATATACCCAGAAGTGGAATTACTGGATCATATCATAGTTCTATAAACTCTTTGAGGAAACTCCATATTGTTTTCCATAGTGGCTGCTCAACTTACATCCCCACCAACACTGCACAAAGGTTTCCTTTTCTCCGCAGCCTCACCAATACTTATTATCTCTTTTCTTTCTGACAATAGCCATTCAAACAGGTCTGAGATGATATCTCATTGTGGTTTTGATTTGCATTTCCCTGGTAATCGGTGATATTGAGCACCTTTTCATATACCTGTTGGCTATTTATTTGTATGTCTTCTTGAGAAAAGTCCTTTATACTTCCTGCCCATATTTAATCAGGTTGTTTTATTTTTTTCTATTGAGTTGTATGAGTTTTCACCTATTGTGGATATTAACCTCTTAACAGATACATGATTTGCAAATATTTTCTCCCATTCCGCAGGTTGCTTTTTCATTTTGTTGATGGTTTCCTTTGCTGTGAAGAAGTTTGTTTGTTTGTTTTATCTTGATGTAATTCCACTTCTTTATTTTTGCTTTTGTTGTCTTTCTTTTGGTGTCAAACCCAGAAAAAAATCATTGCCAAGACCAATGCAAAGGAACTATGCTTTCTTCTAGAAGGTTTATGGTTTCAGGTGTCATGTTCAAGTCTTTAACCTATTTTGAGTGGAGTTTTGTGTATGGTGTAAGATAGTGGTCCAGTTTCTTTCTTTTGGGTGTGGCTGTCCAGTTTTTCCAACACCATATAGTGAAGGACTATCCTTGCCCCATTGCCTATTTTTGGCTCTTTGTCATAAATTAATTGACCATATAACTGGGTTTATTTCTGTTTATCTTCTGTTCTATTGATCTATGTCTGTTTTATGCCAATACCATGCTATTTTGATTATTATAGCTTTCTAGTATAGTTTGAAATCAGGAAGCATGATGCTTCCAGCTTTGTTCTTTCTCAGGATGGCTTTTGCCATTCAGAGACTTTTGTAGTTCCACACAAATTTTAGGATTATTATTTCTTTTTCTGTAAAAATTGACATTGGAATTTTGATAGGGATTGAATTGAATCTATAATTTCTTTGAGAAGTGTGGATGTTTTATTTTTTATGCTTTTATTTACATTCCAGTTAGCATACAGTTTCAGGTGTAGAGTTTAGTGATTCAGCACTTCCATACAACACTCGGTGCTCATCACAAGTGCCCTCCTTATCCCCCATCACCCATTTAACCCATCCCCCCACCCACCTTCTCTCAGATAACCATCAGTATTTTCTCTATAGTTAAGAGTCTGTTTCTTGGCTTGCCTCTCTCTCTTTTTTTCCCTGTGATTCTTTTGTTTCTTAAATTCCATACATGAGTGATATCATATGGTATTTGTCTTTAATTGACTTATTTCAGTTAGCATAATATTCTCTAACTCCATCTATGTTGTTGCAAATGGCAAGGTTTCATTCTTTTTTATGGCTGAGTAGTATTCCATTATATATATATATATAATATATATATATAATTCCAATATGTATATATATTCCATTATATATAGTTACAAATTATATATAGACATTTATATATATACATATATAGATATTTATATATAGAGACACATTTTATATATATATATATATAGACATTTGGGCTCTTTCCATAATTTGGCTATTGTTTATTATGTTCCTATAAACATCAGGGTGCATGTATCTCTTTGAATTGGTATTTTTGTATTCTTTTTTTTTAAGATTTATTTTTATTTATTTTAGAGAGGGATCATGAGCAGGAGAAGGAGCAGAGGGAGAGGGAGAGGGAGAATCCTCAAGCATACTCCCTGCTGAGCATGGAGACTGATGCAGGCTCGATCCCAGGACCCTGAGATCATGACCTGAGCCAAAATCAAGAGTCAGATGCCCCAAGTGCCCCAAGTATTTTTGTATTCTTTGGGTAAATACCTAGTAGTGCAATTGCTGGATCATAGTATAGGTCTATTTTTAACTTTTTGAGGAACCTCCATACTGTTTTCCACAGTGGCTGCACCAGTTTGCATTCCCACCAACTATGTAGGAGGGTTCCCCTTTCCCCACATTCTCACCAACACCTATTGTTTCCTGTGTTGTTGATTTTAGCCATTCTGACAGCTGTGAGGTGATATCTCATTGTAGTTTTGATTTGTATTTCCCTGATGATGAATGATGGTGGGCATCTTTTCATGTGTCTGTTGGCTTTATGGATGTCTTCTTTGGAAAAACCTGTATTCATGCCTTCTGCCCATTTTTTAATTGGATTATTTGTTTTTTTGGGTGTTGAGTTTTACAACTTCTTTATAGATTTTGGATACTAACCCTTTATTAGATATGTCATTTGCAAGTATCTTCTCCCATTCTACAGGTTGCCTTTTAGTTTTGTTAGTTACTTCTTTGCTGTGCAGGAGGTTTTTTTTTTTAGGATTTTATTTATTTATTTGACAGAGAGAGAGAGAGCACAAGCAGAGGGAGTGGCAGGCAGAGGGAGAGGAAGAAGCAGGCTTCCTGCTGAGCAGAGAGATGTGTGGTTCAATCCCAGGACCCCAGGACCATGACCTGAGCTGAAGGCAGACCAACTGAGCCACCCAGGCATCCAAGAAGCTTTTTATTTTGATGAAGTCCCAATAGTTTATTTTTGCTTTTGTTTCCCTTGCCTCAGGAGACATGTCTAGCAAGAAGTTGCTGTGGCCGAGGTCACAGAGGTTGCTGCCTGTGTTTTCTCCTAGAATTTTAATGGTTTCCTGTCTCACATTTAGGTCTTTCATCCATTTGAATTTATTTTTGTATATGGTGTAAGAAAGTGGTCCCATTTCATTCTTTTGCATGTTGCTGCCCAGTTTTCCCAACACCATTTGTTGAAGAGACTGCCTTTTTCCTATTGCATATTCTGGCCTCCTTTGTCAAAGATTAATTGACCATAGAGTTGTAGGTTCATTTCTGGGTTTTCTATTCTGTTCTATTGACCTATGTGTCTATTTTTGTGCCAGTACCATACCATTTTGATCACTGTAGCTTTGTAATGTAATTCGAAGTCTGGAATTGTGATGCCTCCAGTTTTGCTTTTCTTTTTTCAAGGTTGTGTTGACTATTTGGGGTGTTTTGTGGTTTCATACAAATTTTAGGATTGTTTGTTCTAGCTCTGTGAAAAATGCTGTTGGTATTTTGATAGAGATTGCAGTAAATGTGTAGATTGTTTTTGGATAGTATAGACATTTTTTTTTAAAGATTTTATTTATTTATTTGAGAGACAAAGTGAGAGAGGGAACACAAGCAGGGGGAGTGGGAGAGGGAGAAGCAGGCTCCCTGCAGAGCAGGGAGCCCAATGCGGGACTCGATCCCAGGACCCTGGGATCATGACCTGAGCTGAAGGCAGTCGCTTAACCAACTGAGCCACCCAGGCACCCTAGTATAGACATTTTAACACTATTTGTTATTCCAATCCATGAGTATGGAGTGTCTTTCCATTTCTTTGTGACCACCTTCAATTTCTTTCATCAGTGTTTTATAGTTTTCAGAGTACAGGATACCTAGGAATAAACCTAACTAAAGTTGGTAGTGTGGATATTTTAACAATATTAATTCTTCCAATCCATAAGCATGGGATTATCTTTTCATTTATTTTTGTCTTCTTCAATTTCTTTCATTGGTGTCTTATAGTTTTCAGTGTAGAAATCATTTACCTCTTTGGTTAGATTTATTCCTAGGTTTTTTATTCTTTTTGATGCAGTTGTAAATGGGATTTCTTTCTTAATTTCTCTTTCTGATAGTTCATGGTTAGTATATAGAAATGCAACTGATTTTTGTATATTAATTTTGTATCCTACAACTTTACTGAATTTATTAGTTCTAACAGTTTTGTGTGTGTATATGTGGAGTCTTTAGGGTTTTCTATATATAATACCATGTCATCTTCAAATGCAGACAGTTTTATTTCTTCCTTTCCAATCTGGATATCTTTTATCTCTTTGTCTTGCCTAATTGCTCTGACTAGGACTTCCAGTACTATGCTGAATAAAAGTGGGGATAGTGGGCATCCTTGTCTTGCTCCTGATCTTAGAGAGAAAGCTCTCAGCTTCTCACCATTGAGTGTGATGTTAGTTGTGGGCCTGTAATGTATGGCCGTTATTCTCTTGTGGGGCATTCCCTCTATACCCAGTTTGTAGTGGGTTTTTAATCATAAATGGATATTGAATTTTGTCAAATGCTTTTCTTTTTTGCATTTATAGAGATAATCATATAATTTTTATCCTTTATTTTGTTAATGTGGTATATAACATTGATTTTTAGATGTTAAATCATCCTTTCATCCCTGTAATAAATCCAACTTTATCATAACATATGATCTTTTTAGTGTATTGTTGAATTTGGTTTGCTAATATTTTGTTAAAGATTTTTGCATCTATGTTCATCAAGAATATTGTCTTATAATTTTCTTTTCTTGTCCTTGTCTGGTTTGGTATCGTGGTAATGCTGGCCTTGTAAAATTAGTATGGAAGTGTTCCCTCCTCTTCTGTTTTTTGGAAGAACTTGAGAAGGATTGGTGTTAATTCTTCTTGGAATATTTGGTGTAATTCAACAGTAAAGCCATCTAGTCCTGGACTTTTCTTTGTGGGGAGATTTTTTTGTTACTCATTCATTGTCCTTACTAATAATTGGCCTGTTCAGCTTTTCCATTTCTTCATGATTCAGTCTTAGTACCATGTATGTTTTTAGGAATGTATCCATTTCTTCTAGGTTGCCCAATTTTTTGGCATATAATTTTTCATAGTAGTCTCTTGTGATCCTTTGTATTTTTTGTGGTATAGGTTGTAATGTCTCCTCTTTCATTTTTAATTTTATTTCTTTGAGCCCTCTCTTTTTTTTCTTTATAGGTCTAACTAAATGTTTTTTTGTTTCTTTGTTTATCTTTTTAAAAAGACTATCTTGGGGCACCTGTGTGGCTTAGTCGGTTAAGCATCTGACTCTTGATTTCAGCTCAGGTCTTGATTGCAGGGTCATAAGTTTGGGCCCACATTTGGCTCCATGCTGGACATGGATCCTACTTAAGAAAAAAAAAAAAAAAGATTATCTCTTAGTTTTATTGGCATTTTCTATTGTCTTTTTAGTATCTATCTCCTTTATTTCTGTTCTGATCTTTGTTAATGCCTTCCTTTTACTAACTTTGAGCTTAAGTTGTTCTTTTTTTAGTTCCTTGAGGTGAAAGTTAAGTTGCTTATCTTTTTGATTCTCAGTTTACTTATCTATAAAGTACAATTAATACCTTTTTCTCTCTCAAGTTCATAGAATCAGACAAGGAAGAAAAATGAGATATGAGAATGCTTTACAAATTATAAAGTTACAAAAAAGGTAAGATTTAATTTGATTCTTAAGAGCCAGGGCCATATCTGAATATGAGAATCTTATTTCTTTTTGGGGATAGGTAGACAGAAGGAAGAATAAAATTATCCACTAAATAATTATTGAGTATCTGTTATGTGATCATACACTATTTTAAATACTAGAAATATTACATAATGGTGAAAAGGACAGATATGATCTTATCCTCTGCCTAGTATGAGAGATATAATAAATCAAGAAGTAAATACATATGTAATTATAAATTATGATGATTCCTATGGGGAAATAATAAGAGGAGTATAATTGATATGCAAATATGGGAAGGCTTTTAGGAGAAAATGACATTTAAGCTAAGACCTGTAAAATTAATAGTAATTAGCCATACAAAGAATTGAGGAAGAGGTTTTTTCCAGGCTCAGGAAATAAAACAAAACAAAGAACAAAAAAACTTTTTTAAAAAAATTCAGCAGCTGCAGGAAGTATGCAACTGAAGGGAGAAACTAAAGCCCCAGACTTCTGACTAGAAGATGAAAAATAGGAGACACAGGAAAATTATAAAAAGTGAGAGCTTTAACACCCCATTAAGTTGTTTATGAACTCCTGGACTTACTCCAGAGATGTGTCAACATGGATCTGATCCTAAACATCATACTAAAAACTTGGATAACTGAATTGTGAGATAGACCAACATCCAAATTCTAGACTGTTCACTGACCAGCACACATGTGAGAAAAATTCAAATAGCACTGCAAAGACTTTGAAAATGGAACTTACATTGAAAGCATAATTCAAAAAAGTTTGTTTTGAATTTATGGTCTGAAAGAAACTGGATTGATTGCCAGCTAAAAGAAACATATCAACATTCTCCATACGGTTTAAACAAGACCCATGATTTTATAACATAATATTTTAAATGTCCTGGATGAAATCTAAAAATATTTGTCATACACAGGACAAGAAAAATCTCAACTCCCAAAAGATAACCAACAAATCCCAATTCTGAGATTACACAGATGTCAGGATTATATAACAAAGAATAAAAAATAGCTATTATAAAAATGCTTTATGAACTAAGGACAAACTCTTGAAATGAATAAAAAGCAGACATTCTTAGCAAAAAAATAGATATAAAGAAGAATCTCATGAAAATTTAAGAGCAAAAAAATGACATCTCTAAAATTAAAACAAACAAACAAACAAACACTGGGTAGGATCAGAAGTAGAATGGAGATGACAAAGAGAAGAGTCAGTGAACCTGAAGATAACTCAATAGAAATTCTCCAGACTAAACAGAGAGAAAAAAGATTGGAGAAAAAAGTGGGCTGAGCCACAGGGGCCTGTGGGAAATGACCAAAAAGTCTGACATTCATGTCATTGGAGTTCCAAAAAGAGAGTGAAAGTAGTCCTGAAACAACACGTGAAGAAATATTGGCTGAAAACTTCCCAAATTTAGTTAATGATAGAAACCTAAAGATTTAAGAAGTTCAGCAAATCCCAAACAGGATAAAATCAATGAAACTTACACCCAAACTCATCATAATCAAACTACTGAAAACTAAAAACAAAGAAAAAAGCCTTGAAAGCAACTAGAGAAAAACCAATGCATTACCTATAGAGAATGCTAATTTGAATTGAATGGCAGCAGATTTTGTAGATATTGTAGATGCCAGAAGGAAGTGGAAAAATACTATTTAGGTGCTAAAAAGATTGCCAACCCAGAAATCTGTATCCAGTGAAAATATATTCGAGAATGAAGGTGAAGTGAAGACATTTTTTGATGAAGGAAAACTAAGAGAACTTGTCAGCAGACCTGATTTGAAAGTATTGCTAAAGGAAGTTCTTCAGACATTAGGAAAATGACTTTCAGGAAGAAATTTGGAATATCAAGAATGAAGGAAGAGCAACAGAAATGGTAATTGTCTGAGTAAATATAATAGACTATTCTTCTCTTGAGTTCTTTAAAGTTGAAAGCAAATATATATATATAACACTGTCTAATGAGGATTTCAATGTATGTAGATGGAACTACCTAACAACTACAAAATAAAAGGAGGGGGTAAAGGGCTTATATGCTGATCAGGTTTCTATATTTCACTGAAGTAGTAATATTAAGCCTAAGTGCACTATGAAAACAATAAAAAACCCTGAGATAAGAAATTTGACGCATTAAGTAAATAAGAAGTCAAATTGTAACAAAGGGCTACTGGGTCATGACTGCTTCTTCCTCATCTGAGAAAGATTCCAAATGGAAATTTTGCCTCATGGCCCAGCCCTTTCCCACACCCCCATATGTAAACAATCACCAAATCCTCCTTACTTCTTTCAAATCTCAAATATTTCTTTCCATTCTGTTGGGGTCTTCATAGATTTTTTTTTAAGATTTTTTTAAAGATTTATTTATTTATTTTAGAGAGAGAGAGAGAAAAGAGAAGCAGGGGGGGAGTGGGAGAGGGAGAAAATCTCAAGCAGACTCCCCACTGAGTCCAGAGCCTGACAAGGGGCTTGAACTCACAACCCTGAGATCAAGACCTGAGCTGAAATCAAGAGTCAGATGCTTAGGGGCACCTGGCTGACTCTGTTGGTTAAGCGTCTGCCTTCGGCTCAGGTTATGATCCCAGAGTGCAGGGATCAAGCCCAGCGTCAAACTCCCTGCTCATTGAGGAGTCCGCTTCTCCCTCTCCTCCTGCTCCTCCCCCTGCTCATGCTGTTCCCCTGCTCATGTTCTCTCTCTCCCTCTCATTCACTCTCTCTCTTAAATAAATAAAAAAAATCTTAAAAAAAAAAAAAAGAGTCAAATGCTTGACAGACTGAGCCATCCAGGCACCCCTGGGGCATCATTTCTTATCTATATACCATTCCCCACAAATGGTCTCCCTAACTCCAGTTTTGCCTCCTACTTTTTTTCTTCATCCCACTCCAATTACCTAAAATTCAAATGTCTTTATGTATTTCTGCTTATAACATCAATTGCTCCCTCAATACTTTTAAAATAGTGAATTCTTTAGCCTGTTCCAAGGCTTTTCATAGTATGCCTCCTGATCATCTCTCTACTTTCATTTCTTGACGCTCTAATTTCTCCCCCTAACTATATTCTCTAGATCAGCATAGTAAACATTTTAGGTTTTGAGGGCCATATGTTCCCTGTTGCAACTACTTAACTCTGTACTTGTAGTGCAAAAGCAGCCATAGACAATATGCAAATAAATGGGTAGAATTATTTGCAAATAAAACAAATTACAAAAACAAGTGTCTGGCTGTATTTGGCCCATGGGCCATTATGTGGTGACCCCTGCTTTAGACAACTGACCTACAAATCTGTGGACATGGCATTTTCTTTTATCTCTTGAGTACTGCACAATCTATTGTCTGTTTGGAATGTCTCTCTCCTTTGTCTGGCTACTTTCGGTTCATTACCATGTATCAACCTGGATGCCACTTCTTCAAACTCTCCTTAGACTCCTTGTCCCTCTACCTCCATTGTTGTACCTACCACACTAATATATTTACCTACTAATATATTTACCTGTTTACTTGTCTGTCTTCTCCCACTTGTCTATAAGTTTTGGAGGGCAGAAACTATGTCATGTCTGCACTTTAATCCTAGTGCCTAGCAGGGTACTTGGCACATATAAGCACTATATAGAACTTTCAGTTTTTCCATTGAGTGAAGGGAAGGCCAATAGCCCTCTGGCTGACTCAGCCCCTGTCTTAAACCTTCAGGGCTGGGAAAATACTGCCTAAGTAGATGGTTGTATCTCCATGGAAGCTGTCATCTGTTTTGGGCAAGCCATCCCTTTCCTTTGGCCTGGCTTCTTCTTCCAGGGAAGTAGAGGTCCAAAATTAAGGACCAACCACTGTATCTCCTCTCAGGCAGCACCCATCCCATCTACCAGGCAACTCAGAGCTATCTGACCCCACTTTCGGCAAACATTCTCAGCCACTGATTTTAAAAATAAGCCCCGAGGGGGAAATTGCTACATCTCTTTCCAAAGGCTGTTGTAGATGCCAAAGGCGGTGGACAATAAACCATTTGTGGTTAAGGGTGGAGAAACCACCATTCAGCCAGGCATCCTGGGGACTCTCCCTGCCTGTTCAATGTCCTCCCTTCCCAGCCCATCACCAGTAAAGTAGGAAAAGGGCAACTTTCTCTGCCAAGCCATCAGGTAATTAAGTGCCAGAAGGATCAACCATGTGTCCTGTTCTCAACTAGTGCTAAAGGCCAGGTAAAGACATGGGCCCTTCCTGCAGGACCTTACAATCTATTTTTAAAAATAAGATAGGCATGTTTGAAACATTTAGAGGTTAGTAACATACATTTATTTATTTACTCATTCGCTTTTTAAAGTACCAACTCAATGCTAGGCACTATGTGGGATGCTAAGTCACAGAGACAAAAAGTTCACTCAAGGATACTCTCAGTCTACTAAAATTTCCAGGAGGAATATGCAATGTGAATGGGGTTTAGAGTTAAAGATATCAATAAAGGCTAAAGTTGTCAGAGAAAGTCCCATCAAGGAGGTGGAACTTGAACTGGTCTTGAGGAAAGTATGGGGTACAGATTTATGAATGGAAAGAGAAAAGAATTTCACAGGAGATGACATGGCCAGAGGTGAGGAGGAAAACTGAGTGTGGAGAGAGGGGAGGAGAGATCAGGAGTGGGAAATAAGGCTGGAGAAAAAATGAAGGATTGTAGTGGAAGACCTTGAAGACTGGACATTTTAACTGGACATTTAAGGGAGGAGATACTATCCTTCTTCTTTTCTTTAATTGAGTTGTAGTTCATATACCATAAAACTCACCCCTTTATAGTGTAAAATTCAGTGGTTTTTAGTATATTTACAAAGTTATGGAATGATCATCATGATCTAATTCCAGAACAGACAATATCCTTGTGAATATTTCTTTTTCTTTTTTTTTTTTTTTAAAGATTTTATTTATTTGACAGAGAGAGACAGCGAGAGCAGGAACACAAGCAGGGGGAGTGGGAGAGGGAGAAGCAGGCCTCCCGTGGAGCAGGGAGCCCGATGTGGGACTCGATCCCGGGATCCCGGGATCATGACCTGAGCTGAAGGCAGACGCTTAACGACTGAGCCACCAGGCGCCCCCTTGTGAATATTTCTGAACAGAGAATTCATGGGTCAATCTGTATTTCAAGCAGAGTACCCCAGCTACAGGAGCAGGAATGATTATGTGGGAAGAAACTGGATGTGGAAACAAGCTAAGAAGTTCAGGGGCTTGGAGACTTAGACCAGAATAGGTCATAGTGCCACCTCCTATCTATGATCTCACTTTGTCCATGATAGTGAGGTTTATGGCAGGATAATTTATTGAGATAATAATCTATGTCTTGTTCTTCTTGTATTTTCCCTCCCTTGTTCCAAGAAGATAGCAGATATTTGTGTTTCTTAGCCTAAGCAGTTTCGGGAGCTAGGCTAGAAGCAAGTTGCCTGTGGACAGCCACCCTTCCTGACTTCTGTTTTAGGAGTTCTGAACTCAATATTGGAATTGTGTTGAGGGAGGAGATAAAAGAGACCCCTTGGGGACAGTGGGAGATGAAGCTGAGACAGCAAAGAGGGAGATTCCCCCAAAACTTTGAGGGGATTTCAGGTTCTGAGAGTAGGAGGGACCTCAGGGGTGTGACAGCATGCTTGACCCCAGGCCCCAGGCCCCAGGTCCCAGAGCTCCAGGGCTGCAAGCCTCAAAACAGACTCCTGTGCCCAAGTGTGGTACAGTGAGTATATCAATTCTGACAAAGTGGACTAAAGATCAGAAGAGCTCTCTCCTAAGTGTTTTACTCAGCAAAAAACTCCTGGGATTTTGCCCTGTCCTGGGGGGTAAGGAGCCCCAACAATAATGGAGACTGCATTAACCACCAGCTTGGCAGGTTCAAAGTCACACTTAAAGAAGTTGAAGCACTGGGGATCTTCTTGAGAGGTAGTACAACATAGGGGCTACTCCACCAGATTCTAAGGAATCAACTGTCTGGGATTGAGCCCATAAGATGGGCACATAAGAAAAGCTATATAAGTGTTTGCTTATTATTATTAATTAACAAGAGGGAAACAAATAGGGGAAGGGAGGAGTGTTGCCCTATAAAGGAAAACTATTGTGTGGAAATAAGGGTGGGAAAAATAGAGGGAATGAAGAATTTTAAAAGGCAGTATTAAAGATGAAAGACTTAAGGTAGATAACCATTTAGACATGGAGAAGAAAGGACTGTAAAATTAAAACAGATAGATGAAGATAAATAGAGACATAGATGAATTGATAGATATGAAATAAAAAGAGATTGAGAAATAAATGTATTATATAATAAGAACATCACAAAGGTAGAACAATGGTGGCAAAGAGTAACTGATAAAATTATATAATTGAGAAAGATCAACTAATATAGATAGATGATAAACTCAGAATGAAATACAAAAAATAGCATCAGATTCGACATGGAGAAAAGGGAAGACATAAAGGAAAGATGCAAGGGAGGTGGTGAGGGCTCAGTCATGGTGGATTGAATGACTTCCAGTCTGTGAGACAGAGGGAAGACCATGTTCCTTCAATTGAGAACTCCCTGCTCTCTGTTCTGTACAGTTCAGAAATTATTTTCTTCTGTCTCATTTTCTAACTGCTTTGTGTATACAATTCTTGTCTCCATTCCAAAAGACTGTGTCTACCATTCTCCACTTTCATGGCATCTCATCCAGTATGAAGAGGAGAGAAAAATGTGTGGAAGGCCAGTCCTGGTATAGAAGTGGGAATAGTAAGGGGCACTCCAATCTCCAACTACCAGTATCACCACCCTGTAGGACATCACCAATCACCCCTGGAAGGTTCCTCTCTCAAAACAACCTGGAGAGAACTTGTCCAGCTTGCCATAACACAGTAAAAATCTATGCAGTATGTGATGATCCCTTCCCCTCATGTTTCTCAAGAGTCCAGACATCTGTAATTCAACATTTTCCTATAAATAATTGGTCTCCCTACAAAATTGTGAGCTCCCAGAGGGCAGAGACTATATGGAAAAAGCTTCAGAAATATTACAGAATGAACAAGAGCTTATATTCTGTATCTACCACTTCCAAGGGCATCTGAAAATTTCTACCATGTTGTAGTTGATGTTCTTGGTCCTAAGGACAGAAACTGTATCATCAGGAGAAGGAAAATTTTGGCACAAGGAAAGAGACCTAAGAAGCTCTGTTTACACAGGTCCTGAATATAGGACCAGGGCCTTGTAAGGATCCAGGGAGAGTTCTGGTCATTTTGGCCAAATGAAACTCCCCCAGACTGATCTAAACCCGTTCCTTTCCTCCTAGACAAGAGGAAGGAAAAGTCCCATTTGTAACCACGGAGAAATAAAAGTCTTCCTGAATGATTATATACAATTTACAGCAGAGTGTTTCATTTGGTGTCCAGGAGCCTGTAATAGCTGGAATTGCCCTTGTTCCTCTTCCTCTTTGAAGGGCCAGAGCTGAGAAGTGCTCTGTGATTATGGGTCAGGGTATGGCATGTCTATGCCAAACTTGCTCAGCCTGGTTTGGTGTTGTATGCTTGTGCACATGCGTGTGTGTGTGTGTGTGTGTGTGTGCTTCCAGAACAAAATTTCCCACCTCCCTGCATGGTTTTTCAATTCATAAATAATGAGTTAAAATATCTTTGCCATTTCACCCATCCTTACTGGAAGGGAGGGAGGGAGAGAGGAGGGGAGGACATTAGAATCATTCCCCCACCCCACAACTTCACAGTGTATTGAAACTCCAGGATCAACAAAGCAGAAAAACTGAAGTGGGAGCCCTCACCACCTCCCTTGCATCAGTTGGGCTGAAATGTACTGAAGTTTACAGTACAGGTGATGAGAACCTAAGAGTAACAGCCTTCCTAGATTGTGAAGGTGAATGCTGCCTCATGCAGATAATTTGTGACTGGTACTCTCCCAAAGTTTTGCAACACAGAAGCCCTGGGGAGAGTGGTATGCAATAAAATATTAGAAACCTTAAGTCCGGGTTGCAAATTTTTTCTATAAAGGGCCAAATAGTAAATATTTTAGGCTTTGTAAACTATATGGTTAATATTACAACATCTCAGCTCTGTAGTGAAAAAGCAGACATAGACAATATGTAAACAAATTGGCATTGGTATGTTCCAATAAAGCTTTATTTACAGCGCACTTGGGTGGCTCAACTGGTTGAGGGACCAACTCCTGGTTTTGGCTCAGGTCATGATCTTGTGGTCATGATCTCGTGGTTGTGAGATTGAGCCCCAGTCGGGCGCTGTGCTCAGTGCAGAGTCTGCTTCAGATTTTCTCTCCCTCTCCTGTTCACACTTTCCCATTCTCAAAAAATAGATAAATAAAATCTTAAAAAAAAAACACCTTTAGTTACAAAAATAGCAGATGGTTAGAATTAGCCAGTGGGAGGTAGTTTGCTAACTCTTGCACCGAGTGATTTAACAGTATGAGGACCTGGTTTTGAAAAATCTTGTTACTTTTAAAGACTAAGTCTGAAGTAAAGAAAAAAAGGAAGAGGTGAAGAATGGGTAATAATTGTTTTTAGAATAAAAACAACTTGGAGCAACTGGACTTACAGGATGGGTACAAAGGGAAGAACAATCTCCGTTTGAGTCATTTGTAGTGAAATTTTGGACATCTTTAAGTGGGGTTTTGAGTACTTGCAAGGAAAGCAGTTGTGACCAAGTATGAGGAATAGAATCTGGGTTCTAACATGAGAGAACTATCTCCCTGTTTTACTTATCTATTTCTGTGTAGCAAATTAACTCCAAACCTAGTGACTTCAAACAAAAAGAAATATTTATCATCTTTCATAGTTTCTGTTGGTCAGGAAGTCAAGAATGGTTTGGCCAGCTGTTTTGGCTCATGGGTTTTCATAAAGTAAAGACAGGTCAGCCATAACTGCCATTATCTGAAGGCTTGACCATAACTGAAGGACCTGCTTTACTCACATGCCTGACAAGTTGGTGTTGGCTACTGGTGAGGGGCCTCAGTTCTCCACATGGGCCTCTCCACAGAGATGCTTGAGTGTTTTCACAACATGGCACCTGGCTTCCTGAAGAGTAAGTAAACCAAGAGGCCAAGACAGAAGCTGCAATATTTGTATGACCCAGTATCAGAAGTCATAAACCATCACATCTACCATACTTCACTGGTCACAGTGACCAGCCCTGTTTCAGTGTTGGGGAAAGCTAGTGCAGGGTGCAAATACCAGAAGGCAGGGATCAATGGGGTCCAACCTAGAGGCTGACCACCTGCCACCTAATAACAGAGAGAGGTAAAAGATAGGTCTATGGTCTCAGTCTAGGATCTGCATATTAGGATGGCCTAGGAATTTGTGAGTTAGAATGCATCTGGCTAGAGAAAGAGAACAAGGCAAAACACCCCACTTCAAGTTGCTTAAACAGTAAGATTGATTTCACTTATGAAAGAGTCTAGAGTTGGGAGTTTTCAGGGTTAGTCAATTCTGTAGCTCAACAATATCAGGTTCTTGTTCAAACTTTCTGTGGTTTTCTTGGCTTTTCCTTCATGGTCACAAGGTGGTTGCCACAGCCCACATTACATGTTTACACAGTTGCATGGGAAAGCAGAAAGTAAGGAATATCTATCAGGTAGCCAGGGAGCCCTGCTTGCCACAGAAACTGGTGTGACACTCTGAATTGAGTAATATGAATAGTGTACTTGTAACTTTCCTAGAACCACAGGATCTTAGAGATGACTAAGTCCAGTTCCCATGGAATACTTGCATCCCTTCTATTGGATTCAGGGAACATTGCCATATACCAAAATTTCCTCTCACTGTATTAAAATAGATTGGCTGCCATAAATACATGACAGAGACTTCTGGTCAAAGTGCATTAGTGTAAGAAATGTAAAAAGTTGAGGCCAAGCTATTTAGGGGACAATCCCTGAGCCCCTCACTGGTAGCAGGAACTTTGGAAGCACTAGTGAAGTCCTTTATTAGGGACTGAAAGGCTCTGACCACCACGTGGTTGGGTATCTTTCTTGCCCTTAAAATGAGTTTCAGAAGAGGCACATTCCCCTAAATGACTTTTGCTTATAATGGTAAAACCCAAAATTGAATAACTAAGACCCAGGGATAAAAGTTACCAGGAAATAGACTTCCAATTCAATTCTAGCAAAAAAACGTTTTCAACAGAATAGTCCAACAATGGATTTGCTAATGGGGATTCCTCAATAAGAGGAAAATTTGCATTACATGATCACCAATTTTCCTTCTAACTCCAAAATCAATTTTTCTATATTTACTGCTAGGAATTTCTTCCTGATATCAAGACTAAACCTCTTTTGCTGAGCTCTCAATGTACTTCATGAAGTCATAGACTATCAGCGTTGGTATGATTTAAGAGACTGTGTATTATTTTATTTCTTAAATATCTTGAGTCAGAGCTCCTATTCATTTATAATCAATATTTTATGACATTCCTTTTATGCCTATAAATTTTCAAGTTATATTTGAATAAACTTTCTTAAAATGTAATTTACTGAGAATAAAATACCATCATCTTAAGTATAAGATCTAATAAGTTTTGAAAAATGTGCAACCCCTACCACCACTGTCAAGATACAGAACATTTCCATTACCCAAAATGTTCCCCCACACCCCTTTGCAGTCAATTTCCACCCCTCCTGGCTCAGGGCACCACTAAGCTACTTTCTGTCATTACAGATTTTTTTTTTTTTGGTCTATTGGAGCATTTCATTTAAAATATAGAATCATAAAGCATGAACTCTGTTGTGTAAATTAGCTTGGGCCCAGCAAATTGTTTTTGACATTCACCCATGTTACTGCATAGAACAGTTCCTACCTTTTTATTGTTCAATAGTTTTCCTTCATACAGATATACCAGTTCATTAATCATTCTCGTGTTGATGTACATTTGAGTGGTTACCAGTTGAGGTAATTATGCATAAATCTGTGATGAATTTCCACATACAAGTTTATAGTTTTCACGGACAAGTTGATAGGTTTTTATACAGAATATGTTTTCATTTCTCATGGGTAAAGATGTCTGAGAGAAATTGCTGAGTTGAAAAGTAAATGTATCTTTAACTTTGTAAGAACCATCAATTGGTGGTATAATTTACATTCCCACCAGCAAAGTTTGAGAGTCCTAAGTTGTCCCACATCCTCACCACCACTTGGCATTATGATACTTTTCAATTTTACCATTCTAGTGGATGTGAAGTGGTATCTCACTTTGGTTTAATTTATCCTTCCCTGATGAATAATGATGTAAAACATCTTTTCATGTGCTAACCGACTATTTTTCTATTTCTTTTATGAAGAGTCTGTTCAAATCTTTTGCTCATTTAGGTTGTTTATCTTAGTATTGATCCATGAGAATTCTTTATATATTCTGAATACTAGTCCTTTCTCAGATATATGTATTGCAAATATTTTCTCCCATGGAGTGGCTTAGCTTTTCATTTTCTTTTTTTTTCTTTTTTTTTTTTTTTTAAGATTTTATTTATTTATTTGACAGAGAGAGAGACAGCGAGAGAGGAAACACAAGCAGGGGGAGTGGGAGAGGGAGAAGCAGGTTTCCTGCTGAGCAGGGAGCCCAATGCAGGGCTCGATCCCAGGACCCCAGGATCATGACCTGAGCCGAAGGCAGATGCTTAACGACTGAGCCACCCAGGCGCCCCTTAGCTTTCATTTTCTTAATACTGTTTTGAAGAGTAGAAGTTTTTAATTTAAATGAAGTATAGTTTAAAAGTATTTTCTTTTATTGATATTGCTTTTGGTGTTATGATTAAGAAAACCAAAGTCACAAATGTTTTTTCATATGTTTTCTTCTAAAAGTTTTATAGTGTTAAATTTTACATTTAGGTCTATTTTGAGGTAGTTTTTATATATGGTATGAGGTGTGGATCAAAGTAGTTGCAATAACAAATTACTATATATTTAGTAGCTTAAAACAACACAAACTTACTATCTTACAGTTCTGTAGGTTCAAAGCCCAACAAGGGTCTCACTGGGCTAAAATCAAGATGTCAGCAGAGCTGCATTCCTTTCTGGAGGATCTACAGAAGAATCTATTTCCTTGCCTCTCTAGCTTCAAAAGGCCACCCACATTCCTTAGTTTGTGATCTACTCTCTCCATCTTTAAAGTCAGCAACGTTGCGTTGCACTGTGTCTTCCTTTCATGGTCACATCACCCTCCGACTCTGTTCTGCCTCTCTTTCCATGTTTAAGGACACTTGTCATTACATTGGACCAACCTGAATAACCTAGGATAATCTCTCCCAACTCCTCAAATCTTTCACTCGGTCCCTTTTGCCATGGAAGATAACATATTCCCAGGTTCTAGGGATTAGAGCATGGACATCTTTGGGGTGAGGGTTATTATTCTGCCTACCACACTTATGAATTGTTTCAGTACCATTTGTTGAATTACCTTAGCATCTTTGCTGAAGTCAGTTTTTACACATGTGTGAATCTATTTCTGGACTCTATTCAGTTCCACTGATCTCTATATCTGTCTTAAGCCATACCATAACTTCTTGATTTCTGCAGCTTAATAGAAATCTTGAAATCACATAATGTAAGTTTTCCAACTTTGTTCTCTTTCCAAAAAAAATATTTGGCCATTCTATGACTTTTATATTTCCTCTAAATTTTTGAGGCAAATCATCAATTTCTATAAAAAGCCCTCCTGGTTTTTGTTTTTTGAACAGTTTTATTGAGGTATAATTTGCACACCATAAAAATTTATTCATTGTAATATAAAACTCCAAGAGTTTCAGTAATTTACAGAGTTATACAACAATCACCACAACTCAATTTTAGAACATTTCCATCATCCCAAAAGGATCTCTTGTCCATTTGCTAACTCTCTTTTTCCACCCCTAGCCTCAGAAAATGACTAGTCTACTTCTGTCTCTGTGGATTTGCCTTTTAGGGACATTTCTGGTAAATAGAATCATACAATATGGAATCTTTTTTCATCTGGCTTCTTTCATGTAGCATAATGTTTTTCAGGTTCTTCTATCTTATACCATGTATCAGTACTCTGTAACAATTTATTGCCAAAAAGTATTCCATCTTAAGAATATATGCATTTGTTTATGCATTCACCAGTTTGATGGACATTTGCTTGTTTCCATTTTGGTGTAACTATGAATGATACTGTTATGAACATTCATGTATAAATCTTTGTATAGACCGATATTTTCATTTCTCTTGAACTTTTTGAGCATTTTTGCTCAAAACTATTTTGGGGGGCTGCATCATTTTACATTCCCACCAATAGTGTATGAGGGATCCAGTTTTTACATAATCTTACAAGCCCTTGTTTTTGTCTCTTTATTATTACAGAGTCATCCTGGTGGGTGTGAAAGGATGTTTCTTTGTAGTTTTAATTTGCATTTCCCTAATACTAATGATTTTGAGCATCTTTTCATTTGTTTATTGGCTATTCATATATCTTCTTTGGTAATATGTTTATTAAAATGTTTTGCCCATTTTTTAGTTGGGTTATCTGCCTTCTTACTTCTTTTTTTTTTTTAATTCTTATGTTAATCCCCATACATTACATCACTAGTTTTAGATGTAGTGTTCCATGATTCATTGTTTGTGCATAACACCCAGTGCTCCATGCAGAACGTGCCCTCCTCAATACCCACCACCAGGCCAACCCATCCTCCCACCCCCCTCCCCGCCAGAACCCTCAGTTTGTTTTTCAGAGTCCATCGTCTCTCATGGTTCGTCTACCCCTCCGATTTCCCCCGCTTCATTCTTCCCCTACCGCTACCTTCTCCTTCTTCTTCTTCTTCTTCTTCCTTCTTCCTCTTCTTCTTCTTCTTCTTCTTCTTCTTCTTCTTCTTCTTCTTCTTCCTCTTCTTCTTCTTCTTCTTCTTCTTCTTCTTCTTCTTCTTCTTCTTCTTCCTCTTCTTCTTCTTCTTCTTCTTCTTCTTCTTCTTCTTCTTCTTCTTC